>NW_012115378.1:2650203-2664634 GCF_000951035.1 Colobus angolensis palliatus
AAAGATTTAAAAAATTACTGTTTTGAAAGTTTAAGCAAGTTTTAAAACGTTAATTGTAAAGAAAATTCTGTGTGTAAACATATTAGCTAAAGTTAAAAAGGTATCATCCAGTTTTTCTGTGAACTGGACATTAAAGTAAAAATGCAACAGGTTTTTCTTAAAGCACTAACCTGCTCTGTAACAAAGATTATAAAAGGTTAAAAAGAGTCTGAAAATCTTACCTTATGGTCCAACATTAAAAATTGAATAAATATGTATACAAAGTTTTATTAAAACTAAGATTAACCTTAATAGCACACTAACATAAAGGTAAAATTTAGTTTATCTGGTATAAAAATCATACAAAAAGCATTATTAAATATAAAATGGTATTTAGCTTTCTTTGGTCTAAACACTAATAAAAATAGGTGCTAAAGAAAACATTCATTTTACTAGAAGATCATAAAAGTTAAAAATTTAAAACAAACTTTGGCAATTAAGACAGCATACCATGCAAATGCCTGGTTGAAATGGATCAAATATTCCATCTGCATGTTAACAAAAGCAATTGTTATGCTTGTGCACAGGGCAGGCCAGAGGCCCTGATTGTCCCCTTTCCACTTAGCTGGTCCTCCAGTCGACCAAGCATGGGCTCCATGGTAACTCTTTTCCAGGATTCTACAGCCTTGAGTAATAAGTCGTGTCAAGCTCTCTCTGCTATATCCTAAAGTCCAGCACCCTGTGGGTCAGCCCCCCAGGGTCATCCAACTTCCGTCTCCCAACACTAAGTTCACTTTGTGTCTCTCACGACAGGGAGGAAACTTAGCATTCCTTGGAGACCTGAAAGGATGCAGTGAGCCTAAGAATTTTCAAGAGCTCATCAGTCAGTCAGCCCTTGTTCACCCCCAAGTGGATGTGTGGTGGTATTGTGGTGGACCTTTACTGGGCACTCTGCCAAATAACTAGAGTGGCACTTGTACTTTAGTCCATTTGGCTATCCCTTTCACCCTGGCATTTCATCAACCAGAGGAAGGAAAAAAAATGACATCGTAAAGTGAGAGAAGCCCCTTATAGGTCTTTCAACTCTCACATCTATTTAGATGCAATTGGAGCCCCGCAAAGAATTCCAGATAAATTTGAAGCTTGAAATAAAATAGTTACAGGATTTAAGTCAATATTTTGGTAGATGACAGTCAATAAAAATATAAATTAGATAATCTATATCTATTACAACCAACAGCAACAAGCTTTTCATGAGTTAAAAGAAAAACTCAGGTTGGCCCCAGCTCTGGGGCTACCTGACCTGACAAAACTTTTTACACCTATGTGTCAAAAAAAAAAAATGGCAGTTGGAGTTTTAAACCAGACTATAGGGCCCTTGCCAAGGTCAATGGTCTATCTCTCAAAACAACTAGATGGGGTTTCCAAAGGCTGGTCCCCCGTCTAAGGGCTCTGGCAGCAATGGCCCTGTTAGCACAAGAAGCAGATAAGCTAACTCTTAGGCAAAACCTAAACATAAAGTCCCCCCTTGCGGTGGTGACTTTAATAAATACCAAAGGACATCATTGGCTAATGAATGCTAGACTAACTAGATACCAAAGCTTGCTCTGTGAAAATCTCCGCATTACCATTGAAGTTTGCAACACCCTAAACCCCGCCATCTTGCTCCTGGTCTCAGAGAGCCCAGTTAAACATAACTGTGCAGAGGTATTGGACTCAGTTTATTCTAGTGGGCCCAACCTCTGAGACCATCCTTAAACATCAGTAAACTAGGAGCTGTATGTGGATGGGAGCAGCTTTGCCAACCCCTGCAAAGTGACTCTGAAAAAGACAACAAGCACTGCTCCAGTCATACCTGGAAGCTGACTGGTCCACGCACAGCTAAAGAATGAGAAAACTCATTGCAGGACTCATTTTCCTTAAAATTTGGACTTGTACAGTAAGGACTTCAACTGACCTTCCTCAGACTGAGGACTGTTCCCAGTATATACATCAAGTCACTGAGGTAGGACAAAAGGTTGCTACGGTCCTGTTATTTGATGGTTACTGTAAATGTACCGGACTCTAAAAGAAACTTGTTTGTATAACGCTATTCTATCCAAGGTATGTAGCCCAGGAAACAACCAACCTGATGCGTGTTATGATGCATTTTAAGCCTCCTATGATCACAGTTTTTAAAATAAAATTAAGGACTGGTCCTTTTCTAGGTGACACAAGTAAAGTAACAGCTAGGACAGAAGAAAGAGGGATCCCCAAGCATATAACCCTAAAATTTAATGCTTGTGCCACTATCAATAGCAATCAGCATAGAATAAGACGTGGTTCTTTAAATTGAAAAAAAAAGTTACACGGCAGGAAATAAGTATATCTGCCATGAATTAAGCTCATGTGCAAATGTGTGTAATTACTGGTCTTGTGTCATCTGGACTACTTAGAAAAAGGATGAAAAAGATACTGTTTAGCTCCAAAAAGGAGAAGGCAGCCCCTCCTGTACGAGTGGAAGCTGCAACCCCTTGAAATTAGTAATTAAAAATCCCTTAAACCCAAGGTAGAAAAAAGGAGAACAGATATCTCTGGGCATCAATCGAAAAAGGACTAGATCCTAGAGTAAATATCTTAGTAAAAGAGGAGGTTCATAAACTCTCTCCAGAACCAGTATTTCAGACTTTCTATGATGAACTAAATGTGCCAGAACCAGAGACTCCGGGAAAAACCAGAAATTTGTTTTTGCAATTAGCCGAGCATGTAGCCCAGTCTCTAAATGTCACTTCATGTTATGTTTGTGGAGAAACTGTAGTAGGAGATCAATGGCCATAAGAAGTCCAAGAATTAGGGCCTACAGACCCAGTTCCTGATAAATTCCTGGCCCAAAAGAATCACCCTGATCATTTATAGGTTCTAGAAGTCTCAATTATTAGACAATATTTCATAGCTAAGAAAAGGAAAGAATTCACTCATTCTGTAGGATGACTTAGTTCCCTAGGACAAAAACTGTATAATGGTACCACAAAAACAGTTACATGGTGGAGTTCAAACCGTACAGATAAAAACCCATTCAGTAAATTTCCAAAGTTGCAGACCATTTGGGCCCACCCAGAATCCCACCGGAACTGGACGGCCCTCACTGGGCTATACTGGATATATAGACATAGAGCCTATGCTAAGTTGCCTGATCAGTGGACAGGTGGTTGTGTCATTGGCACTATTAAACCATCTTTCTTCTTACTGCCCATAAAAACAGGTGAACTCTTGGGCTTCCCTGTCTATGCTTCCCGCGAAAAGTGAAATGTAGCCACAGGTAATTAAAAAGATGATGAATGGCCTCCTAAAAAATTATACAATACTATAGGCCTGCCACTTAGACACAAGATGGCTCATGGGGATACTGGACCCCCATTTACATGCTCACCCGAATCATACGGTTGCAAGCTGTTTTAGAAATCATCACTAATAAAGCCGGTCAAGCCTTGACTATTCTGGCCCGGCAAGAAACTCAGATAAGAAATGCATCTATCAAAATAGATTGGCTCTCGATTACTTGCTAGTAGTCAAGAAGGCTGAAAGAGAAATCTATAAGAAATCTAACCTTACTAATTACTGACTACACATAGATAATTGAAGGCAAGTAAAGACATAGTTAGAAATATGACAAAACTGGCACATGTGCCCGTACAAGTGTAGCACAGATTTGACCCTGAAGCCATGTTTAGAAGGTGGTTCCCAGCACTAGGAAGATTTAAAACTCAATAATAGGAGTTATAATAGTAATAGAAACCTGCTTACTGCTCCCTTATTTGCTACCTGTACTTCAAATGATAAAAAGCTTCATCGCTACCTTAGTTCACCAAAATGCTTCAGCACAAGTGTACTATATGAATCATTATCAATCTATTGCACAAGAAGACATAAGTAACAAAAATAAAAGTGAGAACTCCCACTAATAAAAAGTGAGAATCTCAAAGGGGGGAAATGAGGGAAAAGAGAGACCCTCTCATATTGTTTTATATTGAGAAAAGGAAAGAGAAGCGAAACTAATGGCAGGTAGCCCGGTGCCTAGGAACCAGACTTGAAACCAAGGAAACAGACCCGAAACCAGGCCTGTGCCTGCCGGACCTAAGCCTGGTAGTTAAAATTTGACCTGCTACCTATCAACTGTTGTTATCGATAGATTCCAAACATTGTATGAAAGGACATTGTGAAACTTCCCGTTCTGTTCTGTTTCACTCTGACCACCGGTGATCGCAGCCCCTGTCACATACCCCCTGGCTTGCTCAATCGATCACGACCCTCTCACGCGGACCCCCTTAGAGTTGTGAGCCCTTAAAAGGGATAGAAGTTGAGCACCTGAAGAGCTCGGATTTTAAGACGCTAGCCTGCCGATGCTCCCAGTTGATTAAAGCCACTCCCTTCACTATCTTGGTGTTTGAGGGGTTCTGTCTGTGGCTCGTCCTGCTCAAAAGCAATTTATAGATTCAATGCTGTTACTATTAAACCACTATTGGCATTCTTCACAGATCTAGAGAAAATTATTTTACAATTCATATGGAACAAAAACAGAGCCTGGATAGCCAACCTAAAGCTAAGCAAAAAGAAAAAGCCTGGAGGCATCACGCTATTCAACTTGAACCTATACTACAAGGCTACAGTAACCAAAACCAGCATGGTACTGGCACAAAAACAGACACATAGACCGATGGAACAGAATAGAGGTCCCAGAAATAAGACCACGTACCTGCAACTATCTGATCTCTGACAAATCTGACAAAAACAAGCAATGGGGAAAGGATTCCTTATTCAATAAATGGTGCTGGGAGAACTGGCTAGCCATATGCAGAAGACTGAAACTGGACCGCTTCCTTTCACCATATACAAAAATTAACTCGAAATGAATGAAAGACTTAAATGTAAAACCCAAAATTATAAAAAATACTGGAAGACAACCTAGACAACACCATTCAAGACATAGGCACAGGCAAAGATTTCATGATTGTTTGGACGAACGGAGGCAAGATGGTGCACTTCCGGGTTCTTCATCACCCCCTCCCAACTTTTCCCCCCCTCCCAACTTTTCCCGCGCGCGCAAAAATGCAGCCGGCGACCCAGGAAGGTGCAGACCAACTGGGCATGCACCAGGTGACGTCAACCTGAAGAGACCAAGATTTACCTGGTCGCACTTGCGGAACGCCCCTGACACGCCCGTGCCCCGCCTATTGCCCTCCCACTCCTAGAAAAGCCGCTCTCCACCAGTGAGCCGCGCGGTCTTCCTCCAGCCCCACTAAAGTCGGGATGCAGGAACCCCGCCCGAGAGCCCCACGAGGGGGGGACTCTGTCGGCCTTCTTTGCCGGAGGCCGACAGACTTCTTCCCCACACCTTAGGTTACCAAAATAAACTTGCAGTTTTGCTCCTGACCTTTGCCTACTTGCTGGTTCTTTTGTGCCCGCTCTGCTGGTCTTAGAAAAACAAATCAATGATGAAGTCACCAAAAGCAATTGCAGCAAAAGCAAACAGTGATAACTGGGATCTAACTAAACTGTTTTTCTTTTGATATGTTATTTCAGTTATTTCTTACCATAACTTGGTAGATACGGTTATTTTATGGATGACAAAACCAAGTCACAGATTGGTTAAATGAGCCCAAGTTCACACAAACAGTGATAGAGCCTGAATTTCAAGTTCAGCAAGGGTTTTTTTTTTTTTTCCTGTTTTTTTTTTGTTTTGTTTTGTTTTGATTTTGAGATAACTAAATATCACAGTTAACTGCAAAAATGGTAGAGAGGTCCTAGGTACACTTTACCAAGTTTTCCCCAGTGGTTTTGTCATTGGAGAAGATGCACATAAGATGTCAACATTTATATAATTTATATAACCATCTTATTTAACCATAAGTTGTAGCAATTGGGGAAACTGGGTAAAGAGTTACATCTCATTAGAGAATACAATATTAAAACTAGGAGGATTCTGGGAAGATGGCAGAGTAAAAAGTCTCAGGAATCTGTCTCCTCACCTAGACAGCAACTGCACTGGCAGAATCTGTCTGATGTAAATATTTTTGGAACTCTGGCATCTATTGAATTGAAAGTTTACAATTTCTATAGAATGGCTTGTACAAGTAAACTGCGGTTAAGTTAAATCAGTTTCAGCTCTTAGGACAGTAACAGTTCATATCCCCCACCTCCAGTCCTGTGATAGTTACTTATGTATTCCTGGAGCAGCTTGCACATAGCTTGTGGAAGCAGGGAGGGCAAAATGGACCCTGTTCTACAAATACGGGGGATCTGTGCTCTGATTGCTGAGTGCTGCTTCTGATCACCTCGCTCCATTGTTGCTGCTTCTGCTACACCTCCCCCATGGTTGCAAGCCTTTCTCCTTCTGGCTGAAGTGACATCCAGGGGATTTAAAGAGCCAGTTCTATATTTCCCCTACTCTTGAGGTTTTTTGTTTTTTTTGTTTTCTTTTCATTTTTCCCTTTTGGGAGCCAGACATTAAAGACTGGAACATTCAAAAGCAACTGGATATATGAGCGCAATTAGAAAGTGACCACACTTGCTTAGAAAAAGGCACTGGAACAGCCTACAACAATCAGAAAAACAAAAAGAAAAACAGAAACAATGGCAGACAAACAGCAAAGGGAGAATATGATTTTCAGAGTTACCACATTATTTGATTTGAACCTCCAGTTTTTGACAACAACAAAATCACAAGGAAAACAAAGAAGCAGGAAAGTTTGGCTCATTTAAAAAATAAGCAGTATCTGTCCCTGAAAAAAGACCTGATGGCAGATCTATTAGACAAAGATTTAAAAACTATTGTCTTAGATTCTCACACAACAAAAGAAAGATGTGGAGAAAGTCAAGAAAATTATGCATGAGCAAAATTGAGTATCAGTAAGGAAATAGAAAAGCTAAAATAAATAAATAAATTCTAGAGCTGAAAAATACAATAACAAATTTAAAATTCACTGAAGGGATTCACAGGCAGGTTTGAGCGAGAAGAAGAAAGAATAAGCAAACTTGAAGGTAGGGCATAGAAATTATTGAGTTTGAGAAACAGAAAGAAAAAGGATTGAAGAAAAGTGAATAGACTTTGAAGAAAAGTGAATAGAAAGGTGTCCTAAGGGACCTGTAGGACACCATCAAGCAGATGACTATACACATTTTGGGAGTTTTAGAAGAAGAAGAGAGAAAGGGACAGAGAGAATATTTGAAAAAATAATGGCGTGGCTGGGTGCGGTGGCTCACGCCTGTAATTCCAGCACTTTGGGAGGCTGAGGCAGGTGGATTGCTTGAGGTCAGGAATTCAAGACCAGCCTGGAAAACATGGTGAAACCCTATCTCTACTAAAATACAAAAATTAGCTGAGCATGGTGGTGGGCCCTGTAATCCCAGCTACTAGACAGGCTGAGGCGGGAGAATTACTCAAACCCAGGAGGTGGAGGCTGAAGTGAGCCCAGATGGTGCCATTTCACTCCAACCTGGGTGACAGAGTGAGACTCCATCTCAAAAAAAAAAAAAGCTCAAAGTCCCCCAAATTTGATGAAAGGCATCAATATAAACATGGGACTATAGTCCCATGGGGCCATGGGACTATAGTCCCAGCTACTTAAGAGGCTAAGGTGGGAGGATTGCTTGGGCCTGGGAGATCGAGGGTGCAGTGAACTTGATCATGCCACTGCACTCCAGCCTGGGTGACAGAGCAGGACCCCATCTCAAAAAAAAAATTTTTTTTAATTAAAGATTTTTGTGCATCAAAAGATAATATCAAAAGAGTGAAAAAGAAACCTACAGCAGGACACAGTAGTGTACACCTGCAGTCCCAACTACTCAGGAGGCTGAGACAGGAGAATCACTTGAACCTGGAAATTTGAGACCAGCCTGGGCAAAAAAGCAAGATCCCATCTCAAAACAAAAACAAAAACAAACACAAAAAACAAAAAACTAAGGTAGCTTACAGAATGAGAGAAAATATTTGCAAATTACATATCTGATAAGAGATTAATATTCAGAATAAGTAGATTCTGATTCCTAAAGCTCAATAACAACAACAACAACAATCCAATTCAAACATGGGCAAGGGACTTGAATAGACATTTCTCCACAGAAGATGTACAAATAGCCAACATGCGCATGAAAAGCTAATTATTAGGGAAATCCAAATCAAAAATATAATGAGATACCACCTCATACCCATTAAGATAGTTACTACTAATTAAAAAAAAAAAACAGAAATAACAAGTGTTGCGAGGATGTGGAAAAATTAGAATCTTTGTGGACTGTTGGTGGTAATGTAAAATGGTCTAGTTGCTGTGGAAAACAGTATTGTGGCTTCCTCCAAAAATTTAAAATGGAATTACTATGTGACCCAGCAATTCCACTTCTGGGTATATACTCAAAGGAACTGAAAATACAGACTTGAAGTGATATTTCTAAACCCATATTCAAGCAGCAATAGTCACAGTAGCTAAAGCATGGAAGCAGCCCAGTTGTCCATCATGGATGAATGGATAGACAAATGTGATATATCCATGCAATAGAACATTATTCAGTCTTAAAAAGAAGGGCTATTCTGACATATGCTACTACATAGGTGAACCATCAGGACATCACACTAAGTGAAATAAGCCAGTCACAAAAAGACAAATACTACATGATTCCATTTATATGAGGTACTTAGAGTAGTCAAATTTATAGAGACAGAAAGTAGAGTGGTGGTTGCCAAGGCATAGGGGGAGGAAAGGGTTACTAAATGGGGAGTTATTGCTTAATGGGTATAGAGATTCAGTTTTATAAGATGAAAAGTTATTGGAGGTGATGGTTGCATAACATTGTGAATGGTACTTAATGCCATTGAAGTGTATATTTAAAAATGGTTAAGATTTTTATTCTTACATGTATTTTATTTTATGTATTATGTGTATTTTACCACAATAAAAAATTGGAAAAATGTATTAAAACTAGAAAATTGACACTGATACAATGTGTGTGTATAGACCTATACCATTTTATAATGTGTAGATTTGTGTAACCATCACTGCAATTAAGGAATTAGCCCTTCGCCTCCTGCCTCCCTCAGCTCAGATGAAGAGAGGACTTAAAAAATAATAAATAAAATAAATAAAATAAAATAAAGAACTAATTGTCACCACAAAGATCTCTTTCATTCTACCCCTTTATAGTTACTCCACCTACCAACCCTGTTATCCCTAATCCCTGGCAACCACTAATCTGTTCTCTGTATTTATAATTTTGCCATTTTTAGAATGTTATATATATGGAATCATATATCGTGATCTTTCAAGAAGGGATTTTCTCACTTACCATAATGCTCTTGAGTATCATCCAAGTTGTGTGCAGTTTGTTGTAGGCAGCATATAGTTGGGTCATGTTTTTCCTTTTAATTTTTTTTTAAAATCTACTCTGCCAATCTCTTTAATTGGTAAATTTAGACTATTTTTATTTAATGCAATTATTGCTATGTTAGCAGTTAATTATTTCATTTTATTTTTTGTTTGTTTCCTCTGTTTTTCTCTTTTGCCTTCTTGTGAGTTATTAAAACACTTTTAAAAATAATTCAATTTTAATTTACCTGTGGTGTTTTAATTGTATGTCTTTGTTTTCTTTTGTTATGGTTGCTCTGGGTGTTATATCACACATACACACACACATATTTGTATATATTTTATATATATATATATATACACACACACACACACCCTATTGTAGTCTACTGGTATTGACATTTAACTGTTCAAATAAAGTACAGAAACCTTACTTTTTAAAGGCCCTTTTACCCCCATTTATCATGTAATGATCTTAAATATCTCCTCTACCGGTATTAAGAAACAAATCAAACGATGTTAACATTTCTTTTGCTTCAACCATCAAACACAATTTGGAAAACTCAAGAGGTGAAGGAACATCTATTGTATTTACTCCAATTTTTACTTTTTTTGTTCTTACTTTTTGATGTTCAAGATAACTTTTATTGTTTCTGTTCTGTTTCAAAAACTTCTTTTAGCTATTCTTTTAGAGAAGGTTTGCTAACAATAAATTCTCTTACTTTTCTTTCATCGGAGACTATCTTGATTTCTTGTTCATTCTTGAAGGATATTTTCACTAGATAAGGGTTTTTTTCTTTCAGCATTTGACAAATATTGTGCGATTTCCTTCTGGCCTCCATGGTTTCTCATGATAAATCTGCTGTTAATGAAATTGTTTCTTCTACTGCTTTCCACTCACCACCCAAAATAGGTAAGATGTTTTTTCTTCTCATTGCTTTCAAGACTTTCTTCTTTATCTTTAGTTTTCAGTGTGATCATTCTGTGTCACAGTATAGATTTCTTTGTGTTTATTCTGTTTACAGTTTATTTACATTCTTGAATCTGTAGGTTTATGTCTTTTGCCAACTGTGGGAAATTTTTAGGCATACATTTAAAAACTGCCTTTTCAGTTCTGCCCTTTTTTCCCTCTCCTCAGACCACAGTTGCATGAATGTTAGATCTTTTTGTTGTAGTCCCACAAATTCTTAAATTCTCTTCATCTTTTTCTCAGTCTATTTCTCTCTGTTGTTTGGATTGGTAAATTGGTCATTTCTATTGCTCTATCTTCAAATTCACTCATTCTTTAATCTGTCTTCTCAATTCCGCTCTTCAGTCCATCTGGTGAGTTTAAATATTTTTGTTATTGTATTTTTCAGATCTAAAATTCCCATTTTGTTCTCCTTTATATCTTCTATTTCTTTGCTGAGACTTGCTTTATTTCATTTGTATTTTTCATTTGTTTCAAGCGGGTTCTTAGCCATTTTTGTGATGGCTGTTTTAAAATTCTTGTCAGATAATTCCAACATTTGTATCATCTCAGTGTCAGTGACTATTGATTATCTTTTCCCATTCAAGTTGAGATTTTCCTGGTTCTTGGTATGATGAGTGAGTTTTCAATTATATCCAGCACATATTAGGTATTTTGTTATGAGACTACTCTGAATCCTATTTAAATCTTGTATTTTCAGTAGCCTTCCTATGAAACCACACAGGTGGGGCAAGAGTAGTACCACCTTGTTACTGCCATATTGGAGTTGGAGTCCAGGTTCCTCACTTGACATTTGTTGACATCCAGGATGGAGAGGCTGCCTTGTTACTGCTGGATAGAGATGGGAGTTCAGTCTTCTTGCTAGACCTCTGCTGACACCACACTGGCTGGGACAGGGAAGGGCATCTTGTTACTGTTCTCTAGGTGACCTCCACAGATGCTGTATTGTTGAGGATGTCATCAACTCTGGGTGCTGGTGAAAGTCCAGGCTTTTCATTCAGCCTTCTCTGAAACTACCCACGTAGAGAGAAGAGTACCTTGTTACTGTCAAGCAGGGTTGAAAGTTCCAGCTCCCTACTTATTCTTGTCTGACACAGGCTTGGCAGAGGGAGTGATACTTTATTACAGCTGGATGAGGATGGAAGTGTAGGCTTCCCATTTGCCCTTTGGCCTTTGCTAATGGGGCTTGGTGGGGTTCACATTTTTTTTTTTTTTCCACGGTGTTTGGTTGGAGTAGAGTAGTTATTGTCTAAAAAATGTTTCTCTTTTCTCTCCTTTCAGGCTGCTTCTTCTAGGTCTTTTGGCTAGAGAATGCTTGCTTTTCTTGAGAGATTTTGTTTGTTTGTTTCTGGGCTGTTCAGTGTTTCTAAGCTGCTGGCTTTTCCAGCTCCAAGTCTGGAATATGTGAAGAAAAAGAAAACCCAAGAAACTTACCACTGCATCTTTCTTGAATCATGAGGTGCACAGACAGGCTGCTTTTTTTGTTCTACCTCCAGAGTCTTTTTATGTGTATTTAATATATAATATCCAGAGATTCTAGCTGTACTTAGCAGAAGGAGTGGGGAGAAATCCATCTTGTCCTGGACCCAGAAACTCATAGAATAATACTCCATATTGAATATTATTTGTATTAGAATTTGGAAAACAAAGAGTTGAGGAGCTCTTTAATATATAGTTGATTTTTTTCAAGTATTCTAAAATTCTCACCAGTGGTGTTAAAATCATGTGTCCTGAAGTCACCAGAAAAATGTCAAGGACAAAGTTTAAGATATTGGATGCAAAATGTAGATGCTTTTCTAGGGAATGTAAGATGATTTATTGACCAAAAGAAAAAGACAATAGAATACAAACAAAAATACCAGCTGGGTGTGCCCAGTGCTTTTTGGAATGATTACTTTCTGGGAGCTGAATAAGATAGCCCTTTGTGAAAGGAAGGGGCCTTAAAATCATTTAGGACTCCTTTCCAAAATTACACGTGCAGGGTTTTAGATAGACACACACTCATTAGTGTTGATTGGAGTTATGTAACTCATATTACCCAGGGTATTACAGCTCGCTTTGTTAGTGTCTAATCTAGTGCCAGACTCCCCAAAGGCCCCAAATCTGACAAAGACACAGTCAAATGAAATGCAATGCTGTTTCTTAAAAAAAAAAAAAATGCAGTCCAAGCTGTTCTCTGTAAGTTTTAAGCTTAGATTTAATCAAGTCCAGCCAAAATTATTCCACCCAGGAGCTATTATCACATTCCTTTTTTTGAAAGCAGCTAAAACCACGGAATTGTTGGCAGTCATATCCAATCCTTTAGGAAAGAAATATTCTTATAGCCTTGCAATTCCTAACTCTAACTTCCTTTTCCTGTTTAACATGTTTGTGAAGTTATTTGGTAAAAAAAGTTTGAGTTTTAATTTGTAAGTCTTCAATTTAGAACTTGCTGTGAATGAAAAGGATATTGACTCTGGCAGAAATAGTTTGGAAAATTTTGGTTTTTAAGGGGAATTAATGCAGACAACCACATATATATGTATGAATAAATATATATATTTATTATTATGTATGTATTATATTATTTCATTATATTATTTCATATATATTTTATATATACACTTAAAATATATATCATATTCTTTTCCTAGCTTTATATATGTTCATATATAAATATGTAACACATATATTTACACATATAAAGCTAGAAAAAGAATATAATATATACTTTATTATATATTATAATATATATTATATTCTTTACATTCCCTAGCTTTGAATATATGTAAATCTAGAAAAATAAAACAAAAAACAAAAACAAAACCCAAGATACTATGACAGTAACTTCAGACTGACTTTAAAAACCACCAGTTTTTATTTGTTTAAATACTTTTTGAGCTGCAACCCCTTGAAAAACTCATAGCTGGACTGAGCCATAATCCCTTTTCTACACATTTGTTTCTTCACTTGGTTTTTATAAATGTTTATGTGAAAGAGAAAATACTTAAAGGTGTATATATTCTGCTTATATCTTGTCAGAAATATCTATGATTTTGTTTGGTATTTCTTTCTAATATATATGATAGCCACTTGCAATTTAAGGAAACAGGCACTTTTTTATTTATATGGACAGTTTGCTCCGGGGAAGACCTTTTGGAGCTGATCATAAATGGTACAGGATGTGCTCATTTTAAACAAAATTGAGAAATATGAAGACATGTTTTTGGCCCCTTCTTAAATCTGTACCTTGTTTCTCTCTCCTGAGTTCATCCATTTCTACCCTTGGGCCTTGTCCTGTGGGCTGATTCTACCTTCATATGGCTCTCAACAAATTTTTGCTAACATTGACTTAAGGTGGGTCTTGAAATGATTTAAGTAAGATATAGTTTTGTTTAATCTTTTTTTTTTTTTCTTAAACAGGATCGCTGGAAGATGAAAAACCATTTTATTTTTCCTTCCACTCTGCTTTTTCCAGAAGCCGGAAGTAAAGAGTAAGTTAGCATGCCATCTAAAGGAGTGTGGCGCCCTGATCTGTGCTTGTTTGATATAGACATTAAGCTTCTTATGAATTGTGGAAGCCGTTTCTGGGAGGAAAAGGGCTCAAACCTGAACAAATCACTGGAGTCCAGCCATACAGGGCTCTCAAGGGAAAAGCTTAAGCTAAAGACCTTCCCTAGTTGGGCCATCAAACCAAATCAAAAAGTGTCTGCTCATTAAATTGCAAGTGGCCATCTGCCTGCTTAATCATGTGCTTCTCTTTCTGTTGGGCTGGTTATCACCGTCTGGTCTGGCCCCTTTTACTAATTAGCCTAAGTTTGATCTTTAGGTGAACCACAGTTTAATTTTATCTGGCATGGAATATGGGTTTATTTATTGTTCCATTTGGTCAAATCATTTGAGGGAAAAGAAAAAAAAAGTTACTATTCTATAGTTTACAAGGACTGGTTATTTAGAACCTGGATTAATATTTCGCTTTTATATTTGAATATTCCCCAATGAATTGTTTTATGCTATTCTTTTTCTCATTTTGGCAGTGAACATGGTATGTTTACATTTATGGTTTTTTAAAGCTAGACAGTATTCTTTGTTTTTTTTTTCTTTTTCTTTTTCTTTATTTTCTTCTCATTTCTTGCTTGCCTTTTTTTTTTTTTTTTTTTTTTTTTTT
>NW_012115378.1:2664684-2707741 GCF_000951035.1 Colobus angolensis palliatus
ATATTTGTAAAATTAATAAAATTTAAAAATCCCTATTATATTGGAATTGTTAAATTAAAAACAAATTTTAAGACAGGGTCTCTCTTTGTTGCCCAGGCTAGAGTGCAGTGGCACAATCACAGTTCACTGCAATCTCTGCCTCTTGGGCTCAAGTGAACCTCCCACCTCAGCCTCCTTAGTAGCTGGGACTACAGGTGTACGCCACCACACCCGGCTATTTTTCTTATTTTTTGTAAAGATGGGGTTTCGCTATGTTGTCCAGGCTGGTCTAGAACTCCTGAGCTCAAGCAGTCTTCTCGCTTCTGCCTCCCAAAGTGCTGGGATTACAGCCGTGAGCCACTGCACCTTGCCTGCTTTCTTTCTTTATTAAGCAATATATATATAATAATGGATCCAGTTATACAGTGTAAAGGCAAAGTCTAGATAACCAAAGCTGACAGTTTGCTGTGTTTCTTTTTGCAATGCTTGTTCAAATACAGATAAGTGGGATTCAATAAAGATATAAATGTAACAAATAAAGCTATATGAGAATATTTCTATAATGTAGTGGGCTGCAGTGTAGGAGTAAGGGAGGGGAGCTTCTTAAGATGGAAAACCCAAAAGCTTAGAGTCAGACTTGAGCTACATTAAAAATTTAAAGTTTCTAAAGATGATCGCCAGTTTGGGAATTATTTATAGTATACTTATAAATACTGCCACTGAATCAACCAATTGTTTTAGCACCATGTACTCTTAATTTTGGTTAATAAGTATAATTCATATAGTTCTATTTTAATAGGCTGAATTTAAGTATATATGCTGAAAGAACCATAAGACTATTTTGTATTGACTGTAAAAATCCATGAAGTAGAATTTTTTAAAACATTCTCGAGTTCGACTTGTTTTTAAAATTCTTTTTCATTCTAGATTCCATAGATAGAAGCATGTGAGGAGATCTCAGTCTAGTTCTGTGTCGGGAGAACAAATGTCTATGCCTATCATGGTCCCTTACTGAGCACTGTCTTATTTAACTTCCCACCAGAGAAAGACAACACTGGAGGCTCCTTTTTTCCTTAGGGTTGTGGTCTGTACCAAGCAGCAAGATTCAGAGAAAATCATGTTTCTGCTAACAATTTACAGAAATCATAATCTAAGAATTTCTCTTAATTTTTCAAGAGTAAAAAGGGATTATATAAAGATTATGTAACATCATGTTGTTTTTCGGAGGTCACTTACAATTAGGGTGGTAAATATTGATGTTGTTTCATTGATTATGTTCCAAATTCTCCAAATTGGCCAATAGTTATACTATGTAGTTACCATCTACTGTTCAAGCCTTAATTGAACAGTGGCTTTAATTGTAGTCATTAGTAAAAGTCTGAATCCTGGGATGGAAATAGATATTCCTTTCCTAGGGATGAAAACCCCACCGATCAGCATCAACTGCGATAGTAATCAGCATATTACCAGGGAAAGTCCGCAAGCAGAGCATTTTCCTTATCCAGGTTTATTCTTTTGTTACTCAGGCTGTCATTGATATTCCAAGTAAAGTAGTATAGTTCATGCTTCTGAATTTGTTTGTGTTTGTTGAAAACCCAGTATTTGGATATTTAATTTAATTAGCACTAGACGTACATTGCCCCCTGTTTGCCTAGGTGTAGAAAAGCTAAGTGTCAGGTTGTGAGCCTCATTTTTAATGTGAGCCTCATTGAAAGTATTTTGAGAGAGAAGCCATTCATTATTTCTTTGTTCTCTTCCCCATAATGTTCTTCACTTAAGAGGAACTCAAGTTCAAATGAACTATGAAAAGTGAAGAACAAACACCCAAACATTTGTATACAAAATAGGGGATCAGTAAAAGTCTCCAGGAGCTTGAACAAAAAGTAATGCATTTTAAAACTTAAGTTTGAATTGGCTATGTAGAATCATAGAAATTAAAAATAAAAAAGGACATTGGAGTTCATCTAATAAAACCTCCCAAAAAAAAAAAAAGAAACAAACAAAATGCAGGCATGAAAAGTGATCTCTAATTCATACAGCAAGGTGGTTTATTTGTTTGTTTTTGAGACTGGGTCTTGCTCTGTAGCCCAGGCTGGAGTGCAGTGGTGTGATCTCGGCACACTGCAACCTCTGCCTCCTGGATTCAAGCCATTCTTGCGCCTCAGCCTCCCTAGTAGTTGGGACTACAGGTGTGCACCACCATGCTTAGCGAAGTTTTATGTTTTTAGTAGAGATGGAGTTTCACCATGTTGTCCAGGCTGGTCTCGAACTCCTGACCTCAGGTGATCCACCCACCTGGGCATCCCAAAGTGCTGAGATTACAGGTGTGAGCCACTCTGCCTGTCCCTATAGCAGGATTTTGATAGTATAGATCAGAAGTGAAGTCAACTGCTCCTCTTGCCACTGTCCCTTATGCAATTTCAAATCATCTCTCCTGGCACAGGACTTTAAATTTGGCAAATGATAATTTTTGGCAATATATGACAGGTGTGCAAAAGAGGTAAGTTTACAAATAACTTTGGAAAATGAAGTTTTGGGGTTTTTTGTTGTTGTTGTTGGTTAGTTGGTCCGTTTTACTTTTAATTCAGTGGTCTGCTTTAGAGAACTCTATTGAATCTGGGAAAAGAAGGTAAGGGTATTACAGCAGAACCTTTCCAACATTTAGGGGATCTGGGTAAACTAGTATAAATGGAGATCCAGGGACTGCTCCCTGCTTCTCCTGACACTCCTAGTTTATGTCCTACTGGACATAGGCCTTGTGTTCATGCAAGTGGAGACCCAGCTGGCAGCCCTAGCTCCACATCCTCTGCATCTCCCCAAACAGCCACCCCTGGCACATAGGGAAGAGGGATACATGGGCCTAGAAACTGGACTTGGGATCAATTTGGGAATTCCAGAGTCATGGGGACCTGGAGCATGTTCTAGGATGGGGGTGCCTCACCCATGTTCTAGAATGGGGGTTCCTCTTCCTGTGAAGAAAAATACAGTGAGAAGAGAGTGCAAGTGGGCCAAGGGTAAGACACAGGGGATATGGAGAGTCGTTGCATTCTTTATGAGGCACATAATTAGAAACAGTTGAACTGTCTAACAATAGAGGGAAGGTTGAGTGTATCCGCTTAATAAGAAATAACAAGCCATTAAAACTTTAATTTTGGAGGCTATACAACAACACGGAAAATGTTCACTGTGTGTAATATCCAATATGAGATATCCAGGATGCAAAACTGAATAGACACTGTGTGTCTATTCAGTGACTTTAATTACATAAAACTTCAAGCAAAAGATCCACTCCTAGGATTTTATCCCACCAATATCTTGCATATCTGCATAAAGGTTTAGGTACTAGAATGCTTGTTGCAGTGTTATTTGTCATAGCAAAATGTACCCAATTCCTTTTATTCTGTAGGAATTGGGTAAATAAATTATGCTACATCCATACATCAAACAAATATGTAGCTGTTAGAAAGAATGAGACAGCTCTACATGCCATATTAAATTCTCTCTAAGAAACATTTTAGGTGAAAACAAGCAAGGTGCATGTAATACATTCCTATTGATATAAAAAGTGGGGTTTTATATATATGAAAAAATAAGACTACATGAGACTATTACAAGTGGTAATTGCTTTAAGGTGGCAGGCATATGGGTGATGATCTTTAATTATTTCCCAAACTTTCTTTAGTGCTTCTGTGGCTTAAAAAGAAAAATTAAGGAAAAATGAATGCCTAAGCAACCATGAGAGGAGGTTTCCTAAGCTCTGATCACCTCTTCCTCCACTGTTGAATTCTGTTGCTACTTACAGTAAAGAACAGTTGTCCAGGCTGCAAGTTTTCATTGCCTCTGTTATATTCAGAGACACAGTGCTATGCTTTGGTTTCTATTAATGCAGTCATTATAGCATTGAACATGTCTGTGTATTGTCATAAAGTTATGAAAAATATGGTTTCTGGACTTTATTATTAGGTTGCATGACACAGCTACACTCAAGAGAGAAGACTGAATTCTAGAGAAATATTTGGCTTTGGCTGAGATTTCCTGACTGGTTCATTTCTGTCAGTGATTGCTGGCACAGTCTCCTGAATAAAACAAAGCATCTAAGTACTTTTCTTGGCTTTTCCAACTGAGCCTTAACTTGCATTATTTTACCTTTAGACATTTTACCTCATTTTGTACCTACACTTCTGGCTCTTGGTAACAATTTGATCCTAATGGAAAAATTAAGTCAGAGAATATCAACAACAAAGGGGCCTGGTACCATTTTGAGAAGCCAGGGGTATCAAGGGGATAAAATCAATTAAATCTACAGAATTTCTTTATTCTCTGTATTCTGTGGGACTTAGCAAAACTCATAACAGATCTTTATCTTTCATTAGCCTTCTTGGCTATATGGCTATACAGGAGACACTTCAAGGGCTAAGCAGCACCTGTAGAAGTGCCTGAATTATTAGTTCATGTTAGATTGCCAGTTGATGCTGGGTTCTACTCTAGTCCTTGAATTCTAATGCTTTTTATTTTTTCAAATTCTTGGTGATAATTACATAACTAAGTTGCTACTCTTTGCACAGATGAAAAGGAAATGTTTCTAAATTGATTAAATTTTATTCTGGGTATAGGCAAATTATTTATGATTATAGCTTCCTTAATTGGCACGTAAACTAACTTTTAACTGTGGCTTATCTCCTAAAAATATGATTCATTAAAATTGGAGAAATTCTCATGATTTGTGCATACAGTTATCATGGGCCCTTTGCGATGCTTTATTCAAATTAGTAAGTAATCAAATTGCCAAGTTTGGTTTACAACTGATGTTTTAATTAGTTTGGGATGGCAGCTCATTCATATGAAGCTACTTTATAAACCAGAAAAAGAGTGCTGTATTTTTGAATTGAATTGTTGTCTCAGATCAGAGTTCTATTGAACTTTTTCTTTTTCTTTTTTTGAAACAAGTTCTTACTCTGTCACCCAGGCTGGAGTGCAGTGGCACAATCACATCTCACTGTAACCTAGAACTCCTGGTTCAAACAATCCTCCCATCTCGGTTTCCTAAATAGCTGGAAGTACAGCTGTGCATTATCATGCGGAGCTAATTTTGTACTTTTTGTAGGGAAGGAGGTCTCACTTTGTTGCCCAGGCTGGTCTCGAACTCCTGGCCTCAAGCAGTCCTCCACTGTCTGCCTCCTAGAGGTCTAGGATTACAGGTGTGAGCCACCACTTCAGCCTCTATTGAACTTCCTACCTTCTATTTTCCGAATTTGAAATCTCCCTCTTTATTCTAGAGAGAGCAGATTCTGTATACATATTCTTTAAACTTTGCCATTTCCCTCCTCAGGAGGTTATCAGATTGATGATAGAACCAGTAAGACATTTTGTTAGCAGAGTTCCTGATGGGTTTGAAAATTATATATTTTTCTTTGTACAATTTGGCAGGCAGCAGAGAATGGTAGCAACAGCATGGTTTTGGAAGTTAGGCCAAGATTGGAATCTTGATGTACTAATTACACTCGGCCCTCCTGTATCTGTGGATTTCTCATAATGGATTCAATTAACTGCTGATGGAAAATATTTGGGAAAAAAATACAACAATAAAAAAGAATACAAATAAAAAACTATACAGTATGACAACTATTTACATAGCACTTACATTGTATTAGCTATTGTAAGTAATATAGCGAGTATATAAAGTTGTGAAAATTGATTATACAAATTGGAGTTATGCTTTTCATAACCAACTAAACCGAAGTCGAAGGAACAGGGAAAAAAAGCACCCAGGGCACAAAGTACCTGCTGCAGGAACTGTCTTGCAAGCCCAGATGCTGAAATGACCAGCTGTAATCTTAAGACCAGCTTTAGTAGCTGCGGAATGGACCTGCCGTGACTCTAAGAGCTTTACCTAGGGCCATCACTCACCAATCACAGCTTGTGCACTCAGAAAGACCTCATGAGCGCCAATGAACTTTCTTTCGAAATGTTTTACATTTCTCTTTCCCAGTGAAACCTCAATCTTTTCTTTTGTCCTTTGGACATACTGAAGACCGCCCTGGTCTGTGAGTATGCCCCGAATTGCAATTCTGTTTTTATATATATTCCCAAATAAAACCTTTCACTTAGAGATTCTTCTTTATATTTTATTATATTTTAACAAAGTGTATGGTAGGATATGTGTACGTTATATACAAATACTAGGCCAGGCATGGTGGATTATGCCTGTAATCCCAGCACTTTGGGAGGCTGAGGCAGGTGGATCACCTGAGGCCAGGAGTTTGAGATCAGCCCGGCCAACATGGTGAAACCCCCTCTCTATTAAAAATACAAAAATTAGCCAGGCATGGTGGTGGCCACCTGTAATTCCAGCTACTTGGGAAGCTGAGGCTGGAGAATCGCTTCAACTCAGGAGGCGAGGTTGCAGTGAGCCGATATGGCATTATTGCACTCCAGCCTGGGTGACAAGTGAAACTACATCTCAAAAAAAAAAAAAAAAAAAAGTGCATCATTTTTTATAAGGGACTTGAGCATCCTTGGATTTGAGTATTTACAGAGGACATTCCCCATGAATATCCAGGAAGAACTGTGCTAGTTACTTTGACATGGAGGGCCAAGTGTTCTAGTTACTTTATACTACACAATTGTGTAGCATACTACACTACACAACTGCTTTAAACGTAAAGGAGTCATAATAATCTTTATCCTGCTATGGAGCTGTGAGCATGATAACAGGGAATACATAAAGTTGCTCAGGCAGTGCCTGGTATCTACAGTTTTCAATTTGACCTTTAATTCAATACAAGTAAATCTTCCAGATGACTTCTTAATGAAAGGATACATCATAGAATATTTTACTACGGTAAAATAATAATTGATATTTTGTCATCAGGTGGCCTCTCTCACTCTGTACTTCTTCCTATCTGTTATATCATAATGATGGTTAATATTTCTTACTATACCCCTAGGCCCAGAGGATCTTTCCAAATGATTAAAATATAGGGTAATCATAGAATTTCATCTTTAAGCATTTTTGTTATGTTCTAATTCCATAAAAAGAAGTAATTCAATTAATTGAATTTCCTTTTGGGTACAGGCAAATAGTTCACAGTTTAAATCCACATATTATGTTTAACAATGATAAATATATATATGGAAAATGTCTATTGACTAGAATACCTTTTTTTGTAATCATGCCAGATAGCCAGCACATTGAAAATTGTTGTTATGAATAGCATAAAAATAGCACCCATCAGTCAGTGCTTACTCTATGCCATGCTCCGTGTATTTCTCATCAAATCTCATTTAATGTTAACTCACACCATGCAGAATGTCGTATTGTCCCTGTTTCACAGATTAAGAAACTCGGAGAGGTTAAGTAAATTGCTCAAGGTCACATAGGAAGTAGGTGGCAGAACCTAGACTTGAATTCGTAGCCAACTTAAGCCAAAACTTGGTCTCCTAACTACCATGCAATTCTAGACTGCCTTTCATATCTAGTTTTTTTTTTTTTTTTTTTTTTTATTATGCCCTGTGGTCAAACCCTTTCTCCCTGAAAGTTTCTATGTTAGGAAAACGAATTGTGCCTTATTATTATATGTGTTGTAATATACAAGTCAAGACTATTTCAACAGGAGGGAAAAATGTACTGGCATAGCAAAACAACACCACATTCTTGAGGTTGATGGAGCAGAAAGTCACACTGTTTTTAATGTCATTGTTAAAGACATGGGGACTTAGCAGTGTGAAAGTCTGTTGTGAGCCATCTCCCTGTGTCATGGCCAGGGTGTAGTAATGGAAAGTGTACATTTCACTTCAGTAGAAATAAAAGCGAACAATGGGAGTGCCTGCTGGTCACCTCTGCGGAGAGATGACCTGGCAACGTTAGCCTGCGATTGAGAAGGATTCTAATCCATCAGAAAGAAACCCTTAAAGTTGGCAGCCATCTAGACCTGTTGCATGTGTGGCATGTGTGCTTTTGTCTGGGTGGAGGGTCCGTAGTGTTTGTCAAATTATGGCATCCACAAACAAAATAATGTTGAGAACTAGCTTATCTACATGTAGCCTTACAATAGTAATTTAAAAAGATATAGTTTAAATACATAGCTGAAGATAATCAGTGTGGTTTTGTGTTCAGCACTTTGAATAAAGAGAAGTTGATGGGCAATATTGCCTAAAGGTTAAGAGCAGTGGGGTTCAGGAGTTAAAACTTAGGTTTCAATCATTATCACTGTCCCACCCATTTCTAACTTAACTTGTAAGGGTCAGATTCCTCTTCTGTACAATAGGGATAATAATATGTACCTCTCTGGGTTGCTATGGGGATTATATGAGGGAGTTGAATTATCTGTATAAAGAAAACATAAATTGTCCAAACAAAGCAAAGAGTATGACATTCATTCCTAGGTACTCAGTAAATGATTATAATCAGAGGCCCATATTCTTTATTTTAAAAATTAAAACAGCTTAAATAATCCCGCCAATATCCAGGGCACACAGAAAACAGCAAAAAGATTAAATTAGTTTAAGTTAAGGAAAGTGAGTTTTCAGCAAAATCAAAGTGGGAAATGGGAAGAAAAGGCGGCTGGTAGGTGGTATTTGAAGAAGCTCTCCAAGTCACAATGAGAAGGCTCGATAGAGAAGCAAAGCTGATCAAGCAGCTGCAGGACATGTTTGATACGACACTGCTTCTGAGGCACCTCAGATGCAAGAGTAGGTCACAGTCTGAACCATGTTCAGATGCTCCAAGGTTTAATTATGTAAATGACTTCTCCAGGGGATATTCCAGCTGCTTGCAAAGCCACTTCAGCCATGCTTCATTTATCACAGTCATGAACACACAAGAGCCTTCATATTGAAAAATATATTAGTCTATAATGGGAGTTGGGAGATGGAAAGGAAGGGCTGGATAATTAAAAGTGCTGCGGAGCTTCCACTGCTCTCACTGCAGTTACAAAATGGGCAAGTACAATCCTTGACCTCGAGCAGGACAAAGACTTCCAAGTGAAGTCTTCCTCGGCCTGCTTTAAATGAAGGTGTTCGTGTAAAAAAAAAGAAATGCTTTCCCTATAAAATTAATATTTTCCAGAGAGCAGTTGAAATGACAAAGTATTTTAAATGATCATCAGCAATCTTCAACAATTGAAGACACAGCCAGGCGTGGTGGTGTGTGCCTATAGTCCCAGCTATTCTGGAGGCTAAAGCTGGAGGATCCCTTGAACCAGGAGTTCGAGACCAAGAGTTCTCTTTATGGTGCCTGAGCACCTCAAATGAATTGAAAATGAAAATGAAACCAAAAAAAAATGAAGACAGAAGATATTTTCAACTATCTATTTTTTTTCTTCTTTTAAAGAAATTTAATTTAATTCCATTATGTTGTCCAGACTGGTTTCCAACTCCTGGCCTCAAGCGATCTGCCTATCTCTGCCTCCAGGGTGTTGGGATTACAAGCATGAGCCACTGAGCCAGGCCGCAGCTAGCTATTTTCTTAATATAACAATGCATATTACATTTCCTAGCACAGCGTCTGGCACATAGTAGGCCTCACATGTTTTCTCCTCCACTCTTTCATATCTTTCCTATTCGATGAAAACTTCAGAGCTTATTAGGAACCCAGGTCACAATACCACAGTGGTGTTTTCTAATGAATGACAAGACACATTTGCATGATAAAATATCCTTGTTTTGTTTTTTAACTTACAATAAAGGTCCTGCATAAGATTTGTGGGCCCCTTAGGGTCAAGCATTCTCTGTTCTCACAAGACATAAAAGCTGAAGCTTTTTAACAAATAGAAATAGTGGATTTTCTTTGCTCTGCAGTAAAAGCCAGAGAACAGTTTATGGACTTGTCCTTAGGTTTTATGAATGGGATGTGAAAACACCCACTTCCCCTTCCCAGAGGCTGTTTCAGAGAATAACCTCTTTTCTCATTCTACTTATGTTCTAAAGCCTTGCACAAAGCTAGTAATTTATAATTGCTGATTTGACTGAATGTATAATCTCAATCTTAAAGCATTTCAAGTTCTTTCTGGCAACCGCAGGGAGTTTCTGAGTTCCAAAAGGGAATGTTCAGTTTACTTTCATCTTTAATTATCTGGGATGGTGGTTTTAATCCTACTGAAAGAGGTAAGTGTCAATCAAAAGAAAAATTCCAATGGTAAGATAGGGTGGTGAGGGAAGACCAAGTCATGCAGAATGCTAGGTAAGCAGCACTTTACAATTCAACTCCTGTCCTCAGTGCTATCAGAATGTCAATAGTTAGGATTTGTTTACTTTTTTCAGATTTACAAGAGATAAATTCCAAACCTCACCATGGTATCCCCTTACTTAAGATGACAAAGTTCATCTGTTTTCATTCAGATGAACCATACTTTTGGGTTATAGGAGAACTTTGGGTAAATCTCTTTCTCCCTCCTAGTTTATAAACAACAGATATTTTTTCTCACAGTTCTGGATGCTGGGAAGTCTGAGATCAAGATGCCTGCAGATTTGGGTCTGTTGAAGGCTACTTCCTGGTTCATAGATGGCACCTTCTAGCTATGTCCTCACATGATGAACGGGCCTGCATTTTTATTTCTATAGTCATTAATTTTACCTGAAATATGGCAAGTTTCTAGTGTCTTCTCTTGTTTTTTAAATAGCACGTTTTGGTAGCATAATATTGTCCTAAATTATTTCTTAGGCAACACAGTAACATCTTGACTTATAGCAAATTGAGAAAAGGTGCTGGATAAAGTTCCAGAGCCCATTACAAGGCATCTGAGAACCTCCAAATACCAGGGTAGACTTGGAAACCTCAGAATCTCCTTGTATTTCTTTTCTAGAAGTCTAACAAGGGATTAGAGTCAACCTGGGACCTCAAGAACAATCTGCTCTGGGTACCAGCCAGAGTTGAAGAACCTGGAAGGGCAGATGAATTTTTGCAAACTCTAGCACAGTTTAAAACCTCACAGGAGAGGGTGGCAAGCTGTGGTCTCTGAGATCTGATTGCCAGGGTTTGCATTCTAGCTCTGCCACTTACTAGTTGCACAACCTTGGGAAAGTTACTCAACCTCTCTGTGCCTAAGTTTTCTCATCTATGAAATTGGGGAGATAATAATAGCAGAGTTGTTTTGAGGATGGAATTATTTTTAAAAAGCTCAGTTGAGCTTGACACATAGTAACTGTGTATGTTTACCAGGGAAAATCCCAGAGAAGAGAGGAATCAATATAGTCTCAAGCAGGAGTTGTTAAACTGTGGCACACAGGCCAAAGCTGGCCTGCCATGCATTTTATGTAAATAAAGTTTTATTGGAACACTCCTATGCCTGTTCATTTATGTATTGTCTAAGGTTGCTTTTGTGATACAAAAGCATAGTTTAGTAGCTGTGACAGAGACTGTATGGCCTGCAAAACTTAAAATAGCTACTATTTGGCCCTTTACAGAAAAAGTTTGCAGGCTCTGAACTATAGTCTTCCTTCTGTTGCATTGGTATGTAGTATATTTTCTTTATTCAATAGTAAATGTGTTTGCCACAGATCTGGCAAAAGTGTTTCCAGCTACTCTTTCCCTCTGCAAATGCCTGAGAGTCTGTAGGTCATGAAACTCCCATGAAGCAGCACATTGTACCACCAATGAAGCTGACAGGCTGCCCAGTGTCACAGAATGAATTGTGACTGAATCTTTTGTGGTGGTACTGTGGACCATTGAGACTAATATGAAAATTACCTTCTGAGCATTTATGCAAGATAATTTAATTTTAGAGCTCATAAACAAGATCAGAGTTATGTGGTTTAACAAAAGGTCTCCTTATGTGTATGTGTGCTTGCCAAAAACATGATGAAATCCTGGAACATGGGAAACTGAACATGCGCTTTTAGATTTACATGTGGCAAACAGAATTGACTAGTGTATCTGTTCGTAAATATTACTGCTGCTATTAAGAGGCACTTGGGAAACATGGACAGTTCTATTAAATATAAAAACGATCTCCTCCTTCACTATGGGGCCCCCATCCCAATAAATACACCCACGCCGAAGTCTTTAAAAAGTCTTTTTCTTTTTAAAATTTTATGTTCCATAATAAACATACTTATCTTTCTCCCGACAACTTGCCTATTCATTTGAACTTGTCCTGGTTCATATTGAATGCCCATTTCCAATAGGGACTCCTATCTTGAGGCTGCTCTCGCATCATGTCTTACAGAGGCTCTAAAAGCACAGTGGTGCACAAAAACAGTTTAGTGTGTGCTAGTCCCAGGCTAAACATTAAATTTGATGCATTTGCCCAACTTTTCCAGGTAAGTTTAAAGTTAAAACCAATCTTTTTTTTCTTTCAACCAATTTGAAAACACTAGGTTAGGTCATACCTACATGCCAACTGGAAAATAATCACTAGAGGAAAAAAGACTTGACTTAATGTAAAGATATTGAGAGATGCATAACCACTCCACAATGAACTGATAATTAGGGACTTGTTTTGTTAGCGCTGAGAACTGATAGTAAATGGGATCAATTAC
Organism: Colobus angolensis palliatus; assembly: GCF_000951035.1. NCBI lineage: Eukaryota > Metazoa > Chordata > Mammalia > Primates > Cercopithecidae > Colobus > Colobus angolensis. The sequence goes on from NW_012115378.1 coordinate 2,677,141, forward strand.
CAGTTTCATTCAGCAAGTACTTATTTAGAACAGACTCTATGCAAAGCATGTTTGGCCTTGCTTTTTTATATTGGATTAGATATATTGGAACCAAAGTGCCAATAGCGGCCTGTAAGACTCAAGTAAATATATTTTATCAGTTTTAGTTCCCTAAAATAATATATAGAATGTAAGCACTTAATCACTATAAATATGATAACATGTATAAAAAAGGATGGTATCATCTTATAAAAAATTATATGGTAGAAAACCTCACTTATAATTAAACGCAGCAGATCAAAATAAGGTATTTTTTTCACTTACAGATTGGAAAAGATAAAAAAGAGCTCAATAATATGCCATGTGTTGGGTGTGAGGGGAAATGACTGCTCGCAGACACAGTTGATGGAGGTTCAAATCTAGGGCAATTTGACAGTATATACGTCCATGTGTTTCTTTGACTCAGCAGTTCTGTTTCTAGGAGTTTGTTATATGGATATACTCACACATGTACAAAGATATATTTACAAGACTGTTCATTGCAGCATTGTTATAACAATAAAAACCTGTTATAACAACAAAGTCTATAATGTGTCTGTTGTGGATTAAATTATGTGTACTTTAGAATGTGGCTGTATTTGGAGGTAAGGCCTTTAAAGAGGCAGTTAGGCTTAAATGAGGTCATAAGGATGAGGCTCGAATCCAATATGGCCACTATCCTTAAAAGAAAGAGGAAGAGACAGCAGAAGCTACTTTGCCATTCAATATTCTAAAGAATTTGAACACGAATATTCACAGCAGTCTTTATTTTACTGCTTAGATTCTCACAAAAGAAAGAAAACCAAGTCCTAGACAATTGAGACCTAGAAAGGAAAAACATGCCATTTTTTTCTGAAAGATCAAATTTCAGTGGAAATTATTGATTTTATAAGTATTTATTAATATTTAAACTGATAGGCCAGGCGCGGTGGCTCAAGCCTGTAATCCCAGCACTTTGGGAGGCCGAGACGGGCGGATCACAAGGTCAGGAGATCGAGACCATCCTGGCTAACACGGTGAAACCCCGTCTCTACTAAAAAAAAAAAAAATACAAAAAACTAGCCAGGCGAGGTGGCGGGAGCCTATAGTCCCAGCTACTCGGGAGGCTGAGGCTGAAGAATGGCGTGAACCCAAAAGGCGGAGCTTGCAGGAGCTGAGATCCGGCCACTGCACTCCAGTTTGGGCGACAGAGCAAGACTCCGTCTCAAAAAAAAAAAAAATATTTAAACTGATAATTCCATCCATAATATAACATGTAATATGACTTAGAAAGGAATGAAGTAATACAAAGAAGATGTAAGGAAATGATTTACCAGAGACCCTAATTTCAGGGACCTCACCTTATACTGGTAAAACTGGAGTCCAGTTAATTTTATCCTAGAGCATGACCACCTGAGACTCTGAAATAACTTAGTGGGGAGTTTCACCTTGTGGTTGAGAGCATGATTTTTGGAATCAGACTATATTAGTTAGGGTCCTAGCTGGAATCAACAGATGCACTCAAATTATTTTAATTTATGAGAGATTTAATTCACAGACTATATATAAGGATGGAGTGAAATCACATTGGATGGTGCAGAACCTCAGAGCTAGCAACAGTATAGCTGTTACTGCCTCTGACTTGAAGTGGTGAAGGAGTGGAGAGAGTGGTTCCTGGAAGATGAGGGAGAGAGTCTTGTAGAGAGTGCCATCTTGGGAAGCACAGCGGTCTTCAGTTGAGGGACATAGACAGCTTGAGGTGACTCCACAGCAGGGAAGCCCAGGGAATAAGCACCTCAGCCTCTGATCTCCTGATTGGCTCCCATTGGATGAATCAACTGGAATCCAGAAGGAAGGACACCGGCACCCACAGATGCAGTTTACAGAGGTCGACCACCTGGCACTGCAGTTAGGTGGAGAGTGAACCTGGCAAATGAAGAGGTCGGCACACTGACCCATCTGAATTTGAATCACAGCTTTACTAATTCTTAGCCATGTACCTTTGGGCAAGGTAGTGAGTCATTACACACTTATTTCCTCATATGTAAAATGGTGTTGATAATCCTATCCCAAGGGGTTGTTGTAAGGATTAAACGAACTAATTTATATAAAGCCTTTGGTATGATGCTTCACTCATAGCAATGATCAATACATGCTAGCCACTTCAGTGTCATTTTTGTTGTAATCAGCTCATCAAATCCTCCAACGATCATATTTTTAACACATGCCTGCTTTGGTCTTAGTCTCAGAAGGATCTATTGATTAAGACAAAGATTCCCCTGAGGGGCTGTTTTGATCTCTTGCAGAGGGGAAGTAGCAGCTAGTGCTGTCGCTTTGCCTAGCATTGTGCCCAGTCAGCTAAATCTTGGAAGCCCTAATTTGATTCCTATTAGAGGTCTGACAATTGACAAAATGATATTACTCACCTTTTTTGTTTTTGATTTTTCATTTCCATGAATACATTATATTGTCAGAGGGTGACAATGTTAATATCTACTTGATGGTAATAATTTCTGGAAAGCACATGAGACACAGAATACCACCATGGTAGGCAAAAGCACAGTGACTTTTATACATTAGCTGCCAGGATTCTTGGCACTGTTTCTGAAAAACTGTGTGGTGGACTATTTCTGGAACCTAACCATGGATAGTTCATTTTATTTTTGTTTAGAAATATGATGTTTTAAACATGACTTTGGAAAAAACATCTGTGCATCTCATCATAAGCCACAAAATGAATAGAACATAAAATTTTGTTGAATGGGAAAGCATTAACTTCTCAACAGTGTATACAGCTTAATCCACAATAGAAAGAAAATACGTGAGAAAAATGTCTTACAGTAACATGTCTTCATAATTGTGATTTCTTAGGTTGTGGTTATTTTTATCCTAAAACCATCCACCAAAACATTCATTTTGGAACATGTAAGATGAGCCCATGAACACTGCATTTTAGCTACTTATTACATACAGTCAATTTTTCCATTATAAACAACAGGGTCTTTCTGTGTTTCTTTCAGTTCGATTCTCTCTTCTTATAATATGAAAGTGTCCCCACTAAAATTTGGTCAACGTGGCCAGCCAAATTAGGAACTCACTTTTCTATGTTTTGGGATTCCATTTATCAGTACCTTCTTACCTGTTCATCACGGTAGGAGGAGCATTCAGCCCAGAGATTCTCAGCTCTCATTTGGCAACACTTTGGCCTGTCATCAGTTCCCTTAAGAAATGCCAAGAACAAAGTAGTTTTACCCTGAAGAACCAACTCAATGCATTTCAGGAGCAGAGCCTTTAACACGTGATTGTAAAGCATTCTGATTACCACAAGTCCGTTCTGGAATGAAATCCAGCATAGAGAAATAAACTAATACACTAGAAAAAGAATGTTAGAATTTCTTTGTGTCTGAGGGGCATTGATTTAATTATTTCCAATAGTGTTCTGTGGAGAATGTTTTTGTTTCCAGAATAATTAAAAATGACCACTGAAATTTTGCCATCTTCACATCGATTTAGGTAATGAAACAGCTATGAGATCTTCATTGGAAGCAGTGTTTACAACCTTTCCTTAATTTTTTAAAATTTAAAAATTTTTGTAGATTCAAGGGTTACATGTGCGGTTTGTTACATGGATATATGATATGATGGTGAGGTGTGGGCTCCTAGTGTACCTGTCACCCAAATAGTGAACATTGTACCCAATTGGTAACTTTTTAACCCTTTCCCCCTTCCTACCCCACGCCCCACTTTGGATTCCCCAGTGTCTATTATTTCCCCCTGTACGTCCATCAACTTTCCTTTTTTGATGATATATTTGGTGCCTCTGCCACTCAGCAGCTGTGATAACTGGGTCATGATGGAATGGCTTTCTGCCATGAATATTCAGGGAGACTTCGCCTGTGCCATGGAGGTTTATGATGGATGGGGGGAGCAGGAAGAGCCTGGGATCTTTAGGACCTCGAAGGGAATGGATCAATAGTCGGGTAAATGAATTATTTTCCAGTGTCATAATAGTGAGGTTCCTTTATATTGCTTTGTGACATTTTCATTGCTCCTTGGATTCTTGATTCTGGAGGAGGAACAAAAGGGTTTTGTTTTGTTTTGTTTTGTTTGTGCCAGATCTCCTTGAGTTAGACATGGCCCAATGGTAGAATGGAGGCTGCACTTGAACTGGGTTCTGAAATTGGATGGCAGCCACTCTATGTGGGTTTTAAAATCAGGTTTCTGGGTCTGTTGGTTCTTCCTCCATCTGGGTTGTCCCCCATTCAGAGCTTGGCAAGCGTAAGATTTTGTTCTATATCCCTAAGCTTCTATGACAACAATATCCTGGGATATCTCCACCCTCCTTCGTACCTTCAAACAGTTACTACGACTGTTTGAATCTCTCTTATAGTAAGAAAATAACCCCACTGAAATTTTGATCAATCTGGCCAGCCAAATTAGAGACTTACTTTTCTATGTTTTGGGATTCCATCCATTAGCACTTTCTTATCTGTTCATCACTGTAATAAGGGCAGTCAGCCCAGAGATTCTCTGCCGCTCTCAGGACCCTTGGGTTAATGTAAGTCCACATCTTCCCTGCTAGGAGGAGGGCAATTGAGGAAGGAAGTATTTTAATTTTATATTAATTTTTAATTTCAGAGAGTAGTAATAATCCCATTGCCTTTATTAGAATTTTTAAGGGATACATTACCCACTTTCTTTTTTCACTTTAAACAGTAATGTCAGAATAATATAAGGAAAAATATAAAGATTAGCAATAAAAGTGTGTTTGGCTATTGCAGAATTCTTTTTCTAAAAATTCAGGGCACTTTTTATAACATAATTTCGTATAATGTCACATTTAAATAAAATCCTATGTCAGTCCCCTCCCCTGCCCCTGCAATGCGCGTGCACACACACACACACACACACCCACACTCACACACACACAATCATCTGCCAAAGGGGAAATCTACTTTGTCCTTAGAAATGGTGGTGGTTTGGTTAACTAAAAATTGAGTCTCATCCAGTATCAGAGCACCAATGTTGTGGAAAATCAACTCCAGAACAGCATGGAGATATTTCCCAAGTTCACCAAAGTCTTTTGTTTGTTTGTAATGGAAATCTATCATAGTGACAAAAGCAATCTCCAAACTGTGAATTGATTTTGTTCCAGAAATTCACGTGAAAGCTAGTTGTCAGCGCTCAGAACTCATTTTTCCATATAAGCAATGTTATAGGGTTAGTTCCGTTCCCAGGCTGGCTCCTAAAAGCTTACTTAACACATGCGCAGTTGAACAATGCTGCTCTAAACGCACAGATTATTGGTACTTGAGGGGTTGTCAGAGATCTTCAAATTTAGTAACACCATTAAACTGTACAGAGGATCAGAGAGGTTAAGGCAGTTGCTTAGGGTTATCCAGCAAAGGCAAGACCAGATCCACATCTCCCATCTTTCAAGTCAGTGACCTTTCCACTATACTGTAATTTATAGAACTGGGCCACTGTTTACCACCTTATGTTGGTAAAAAGGTTGCCTGTGAGTAGGTATATATCACTTTAGCACTTAGAAAATACTTTCCCATATATTAGGCTCACAGAGTCTTCACTATAATCCTATGAAGACAGTAGAGGAGATCCTGTTCCCATTTTTAAAGGTAAAGACACTGAAGTTTCAGGAGGTTAAATCAATTGCCCACAGCCACACAATTAGTAAGTAGGGCTCCAACCCAGCTCTTCTGAGCCTGAGGACAGTGTCCACTCCGCTCCTGACCTGCGGCAGTAGTGCAGCCCTCAGGGCTTCACACAGGGTGTCCGTGCAGGGAACAGCGCTGGCTGGGCAGGTGGGAGGCTGGGTCAGTCGTGGAGATGGGTGGGATCTGCCAAGTGGGGCTGCAGTGTTGATGGGGCTGAAGGTACAAGGAAAGGGCCTGGGAGTGAAGATCCAGGGCTCTGGTGGTTGTACCGCTTAGGGTAGTTTTCACCATCACAATGGGAGATTGGGAGTTAGTGGTTCTCCCACTTGTTAACTAACTTAACAAGTTAAGTTAATGGTAGGAGGTTGAAATAATGGCAAAGTGGGTGAGATGTGCTTATTGCTTGTATGGTCACATATGTGTATATATGTTGTACATATGTTTATGTCATTTTTCCTTAGAAACTTCCTATACAGGGCCGGGCGCGGTGGCTCAAGCCTATAATCCCAGCACTTTGGGAGGCAGAGGTGGGCGGATCACGAGGTCAGGAGATCGAGACCATCCTGGCTAACAGGGTGAAACCCTGTCTCTACTAAAAATACAAAAAAATTAGCCGGGCGTGGTGGCGGTGCCTGTAGTCCCAGCTACTCGGGAGGCTGAGGCAGGAGAATGGCGTGAACCCGGGAGGCGGAGCTTGCAGTGAGCCGAGATGGCACCACTGCACTCCAGCCTGTGGGACAGAGCAAGACTCTGTCTCAAAAAAAAAAAGAAACTGCTTATACATAAAGATCATCTTTAATAGATCATCTGGCGTATGGTTGATTTTTTTGAAAAATTTTCTAAATTGATAAATTATAATTGTATGTATGACAGAGCAAATCTCTGGGGGGAAAAATGTCCCCTGAAAAAGAGAAAGAAAAACTCATTCATAACAGTGCACCTTTACACTGATGTGTGTTCCTGCTGATGTAACACGGTGCTCCATGCATCATCATGCTGGTTAAGAATGCTGGCAGGAACGTGTGTGGGTTTAGGGGTATGCTATGAGGATTCCTCCTGCTTGTTTGGTAGTAAAGATGGAGTCAGATTCCAATCCACAGCTTGGTGGACTGGACTAGGGATGGAAGAAATCAAGTCCGTAGCAGCAGCCTGCGGTCTGGAGGCTCGCTGCAGAACTGAAAATGGTTCCAGAACAACATCATATTTCGGTGCCACACGCCACATTTCTACGCATTATGTCGTGTAGGAATTGAATTAGCATTCCTCAGTGCTTAATTTTCATTGTGAGAGGTCTGTTTGCTCACTGATGCTTTTAATTTATTACCTTGCTATTGCAAAATGTATCACTCAAAGTTGTTATCTTGTTACTATCAGTAAAGGGAGGGAAAAACCCACATGGCAGGACATGGGACTCATTTCTGAAATGATTGGCAGACTGTATCTGCCTTTTCCTTTATGCCATTCATTTTCCCTCACGATTTCTTTACCCCTCTCTTTTCTTTAATTTTTAATTTTTCTTCTTCTATACTTCTTTTCTTTTCTCTAACTCTTGTCTTTCTCCACCTTCAGACTTCACCTCACTTTCTGCTTATTTTAATGCTTTTTTTCTTTATATAATCATTTCCCTCCCACTCTTTCCTATTCTTATTCTTTGAGTCTCAAAATTCTCTCTCATTCCCCTTCCAGAACTCACTCTCAGCTACCTCCTACCTACTTACTTTCTTTGGTTTATTCACATTTTCTTCATGACCATAACATTTCCTAAATTTAATGCTCCTTATTTTTAATTCTGTCTTGAATTGTAAGAGAGTCTGGTTTTAAGCTTATAGGCAATAACCTAAGATGCTATTAGGAACAGGGGATACTTTTCCAAATCTCCTTGTCTAGGGTTACAGAATCACTTCAATGATTTGGATAAAAGGTAGTATATGAATCCAAAATATTTGTCACATTTGTATTATTAGTACTGCTAATACGAATTCTATTTAATGATGAGTTACACCGACCTTGCAGGTCTTCCAACTTGGTTTTGTATTATTTCAAGCATATATAATAGTTTCTACTCAGGGGAGGCAGCACAATATTGTGGAAAAAACTAACTTCTGAATTAAACAGGTGTGAATTTTGTGTCTAGGCTCTGCTCCTAATTGGCACTGTAATGACGGTGAAGTATTGCCATCATTTATTGATTTAGTTTTTTGTTAGGAAGTATCTCAAAGCTCACAGAAAAATATATATGAGAACAACTACATACCCACCCTTTCTCTGTGTCAAATCTTATTTTACCATATTAATTTCAGATCTTTCTTTTGTTGAGGATTAACGTATCACATTAATTACTAAACTGCTCTGATTTAGAGCTTCTTCAATTCTGAAATGGGTGTAGTCATACTTATATTCCAGAGTCATGAGAATTAAACAGTATGCCAAATCTAAAGTGCTGAAAATAAGTTTCTTCCTTTCTTATGTAAGGAATCATGAAAACATCATTTTAGTGGCATTTTAGACCTCTTATGAATTTTTTAAAAAGATAGAGAACATACTTTTCCTGACTATAGGCAGTCCCTAACCTTGACTTTGTAATTATAAAAATAGAGGTGATTTTCCTAGCACTGACTTTGGAACATACATCAAAATTTAATATTCCCTGAAACCAAGTTTTAAAAAAATCTTAAAATTTGACAAACATTTGAATTTTCAGGAACAAACAAGTTCCTCATAAATGCATTTTGAAAATAATATTTTCTAGTCACTTGAGTATTTGACTGTAAAAAATGAAAGGTACTTTTCCTGGCACATGAGCACATAAGAGTTGAAACCCAAAGTGAGTTTTCCAGATGCTAAGATGAGAAGTGTTTTCTTTGGTAGCTGATTCTGCAGCAGTAGCAGCTGCCCTAAAATAAGCTGTTGTTCAGGCCAATGAGGAAAGTATGTCCCAGATGGGGAAAGGGTAGCACACTGGGAGGCATGACTGCTAGAAAGCCTAGGGTAACAGCTGCCAAGACAATGCCATGGCCATCTGAACCTCGCTGAGCAGCACAGGCTCAGCATTCATTCATATTTATTAAGTGCCTACTAAGTGCCAGGCAAGATTCATGCCCTTGGGATACAGAAGTAAAACAACAACAACAAAAAAATCCTTTTGTCATGGAGCTTACATTCAAGGAGTGGTGTTGAGGACAAAGAGACCACAGATAAAAGAAAGAAGTTAATTATGATATGTTAGAAGGCAGTAAGTGCTATGGAGAAAAACGAAGAAGGGGCAGGGGTTAGGAAGTGCTAGGTGGTGGCACGGTTTACAAAAACTGTGGATTAATTTGTTTGTTCATTCATTGGCCAAGAAACATTTGTGGAGCAAACATTTCATTTGGTCAGTGTAGTAACACATGGTCCAGGATCTGAAGATACTTCTGGTCCGGTGGGGAAGTTGGAAGTATGGCAGGGCATGATCAAGGTATGCCATGGGAAGACAGGAGAGAGGGCACAGCAACTCTTTCAGGGTCAGGGAAGAATGTCTTGGAAGAGGAGACCATGTTGAGTGATGATAAGGAACAGGACTGCAAATTGGGAATGAGTGAGGCAAGGAGTCATGATCATGGCCTGGCTTCTGCTTGGCCAGCTGGTTGGGGGCGATTCTGTTGCTCAGAGTCAGAGTTAGGGAATGCAGAGGAGCAGAGTGGTTTGGGGGATGGCGATCAGCTCTATTGGATGCCTGTGGGTGTCTAGAAGCAGTCAGATAGATGGGTTCACGGCAGAGAGGTCTGGCCTGGAGAACCTCATGGCACAGTGGGAGATGCCCAGTCATGTTATCCAGAGTGTACTGGGTCTTAGGCAGCCCCATTTCCAAGCAGAATGATCTTAGAAGCAAATAGCAGAAAGAGTCTCACAGGCTACCTGCTGCTCTCTTTCACATGGGATAGCTACAGAGCTTCCTATCCCTGCTACTTATTCCCTTCCTGAGGGCTTACACTCCAGGCTTTAGGATTCATTTTGGGGGAAATTAAGGAGCCCTTATTTAAGAGTTCAGGCAGATTGGCCTTGTTGCCACTCATACTCAGTACCTCAGCAGTGAATCAGGTAACTGATGGTCTGTCTTGGTTATAGAATTTAGACCAACACAACATCTAATAACTGGGCCTTTATTATCTTGAGTTCTAAATCCTGGCCTGACAACCTGCCCTAAACTCTTACTCCTTTGAGACTGGTTTTCCATTCTGACCTCCGCACTGAATCAGGTAACTGATGGTCTGTCTTGGTTATAGAATTTAGACCAACACAACATCTAATAACTGGGCCTTTATTATCTTGAGTTCTAAATCCTGGCCTGACAACCTGCCCTAAACTCTTACTCCTTTGAGACTGGTTTTCCATTCTGACCTTGATAGTTCAGTTCCATTTGTTTATGAGCACCTGCTGAGTCCCAGGCAACGAAGGTAACATGCCAGGTGCTGAGATTCAAAAATGAATAAAATACATTCCCTGCCTATATGGAGCATATGTGTTTAGTAGGAGAGTTGGTCATATAAGCCTGCTTTGATTTGATTCAATAATATCAGGAAGTTCAATGTCCAGAGGAAGCACAGTTCTGCCCAGGAACAGGGGTACCAAAACCCAATTGTGGCCTCAAAGTCATCTGCTACCTGCTGCAAGATGTCACTGCTGGTGGCTGCTGACATGCCTACCACTCTTCTCCACTCTGCTTTCATGGGACTGGCCCATCAGTGGTTTTAAGTGTCTTACTGGAGTTTACATACTGTGTTTTGCCAGTTGCCTTCACTGCTTTTCTCTGCTAAATACTTGAACTGTGTAATCTGCCTCCTTGCATCTCTCTGTTCTTCTTCAACTTCATTTGTAAGATACCAGTTTTCTAGTCCCTATTCTGAACATGGAAAATTAACATCCATAAGTGTTGAAAGTCTTGAATCTGTATCAGAATTTGAATCTAGTTTCCCAGAGTCTTGGTGCAGTGATCCTTTTTTAAAGCTCCTAATATGGCCATGTATTTGAAAGGAATGATGAGGAATCTGCATTTGATAAGCACAGTATAGTGGTTTAAAAACCTGTCTGCAAATTCTTTGACTTAGAAGACTAGGTTAAAAGAAGTGACACGGCTTCTGAGTGACTCTCTTGGGATGAGCCACCATGTTGTAAGGAAGCCCAGGCAACATGGAGAAACTTGGTGTTGTGGATCTAGCCCCAGCTGAGGTCTCAGCTGACAGCCAATTTCATCCATCGAAGCTGAATCAGTGAACCTTCGGATAGTCCCAGCTTCCAGTCTAAATTGCTCTGAGTGAAGCAGAGATGAGCTGTTCCTGCCGAGTTCTGTCCAAACTGCATTTAAGACACCAAGTTTTAGAGTGGGCTTTGATGTAGCAGTACATAATCAGAATACATAATGAACAAATTTATTGAATATGCTAAAAGTTGTTTATAAAATATTTGAAATCTTGATTTTTTTTATAAGGAAGGCAAAGAAAGATAGCAAATCTCTTCCTACTTGAACTAGAATTAGTCAATTGTCTCTGAATCTGACCCATTAATAACATTAATAAAAATCTTTTGAAGAACTTTAAATCCTTCCCAGCTCTTATACAGGGTTACTAACAGGTTACTAACAAACTGTTTTCCAAATTGAATATACTATTTTACATTCCCACCAGCAGTATATGAGAGGTACTCATTACCACCCCTAATGCTCACTATTGTGGGTCTTTGTAATTCTAGCCATTCTATTTGGTCTGTAGTGCTATCTCTTGTTGTTCTAATTGTATTTCCCTAATTACTAATGAGGGTGAGCATCCTTTCATGTACTTATTTGCTACTTGTATATCTTCTTTGATAAAGTGTCTGTTCATGTCTTTTGCCCATATCTATATTTGGTTGTGTGTGTTCTCATTTTAGAATTTTGAGAATTCTTTGTATATTCTGCATACAAGTCTTTTATAAGATATATGTTTTGCAGATATTTTCTCCAAGTCTGTGGCTTTTTTTAAAAAATCTCAACAGATTTTAGTTTTTGTGAAGTCTAATTTATCAACTTGTTGTTTTCTGGATAATACTTTTAGTATTGTATCTAGGAAATCTTTGTCTTAAGGTCATAAAGATTTTCATCTATGTTTTATTCTAGAAGTTTTATAGTTTTTAGTTTTATATTTTGGTCTATCATACTTCTTTCTTTCTGAGATACTGTCTCACTCTGTCACCCAGGCTGGAAGTGCAGTGGCACAATCACTGCTCACTGCAGCTCCGAGTTCCTGGGCTCAAGTGATCTTTCTTAGCCTCCCTAGTAGCTGAGAAAATGTTGAATCCATGTGCACCAGTGAAGCCAGCTGGGCTTGAAAAGTTTTGTTTCTTTGTTTTGTTTTTGGTCAGAACATTTTAATCTATAAATTAAATTTCTTTAGTATTTATAGGGGTATTCAGGTTATCCGTTTCTTCTTGAGTGAGCTTTGGTAGTTTATGTCTTTCAAGGAGTATGTTAATTTCGTCTAAGTTGTTGAATTTACTGGCATAAAGTTGTTCATAATATTCCCTTATAATCTTTTAAATATGTGTAGACTCTGTAGTGATAGCCCTGCTTTCATTCCTGATTGTTGATAATTTGATTCTTCTCTCTTTTTTCCCTGATCAGCCTGGCTAGAGATTTATCAATTTTATTCATCTTCTCAAAGAACCACGTTTTGATTTCTATCTATTTTTCTTTATTGTTGTTCCATTCTCTACTTTATCATTTCAACTCTATTCTTTATCATCTTCTTTATTCATCTTACTTAGGGTTGAATTTGCTCTTCCTTTTCCAGTTTAGGGTGGAAGCTGAGGTCATTGATTCAAAGGTTTTCAAAGGAAACCTTTCTTCGTTTCTCTTTCTCTTATAGGTAGTTAGAGCTACACATCTGACTTCAAGTACTGCTTTAGTGGCATCTCATAATGGGTTCTACTGTGGTTTATCATCCCTGCACCATGGCCTGCAATTTCTCTCAAGTCAGTAGGCGGGATAAATCACAGGGCTCACTTTATTTGTTTCTCATCTCTCAGGAATCACCATCCTTCAGCACCTGATATCCAGTGTCTTGAGAATCATCGTTTCATATATATAGTCTGGTTTTTAAAAATTTTTATTCTTTCAGGTAGGAGGGGATAATCTGGTCCCTGTGACTCCATCATAGTTCTTCTGTAGTTTTACATAACATTCTTATGTATTTTTTGAACAAATGCATTCATTTTTAGGCATTGTTTTGATTAGTTTGAGTTTATTATTTAGTATATTTGTGCTGACATTTCTCTTTTACCCTTCAGACACCAGACCTGGTATTCCATTCACTGTGAGACAGGTATTTTTGTTTTTTTGAGACAGGGTCTCACTTTGTTGCCCAGGCTGGAGTGCAGTGGTGCAATCTTGGCTCACTGCAACCTCTGCCTCCCAGGTTCAAGCAATTCTCCTGCCTTAGCCTCCTGAGTACCTGGGATTACAGATGCCCACCACTACACCCAGCTAATTTTTGTATTTTTAGTAGAGACAGAGTTTCACCATGTTGGCCAGGTTGTTCTGGAACTCCTAACCTCAAGTGATTCACTAGTCTTGGCCTCTCAAAGTGCTGGGATTACAGGTGTGAGCCACCACGCCCGGCTAGCCACAGTGCCCAGTCTAGTTGTTAAACGCTTAGACAATTCCTCTCCATTGGAGTTATAACCTTTTAGTTTACTATATAATTTGCTTATTTATTTTATTTATTTGCCTTCTACCCTACCTCTCCCTACAAGCACTATGAGGAAAAGGATTTTTTCCTGTTTGGTTTCTGCTGAGATTCAGATGCTTGCTCTGCCAGTTTTACTAGTGAGACAATATATGTAACCTCTCTGTGCCTCAAGTTCATCATTTGTAAAGTGGATATAATAATGTCCATCTCAAGGGGTTGTTGTGAAGGCTGAATGTGTTAATATACACGAAACACTTAGAACAGTGCCTGGCACATAGTAAATCATTGCTGTTTGCTGAATTTTTCTCACAAAAGACTGGATAGGGTGACAACAGATGATAAATGCAAGCCCAGCTCTCTCAGATTACCCATGAGCCAGTGGCCTTTAAAATAGTTTGAAGGGGGTGTACATTGAAGTGATCCACTTAACTACAACTATTAGCTTACATGCAGACATAATAGCTCCCCTTTTCCCAATTAAAAAAATAAATTTTGTATTAGTTTGCTTGAGCTGCCATAAAAAAAAAAAAAGAAAGCTGCCACAGACTGAGTGGTTTAAACAATAGACATTTATTTTCTCACAGTTCTGGAAGCTAGGAGACGAGGACCAAAGTCCCCAAATCAGGATTTGTTTCTGGTGAAGCCTCTCTTTCTGGTTTGTAGATGGCTGCCTTCTCACTGCGTCCTCACATGACATTTCCTCTGTGTTTGTGCAAGGAGGCGGTGGGGGGGGTGGAGTTGGTGGGAGAGGGGTGGGGGGAGAGGGAGAGAGGGAGGGAGAAAGGGAGAGAAAGAGGGAGGGAGGGGGAAAGGTAGAAAGGAGGGGGAGAGAGAGAGAGAGAGCGCTACGGTGTCTCTTCCTCTTCTTATAAGGACACCTGCCCTATCGGATTAAGGCCCAACTCTTATGACATCATTTAACCTTAATTACCTCTTCAAAGGCCCCATATCTAAATACAGTCATGCTGGGGATTAGGGTCTCAACATACAACTTTTGGGAGGACACAGTTCAGCCTATAACAAGTATCAACTATTACATTAGTTAAAGGGCTCTGATGACTTAGAGGAAATGTGTACTAAAAATATATTCTTTCTGAATCTCAGTTTATTTATCTGAAAAGTGGAGATCTTTGAAATTCTTATGGTCAGTTGCATTTTGGTATTTAGATAATTTTGATTTTAGAAAGAAAAAAAGTGTATATACTCCAAAGAACATAAGATGTGACATGCCAGGAGGGCCTAGGGCAGCACTCCCTGATTCAAACACGTGACCTGTGTGGCAGCAAAATGTTTGACTGTTCACTCTAAGTGGATAAATGAAGATTATTTTTTAAAAATTCATGTTGGTTCGGGTCAAGTTTTACTACAAGAAGAGTTTGCCATATACTGAGGGAAAACATTTGGGTTTTCAGAGCTTTTTGTATTTCAGAATTGTGGATAAGGATTGTGGAGCTTTTATTCTAAGGTTTTGGAGAGGATTAAATATGTAAAGTACCTGACATATAATCAGAACTTAAAAAGTTATTATTATCATTATTATTAATAGCATCAGCACTATTGTTAGTATAATGTTGCAACAGTAGTTACTGTGAGGCTGTAAAACCTAAAGAAATGTGCCTCAGTTTCTCCAATCAGTCTGGCCTAGTTGAACTATGCATTCTGAGTTAGTGAAGGTTTAGACAGAAGTAAGAGGACTGGGAACCCCATGGTCGGTGAGCAGTGGCATGAAGAGGCTGGTGAATGTGGTGGTGGAGGACAGAGACCTAGGTAACATTAGTTCCCAAAGTAATAATGATGACAGATACATCACAGGTAATTTAAAGCCTGATGCTGGGCCAGGTGTTGTGGTTCATGCTTGTAATCCCAGCACTTTGGGAGGCTAAGGTGGGAGGATCACTTGAGGCCAGGAGTTTGAGACCACCCTGGGCAACAACATAGTGAGACCCCATCTCTACAAAAAATAAAAATAAAAAAAAATTAGCCAGGCATGGTAGTGTGCGTCTGTAGTCCAGCTACTCTGTAGGCTGTGGTAGGAGGACTGCTTGAGCCCAGGAGCTCAAGGCTGCAGTGAGTGGTGATTGCTCCACTGTACTCCCACCTGGGCGTCAGAATGAGACTCTGCCTCAAAACGAAACAAAACAAAACCTAGTGCCCTTGTGGGATGGGAAGGACCTGAGATTTAGTAACAGAATATCTGGGTCCCAGTCTGGGTTTTACTGGCAGTATGATCTTGAACAAGTCACTTAATTGGATTTCAGTTTTATTCTCAGTAAAATGAGGATTATGATGTAGGCTTTGTCTGCCTCCTAAGGCTAAAGGAAGAGAATGTATCCAGTGAGCGAATGTATGTCAAAGTATTTTGTAACACTGTAATATGTCACAGAAAGAATAGTATTGTCTTGTAAACTTACTCTTTCCTTTGCCTTTTTGGCAAAGGGACCTCAGATTCTCACCCAAGGAAGAAGAGTTTATCATACAGCAATAGTCTGAATTCAAAAGGAACCTTCTCCTCATTTCCTGCCAAACCAACATTTGGGTTAGAGGCAGGAGAATTCTGTTACTGAAAGCAAGGGCTGGAATACGGGCAGGGGTGAGCCTCTGAAACTGAAGTAAAATCAATAAAACAAATAGAAATTCTTGATATTGGCCTCTCTCACTTGATACCTAGCTCATTTCTGGCAAGGTATACCTTCCTCCTCTACTTACGTATGTTTACTTATTTATTTATTTATTTCAATTTATGCACATCAAATTAAGAGCATGATTACTTGGAAAATAGAGAATGTTTGCTGCTCTGTGCATTGGCAGTGTGAATGACAGTGCCTTCTGCTGCCTTGGATCTTACTTTTTTTTCCTGTTACTGTATCATCAAATTGTTTCACTTGAATTCTTCATGCTACCCCAAGTGCTCTCCTTTGCCTTAATAGGCCCTTGACAGTTAGCCTGGTGTTCTATCTACGAGATATTTGCTTAATTATTAAATGTCCTGTGCAAGGCACCCTGGGGCAGTGGTGGCAGCGTGGGCTTGGAATCCTCAGACCTGGCTGCTCAACCCAGCTCTGCCACTTGATGGCTTGGTGACACGAAAGGTCAAGTCCTCTCTCTGGACCTCACCTTCCTCATATGGCAAATGGGGAGAAGACAGACTACCTTGTAGGGTGGGTTATAATGGTTCTAAGTAGCTTAGGCCAATGCTCAATACAGGGAAGTATTTATGTTAATAAACGAAACGCTTTGGAATTCAACTTGAGTTCCATAGCCCACTAGCTGTGAGACCTTGAGCAAGTCCCTTAACCTTCCTGAGCTCCTGTCCTGTCATAAGTGACATAGGATCATAGCAATACCTATCTGTGAGGGTTATTCTGAAAACTAAAGACCCAGGTAATACAGGTAAAGCTCTGGAAAGTAGTGGGAACTGGCTCTTTGTAATGGCAGTTGTTCAGTGGCTTAGACTGCAGCCAGGCTGCTCTCGGTTTAAACCCTAATTCTGCCAGTCAACCTTTTGAACTTCATTTTCTCCCTAGTAAAATGGAGAATAACATCTTTCTTGCGTAGTTTTTGTGATGATTAGAGATAATGTCTAAAAAACATCTGGAGCTTTAGTAAAACTGCTCAATAGATGACAGACTTATTATTGTAATTTGCAGTATTAGTAAGACGTTTATTTATCTGATTTGCTAATTGTGATTCTTCATTTGCTGGAAAATATCCAGTAACTGACAGACGTGTTTAAACTTTAACTATTCTCTTTTTAGACCTGTGCACAGTGCAGTCGTGGAAAAACTTAGTTATTGACATTTAGCTCTAGGAAGAAATGAGGCTGGGCAGATGTCATCTGATCTGAAGGCACAGCAGGAAGAAAACAATTCCAAGTCCTTCATGCCCAAATGTGACTCTGTTCTTATCCTCCTATCTATGAAAGGTCTAATAAGCTGAGTTGCTCAGCTTGCAAAGGAACTGAGTTTTTTCCTGAAGTATAAACTTTAAAACAGTAGCTCTTGTTTGTTACCTTTTAGAATATGGTTTGTACCATGCTGTCAAAGCCAAAAGCTTAGTTGCGTGTTATTCTAGAAAGTAAGGAACTGTTGACTGTTGGTCCAGGTAACTCAAGCCAGACATTTTTCTAAAATTTGATCCAATTAGGTTGAATTTAGTCATATTTGGAAAATTTGAAGGATTTTCCAAAGTTTCTCTCCCTTTGTGAATCCAATTCAAACATGTACTTGCCAATTAATAGTGAGGAATGTTTTCTAACCTTGAGCTTTGTAGGCCAGCTTGCCTGTAGAAATTATAAGGCCGTTTAGTCATCCTCTCTCGGACTCACAAGAGAAGTTCTTTTTGTTTTTGTTTTTTATTTTTTAACCTTTTTTGTTTGTTTGTTTGGTTTGAGGGTATATATGAAGGTTTGTTGTATAGGTAAACATGTGTCATGGGCATTTGTTGTACAGATTATTTCATCACCCAGGTATTAAGCCCAGTTCCCAATAGTTATCTTTCCTATTCCTCTCCCTCCTCTCACACTCCCCACTCAAGTAGACCCCAGTGTCTGTTGTTTCCTTCTTTGTGTTCATAAGTTCTTATAATTTAGCTCCCAGTTATAAGTCAGAACATGCAGTATTTGGTTTTCTGTTCCTGCATTAGTTTGCTAAAGATAACAGCCTTCAGCTCCACCTGTGTTCCTGCAGAAGGCATGATCTCGTTCTTTTTTATGGCTGCATAGTATTCCATGGTGTATATGTGCCACATTTTCTTTATCCAATCTGTCACTGATGGGCATGTAAGTTTCCATGTCTTTGCTATTGTGAATAGTGCTGCAATGAACATTGTTGTACATGTGTCTTTATAGTAAAATGATTTATATTCCTTTGGGTATATACCCAGTAATGGGATTGCTGTGGTAATTCTGCTTTTAGCTCTTTGAGGAATCACCACACTGCTTTCTACAATGGTTGAACTAATTTACACTCCCATCAACAGTGTATTAGTGTTCCCGTTTCTTTGCAATGAGAGGATCTTTATGATAACTACAGTAGAAAGACAATTCCTTTATTCCCAATGAGGTATTTTATCAATGAAATGATTCTAAAGTAATAATTACAAATCACTTCAGAAATAAGACAATCAGTTGAAGAACTTCAGTTTCAGGGAATGTGTTACAATCTGCATAATTTCAAAATGTGCAGATCTAACCAGGTCTCAGCTCAATCTATGGCATCCAAATAATGTCTGTATTAGTTTCCTAGGACTGCTGTAACAACAGAACAAACTGGATGGCTTAAAGCAACAACCAGCACCTTGACTTCAGATTTCTGGCCTCCAGAACAGGTTTTCTGCTGGATCAAATGTGGAGTGGGAGAGTCAAGTGCAACAGTAAGGTTTTTGTCTTGAGGACTATAAGGATGGAGCTGTCATCCACTGAGAACAGGAGGCCTGTAGGGGAAGTATGTTTGCAGGATGGGTTAGGGAGAAATCAGTTCAATTTGGGACATGTTAAGCTTGAGATGTCTATTACACATCCAACTGGAGTTTTAAATAGGCAGTTGATGGAAGTCTGGAGTTCAGGAGAGAGGTCTGAGCTGAAAATATAAATTTGAGAGTCTGGGCATTATAGATTGGATGAGCTCTCAAGGGTGTGAGTAATGACAGAGCAGAAAACCAAGAGCTGAGCCCTGGGAACTTCCAACATTAAGGGGAGAAACCAGCAAAACAGACTGAGAAGGAGTAACCAGTGAGGTAGAAGGAATAGTGATAGGATGTGTTTGGCTCCAGTGGAGAGCTAATAATCTGTCGAGATAGGACAATAAATAAATTAGTAAAAGATCTTGAAGATCAAGCATAGAATCTAGATTTCTTAGATGCTGAAACTGAAATGTAAATTGATTTAGGACTGGCTGTGGTGGTGCACATCTATAATCCTAGCACTTTTGGAGGCCAAGGCAGGTGGATCACCTGAGGTCAGGAGTTTGAAACCAGCTTGACCAATATGGTGAAACCCTGTCTCTACTAAAAATACAAAAATTACCCGGGTATGGTGGCATGTGCCTGTAGTCACAGCTACTTGGGAGGCTGAGACAGGGGAATTGCTTGAACCTGGGAGGCAGAGGTTGCAGTGAGCCAAAGTCGCACCACTGTACTCCATCCTGGGCAACAGAGTGAGACTCCATCTAAAAAAAAAAAAAAAATGATGTAAGACTTGTCTAAAATGACTTCATGGTAAATCTCTCCTTCTTGATTAAATCAGAATCTTCATGGTTGAGAAAATTTTTCTAATGTGCAAGGTTTAGAAATATGCACCTCACTCTACCATTGAATTTGGTATGAGAGGCTGTTTCATTCTGAGTTCAGAATAACAAATTCTTCATCTCTCTCTCTCTCTCTCTGTATACTTTTGATCAATTGCAACATTTTAGAGAAGCTTCCACATAGCCAAATAGGAGGTCAACACTACTTCCTTAAAACTCAGTTTCCCTCCCCAGTTTGACAAGGAAGAGGTTGTAGGCTTGCAAGCCAGGCTTAAGGACAGAATATCCTGAATCTTGGTCATGGTTTCATGCTCTTTAGTTTTTGCCATGATAATCTGTTTTGCTTATTGCCCTCTGACCCATTGAGAGCTCGGATTTTCTTCTTACAGTATGAGTTATAAAATTAAAGATCAGTCAATTCCAAAAGGAGGCTGAAATTATATCTTTTGAAATTCAAGGGTGATGTAAACATATACTACAGAAGAAGATGTGGAAATTCAACATCTCGTAAGAGAGATGAGTATCAGAGGAGACACCTTCTATGATACACAGACTCCAGGTGCATATTCTCTGACTTGGAAAAGGATTTGAGCATGGCACAGAATTTTTATTGATTTTTGTTTGTGGCTGTTGGGTAATTGCTGATTAAGTTGGTGCTTCTAAGAAATAACTAAGTGTAGGCATTTAATAGCTTTTAAAATATGCTTGAAGACATTTTTGGTCCCATTTTTTTTGTTGCTTTTTTGATCTAGACTCTCAAACTCTTTCAGGACTGCAGCAGGAAATTTAGATTTAACCTCAAGAGTCAATGTTTTGTCTTGTGTCTCCTCTAATATAATACAGATGTTCGGATGGCTGTATTTTACTTGAACATTTATTGAATTTCTGCCTTACTCCCATTCTCTTTTTAATGAGAAACAGTCAAACTCAGTGCTTATTAAACTCAGAGAATACAAGTTGTAATCTTGAGCATGTACATGTGGAGAAGATATATTTAGGTTATTTATTTAGATTACAAACCCTTAAACTGTTCCACTATTTCAGGGAGAAACCTTCCCTCTGAGAAAAAGACACTGAAAAACAAACAAAAATATTAAAGATGAAAAAAGTGCTTAAGAACTGAAAAAGTGCTTCGCTAATTTTTTTTTTTTTAAACTCGTATGAGTGTCAGTTCATTACCTGGGCAGCCTGTAATATGGGTAAGATATTACCCTTTAACACTCTGTATTCCAAGTTCACAATGCCTATATTTTCTATCTAGAAAGCTAGTTCTTCTACTATTTCAGCGAATTGCACAAACCATTTGAGTAGTTCAGCAACTTTCACGTTGCCAGTGTCAGCTCCATGCCGCATCCACCCTCCCTAGGTCAGCTGGTTGGAGAAAGATCCACTATACCCACCGACCCTAATACAAACGATGAAACCCAGCTCCTTTGGCTGAAATGCTGCATTTACTGATCAGTACTGAATCAGCAATCTGCGTGTTTTTTTTTTTTTTTATGTCGGTGGCAAATTTATTTAAGAGGACAAAAACTGCATAATGTGGATGCCTCATGTGAGCTTGTTCATATGGTTTAGGTATCCTTTCTTCGCTGGCCCAGTTACCTGATCTGTTTCAACTAGGCTAAACATATGTGTCACGATTACCTTTAGATTTACTTGATCGGAGACATTCTTTTTTATTTGTGTTAGTGAGGAAAATAAACTCAATGCTATGCCCTCAGACCAATCACAGATTTGTTTACTCTGATGGTTACAACGAATCATGAAATAGAGCTGTTCAAAGGGGGATGTATTGAGCTCCCCGTCAGTGTCATTGGGTGACTGGCCTCACTCTGGCATGCATCCAGGTGACTGTTGGGGATCTTACAAGGAGACTCATGTGCAGAATGAGCAGTTGGTCTGGATAACGTCCACATCCCCCTTCCCACTGTACGTGCTCTATTGGTTCATTTGATTCAGTCTTTCAGGACCAACAGTGTCTGGAGAGCTTGATTTTTTTTTAAATTTTATTTATTTTTATTTTTTAAAATTATTTATTTATTTATTATACTTTAAGTTCTGGGGTACAGGTGCAGAATTCTTAAATGAGCGATTTAGAGTCCTGTTCGCATCTGGTCCATTGTGCGCCAGTGAACCTGCTAATGATTACATGTGTACATTTGGCCATAGTATGTAGAATCAGCATTCTGTGGGAGGAACATTTAAAATCATTTGTTGTTTTGGCATTGACATTTTCTTTGAAATTTAAGATTTCTATCATGTTCTCATTAGGAATGCTGGGCATCTGGTTTTAAAAAACTTTAACAACCTGTATTAGCTGGCACTTCTAAAATAACATATCTATAACAACACCAATTATTATGTTAGTGATGCTATTACTGCTACAGGGAGCAATTTAGTGTGTCTGGTCAAGAACTATGTTATTTTATAATAAGACAGTAAAATATTTCTGTTGTTTTTAGTATGGTACAACTTATTGTGGAATTAAAACAAGTCTTCATTTATAAATGTCTGGTTTTTTTCTGTCGGCTTTCTTGCCTTTATGTAGACTTTGCACAGCACTTACGGGTAAATTTAAACCTAAAAAGTAAAATAGAAAGTACTAGAGGAAAAAGTAAGGGGCTGTTGGTTCTGATCGTGCTGAATTTGAAGCTCAGCTGTGAAACTCACTAGCTGTGTGGCACAGTTTCTGTCTTAGATCCTCTGGAAAAAGACATAGTCTTCAAGCCAGCAATGGTGTGTTTAAAAAAAAAAAAAAGACACCGAGTCTCATGATATTCTGCTTGACATAGGTTCTGTGTTCAGTAAGAGGGATCTTTCATAAGATAAACCATAGTTCCCAGCCGGTCTGCTGCCTTAGTGGGAACAAAGAGCAGTGAAGCAGATTAAGGGCAATGTCTGAACTTCTCCCGTTCTCCCTTTTCTTTTCCATTGTCGGCTTGCACCTTGTTCACTGGTTGCTAGGAGATCAGAGGTGGAAGGGAAAAGAGCCCTGAGGCAGGAAAACCAGAGTATGTTCAACAATGGGGATCCTGATTTTTTTCTTTTTCCCGAGAGGGAGTCTCGCTCCATCACCCAGGTTGGAGTGCAATGGCGTGATCTTGGCTCACTGCAACCTCTGCCTCCCGGGTTCAAGCAATTCTCCTGCCTCAGCCTCCCAAGTAGCTGGGACTACAAGTGCCCGCAACCACATCTGGGTAATTCTTTTTTTTTTTGTATTTTTAGTAGAGATGGGGTTTTGCCATGTTGGCCAGGCTGGTCTCGAACTCCTGACCTCAGGTGATCCACCCACCTCTGCCTCCCAAAGTGTCGGGATGACAGGCGTGAGCCACTGCGCCTGGCCTGATCCTGATGTTTTTAAAAAATAGTATTTAGCTCAAATACTTCTGTGTGGCAAAGGTGAAACATGTTAGACTTCTGAGACTTAGCATGATCACTAGAAAGTCTTCTAATGCTAGTGTATGTGTTTTTCTTTGCAGGGCATATCTGTAGAAAAACCTGAAGAGAGATAGGTTGCAGGAAGCTTTGCTCCCTTTGGTGTCTCCTGCCTTCTTGTTCTTTGTCCTTACTTTATGTTTGGCTTTATCCCATGTTTATATTCATATCTGGTGTTGCCGCATTACTGTCATTTCCCTGGCAAAGGCTCTTCCAAAGTTTGATGTGAATCCTTGAACCAAGCTTGCTTTGATAAATCCAGGCAGAATATACCTTGCATATTTATTAGCTATCTATCTTTTTTCTTTTTTGAGACAGGGTCTCACTCTGCTGCCCAGGCTGGAGTGCAGTGGCACTACCATGGTACACTGCAGCCTTGAACTCCAGGCTCAAGCAATCCTTCCACCTCTGCCTCCTGAGTAGCTGTGACCACAGGCGCATGCCACCATGACTAGCTACTTAGGTGGTTTTTCTTTCTTTTTCAATTTTTAGTAAAGATGGTGGTCTTACTATGTTGCCCAGGACTTCAGGTGCTAGGGATGGCTGAAGTTACCTCAGGATGCCCTGAGCTTTGATGATCCTATATTAAGACTTGGAGTTTATATGGGTGGGTGTATAGAAGATTCTCAAAACTAAAGATCTTGGATTCATAGAACTTGAACTTAATTCAGGTGACTTGTATGTTTTGACATTTGTGCCTGCTAATGATTACAAGTTATGGAAGTTTACTTATGGAAGATCTATCAAAATATACTCTGAATACAGTGACATTAATGTTTTAATTTATAGTTTATTTATTATGGCATAGCTGACAGATTTTAATTAGTTTGGCTAATATAGGGGACGATTCTCCTTATGGTTCAGTAGCAGTATCAAAAGTTCTTTTATGTCCTGATTGTTTTTGTCAGGCACACTGAATCAGTGAATCATTTTCCTTCTGTTTGGGAAGGTGTTGAACTTGGGCGCGATGGGAGGAAGCTCGGTACTGTTGTAGAATGACTGTAGTTAGAATTGGTCCATGTCCAAACCGCTCCACCCAACAAGGAAGCGGCTTGAAGTTCCAAACAGATTCCTGGAGCTGGAGATGTGTTTAGGGGAAGAGCAGGGCTGGCTTGGCCTGTGAGCTGCACAGTACAGAGTCATGGACGATTAAATGACAGAATCGAAGCCAAAGCTTGAGTAAGGTGCCAGACCAGATGAGAAGCATGCCAGTGGAGGGAGAGAAAAACTAGGCATGAAGCGAGAGCACTGTATCTGAGGACACTGGACTGAGTGAGTGCGTATGCAAGGGAAAGTCGGAGGCAGAACTCTAAAGGGCCCTGGGCAGTATTGGACAACCTGGCTAATTACAGAGCTATATACAGCCCGCTTACTCACTTTGCAATGAAAATGTCTTAAGTCAAAAGCACTGTGCAAAAGATCGAATCCCTGGAGACCCCAACTGGGCTTGCAGGTCTCATTGTTCTGGCTTCGAGAGAGTGGGCTCCAGGGAATGCCTCGGTTATCCTGAGAGTAGTGGGAATATTGGACACTGCCCTACTCTGCCTTCTCTCGTCATCCAAATAATAGCAAACCTCATAGCAGGAGTCCAGGATAGTCATGGTTAAAGGAAAATGCTGGAGAAGAGGTAGGGAACTTTGATCCTTTACAAATGACTCGAAGCTTTACAACCTGGTGGTTGAAGACGCAGTGATTTCACATCCCTTGTTATCTGCTTTTACTATTTGGCCTGTAATATAAATACAACGCATTTGATGCAAGTTATTCTTCAATTTTACGTGTGGTCCTTTAAATATTAGAAGTTAGCAGTGAAGGGAGCAGGGGTATCTTGGTGGAGTAAGTCACTAGATGGTGTTGGTTTCTAGTTTCATTCCAATACATGCTGGTCTGGTCATTTTAATTTGTAATACAAAGAAGCTATTGAAGTGGAAGGATATTTTCTTGTTCTCATATTAGAGCCAAATGAGCAAAACATTAAAGAATCGTAGTTGAAATTGTTTCCAAATCAGAAAAAATTCTCTATAATTTTCTCATTCTGGTTCCTATTTATATTTTCTGCGGAGACTGAGTTGTGGTTGTCATAGCAATTTCTTTTCCTACATGAAATTCTGATACTTGGATTTTTATTATTTGTACTTCATGTCAAGAAAAGACCTGATCAAATCTGAATGTTGCCTTTTAAATGATATCTGACTAGAGTAGATCTTTTAACCATTACATCATCATCTTAATATTTGCTGACCTGTGAATAATAGGATTCCTTAGAATTCTGTTTTGATGGACCAGGAAGTAGTTTTGTGAGCAGGATGGTTTTAAGAGAAGAGTCTGTGTCCTGGTACCCACAAGATACCCTGGTACTCTCCCTTTGCCTTCAGCACCTGCGGTGGCTCTGAGGTCCTTGGGGATTGCCTTCATGTCCGTATATGGTCTTGGGTTAAACCAAAAATATTTCTTTACTTGGTTTTGTATCATTTTTAATTTTTTCCTTTTGCTTTTAGATATTTTTATTTCAAAAAAGTTTTAAAATTTACAGACAAGATCTCACTCTGTTGCCCAGGCTGGAGTGCAGTGGTGCCATCAGAGCTCACTGTGGCCTGGATCTCTTGGGGTCAAGCAATCCTCCTGCCTCGGCCTCCCAAAGTGCTAGGATTACAGAGTTGAGCCACCGTGCTGGGCTCTGCTTTTAAACTTTTCCCCATGCAGTTTTCATGTGCTGTTTTGACCTCATTACTATACTAAAAATTCTCTTTTGAAGCTGACAATGACCCAGTTCTTGTTAAATCCATTAGCTTATCTGAGTTTATCATTCGCGTCTTTCATGTGACTTTGATATTGTTGACCAATCTTCCTTGAAGCTGTTCCCTCTGGTTTTCTTCTTTCTCTCTTTCGTCCTTCCTTCCATTTATCAGCTATGTCATGCCAAGGTACTTTTTCTCAGGGCCCTGCATAGCTGGTCACTGAGTGAGTCTTTCCCGACATCTCCTAGGTTCTTATTTATCTCCTGCTCCAAAATGTGCCTGTCCCCACAGGTTCTGCCTTGGACAGCTCCATGTTCTGCATTCATTACTCCCTAGGCTTATTCACTGCTGGGGTGCTACTTGTCATTACAGAGGACTAACCTTCAAATCCACATCACTGGTTCTGACCACTCACCTCCACTGCAGTCCTGTATCTTGATATCGGCAGGACATCTCCACCTTTAGTAGCTGCCATCCAGCACTGGGTTCATTGACTTCTCCAATCTCGACGTGGCTGCTCTCAACTGCTAGAAGCATTACTTCTCTGCCAGTTGGACTGTTAGACAGTTGGACTGTGATATCTACTTCTGCATGCTATTTGCTGTGATATCACACCTCACGTAACCTTGGAAAAGATCTGCTGTATACTGGTGGAAGAATAAGAATGAAAAAGGCAAATAACATCTCAGGCTCATTGAGAAAAGAATTTTGACTTGGAAGGTTTCCTAAGAAGCTCTTGGGGACTCCCCAAGGGCCTCAGAATCACATTTGAAATCATTGGTGTACCACCAAAAAAGATTGCTAAATCTTTTTCTAACTTGACATTTTATTTTTCTTGTACATGGCCTTTCAATTTTGGTTTTGAGGTTTATATAAGGAAGGTTCAAAAATCGGACACAATCACGCAGTCAGAATCTAATGTTCACTGATGGAATTCAGTCTCTGAGGCTGGAAAACACATCATACGATAAATGACAGATTTTTAAAAGTCCTGATGTTAAACTTCCATGCTCGGGAGAGTCAAGTTACACTTCATGGCTCTCTGCAGTTCTGCATTTTCATCTCTCTTGTTCTGACCACCTGGATTGTAAATTTTCTCTAATGCAAAATTAAATTTTTGTCCTCTGTGTTAATGGAGAGAAAAATGAATATACAGGAAATAACTGATGTTAAACTTCACAACTGCACCTTTTCCCTTCTCTCGTTTATTTTTGTTTGGTAAACTGAGTTCTGTTATGTGCTCAAAACTGCTAGGTGCTGGGGACATTACATTTGTAGACAAAATGGTTCCACCCCTAAAATCACACCCTAGGGTGAACACAGTCTTCAGCACCAGAATCACAACCTAATGTGTTAAGAGAGAAGATCTAAGCCCTTCAGGAGAAACCTGTGGTGACCTGAGGCAAGGTACT
Organism: Colobus angolensis palliatus; assembly: GCF_000951035.1. NCBI lineage: Eukaryota > Metazoa > Chordata > Mammalia > Primates > Cercopithecidae > Colobus > Colobus angolensis. The sequence continues at coordinate 2,704,340 of NW_012115378.1, forward strand.
TCTCACTTCTAAGGCAATGGTAGGTGACTGATGACCTCCAATCCCCTTCTGTCAAAAGAGACCATTTAGAATGTGTGGATCCCCAAAGCACTGTAGATCCAGTGCCTAGTGTTGAGCAGAAAGCTTACCACCCAGCAGTTAACCATGAAAGTCTTCATTCTTCTGGGGACTCAACATACATTAGAAAGTTGAATGTATGGCAGGCAGATGAACTGTGGGAAGGGGAGGCAGGAATTTAGAGCTAGAAGTGCTAATGGTTGTGCTGGGGGCCTATCAAGGAGCAGCAGCGTAGGGGCCATCACTGGGTGGCTGTCTCTGGAGAACAGAGAGAGTCTCTCTCTTTCACATCACACTTGAGTTTGGGTATGGACTGAGATAAATTATACCAATACCACCATCACCACCACTAATCGCAGCAGGTAACAATGTATAACTATGTGCCAGGCACAATAATAAGCTCTTTGCATGTATTATTTGATTACATCCTCTTAGCAACCTTACATCTAGGCACTTTTCATTCCATCCATTCATAAGTATATTGTGTACCTTCTTTGTATCAGTTAAGTGTGCTAGGTGTGAAGGATAGGATGGTGAGCCAGGCAGACATAGTCTACGTGGTGATGGTGCATGGAGTTTAGTAGTAAAAGGTTAGAAATTAGCCAAACGGGCCAGGCGCCATGGCTCACACCTGTAATCTCTGCACTTTGGAAGGCCGAGGTGAAAGGATTGTTTGAGGCCAGGAGTTTAAGACCAGCCTGAGCAATAGTGAGACCCCTGTCTCTATATAAAATAAAAAAGAAAAGAAATTAGCTAAATAATCTCACTAGTAATTATATATAGGTAGTTAATTATACACTGTGCACATGTATGTAACTTTTATTTTTTTTTAAGAGATCACTCAGGCTGGAGTGCAGTGGCTTGATCAAGGCTCACTACAGCCTTGAACCTCTGGCTCAGCCTTCAGAGTAGCTAGGACTACAGGTGCTTGCCACCATGACTGACTAGTTGATTATTATTATTATTATTGTTGTATTTTTAGAGATGGGGTCTCACTACATTGCCCAGGCTAGTTGGCCAGCTCCTGGCCTCAAGCAATACTCGTGCCTCAGCCTCCCAAAGCGCTGTGATTACAGGCATGAGACACTATGCCCTGCACATGTATGTAACTATTATTCATTGAGCACCTATTATATACCAGGCTGTGAGCATGCAACAAGACTATTGCTATTGTCTCTAGGTCCAGAGAAGGAAGCTGAGTACGTTTCAGTAAATAACTCAATAACTTGCCACACTTAAAAGATGAGTCCTTATTCACTGTGCTGGTGGAAGAATGACTCAGCGCATGTGGGAAGGATCAGAGAATAGACCATCTGTGGGTCACTGCCTTTGTTATCATTAGAGGTGGCTAAAGCAGAGTGCTCTGTGGGTTCTCACTGGGCAATTGGGAGCCATTATCCTGATGAATGAGGCAATGACTGGATTTCCTCCTTGGATATTCAGAAGTTGGGAATATGGAGAAAGGTATACAGCGTGATTTCTGTGTTGAAAGTGAACAGCATGTACAGTAACATATGTGTTTTAAATTACCCCTGAGCTGTTTTTTAAATCATAACCAATGAAGAAATCTGTCCAAAGGAAGCGTTTCCCATGACCTTCCCTTTGGAAATAACCCAGGTTTTCTAGTTCTTAGTTCAAGGAAGGTATTTTCAGGAAAAGGAAGTTTGGGGGAGAGAGCAGGGCAGGAAGAAGGGGAAATGTTTATAGATAAAGGTGATTTTTAATGACCTTCTTTTAGCCTAGCTACCTCCCTGGTCACCATAATGTGTGCTTGTTTGCTGTTCAACAGTGCAGAGTGATGTTGGTCTGAGGAGTGACATCAGAGTCTCTCACTGGCCCTGTTTCTCCTGGCCCTGTGATCCTCTGTGCAGTTACAGGGCCTCTGGAAAGGCTGGAGGAGTTGACACTTGTCCCGTTCACTGCATCAAAAACTGAGTAATGGCCACGACACAGTGTGCGTGGTAAATATACGATGCTTTGTTTCTTTTCAGGAAGTGGAAAAAAAGTGCCACAAATAAGGTGGAGGCAGATGCGGCCACTTCCTTATTGCGGAGAGGGAGTTATATGAAGAATGAGTGTTGTATATAATGTGTGACTTCTCTGTGACTTCCACCTGCTCAGCCCCCTGAGTGGGATAACTCAAGAGGCAGCAGGTTGCTTAGACATGCCCATTGCCTGGAACACTTCGGGAACTTCAGTACAAGTCTATAGAGGAGAGTGAAGGAACAAAATGGAGATCATTTAAAACCTAATTTGTGTCGAAAATTCACTTTGGACCTGTCTATGTTTCTGATTCCTCTTTCTTATTTCATTTGCGTGGGAAGTGGCCTCAGATCAAATAACTGAGTGAGAAAAACAAATTAAATCAAAGCACCCAGGAAAGGGACATTTCATTCAAACAACTTTTTGGGGCATCTACAGTGTGCTGGGAAGCAGCCTATAAAAAATACTTGTATTTGATTCCTATTCTCCTTCTCCCCACCCCTCCTATCCTCCACTTCCAGGGAGGAAAGCTCTGCCTGGCTCAGGGAACTATCCCCTGGGGGCCATGTTGTTTTTCATTGTGTAGTTTATTGGGAATCAGAATTTTTAAGTGCCAGAAGGGATGTCAAAGATCACCTCGTCTCATTCTCTCATTTTACACTTAATTTTATGAAGCTTACCAAAGTGATATGCTCAAATTATTTCACAGCTGTTACAGCATAAATGTGACACAATTCACGTTCTTTTCGCATAATGCCTGTACAAATAACAAAATGAAATCTAATCTTCACTGTCAACTACATTGTTCTAGTTATCTATTGCTGTGTCACAAGAAGCCACCCTAAACTTAGTGACTTGAACCAATTTATTATTATCTCTTATGGTGCCATGGGATAGTGGGGCAGTTCTTGCTTGAGGTCTCTCCTGTGGTTGCTGTCAGATGGACAGATGCTCAGAGTCATCTGAAGGGCCAAGGGGGCTGGATGTCCAGGTTGGCTTCTTCCCACACTGGGCTGGCAGGTGATGCTAGCTGTCATCTGGGCGCTCATCTGGGCTTGGCATTGGATTATCTTGAAGGTCCCTTTTGTTCTATAAACTTGGGAAAGTTATTCCCTTTCAAGAGCCTCACTTCATGAGAATGTCTTAGGTTGCAAGGAAGCGACTCATTTAAGTTACCTCTGACTTATGTTAATTACACATAAATGTGAGCTCTATAAATCTGGTCAAGTAGATTCCAGCAAATCTTATTTAGAACCTTCCTTGGTTCTTTCCTGAGTGTCTGTGTTTTCTTCCTTCCTTCCTTCCTTCATTCCTTCCTTCCTTCCTTCCTTCCTTCCTTCCTTCCTTCCTTCCTTCCTTCCT
>NW_012115378.1:2707791-2734203 GCF_000951035.1 Colobus angolensis palliatus
TCCTTCCTTCCTTCCTTCTTCTTCTTCTCTTCTCTTCTCTTCTCTTCTCTTCTCTTCTTTTCTCTTCTCTTCTTTTCTTTCTTTTTTCTAGAGAGAGTCTTGCTCTGCTTCCCAGGCTGAAGTGCAGTGGCACAATCATAGCTCACTGCAGCCTCAACCTCCTGCACTCAAGCTGTCCTCCTGCCTCAGCCTCCCAAGTAGCTAGGACTACAGGTGTGTGTCACCACACCCAGCTAATTTTTACATTATTTCTAGAGACAGGGTCTTGCTATGTTGACATGGCTGGTTTCAGATTCCTAGCCTCAAGCAATCCTCCTGCCTCAGCCTCCCAAAGTGCTGGGATTACAGGTGGGAGTCCCCACGCCCAGGCCTCTCTTTTCTTTTGACCACTTTCATCTTTTTTCTATTTCAGAGCAACTGCTCATATATAACATCAGCATGCTGTGATCCTTCCTCGTGGCTTCATTCCCTGTGCATCCTTTCAAGCTCTGGTCTCACTGCTAAGGTCCTCAATCCTTAGTGCAAATGAGAGGGGAGGGGAGAGCAGAGGGAGGATCTAATTGCCATCAGAGAGGCAGACTATGTGGTCACTTGAAAACCCTAAATACTAACTGGCCCTGGGTTAGACGCCCACTCTGAACCACGTAACATATGGCTGCCTAGGACTGCTCTTGCTGCAGGGCAGTGAAAGCAGTGGGAGGTGTGGAAATGTTTAGCATCAGGCTAATAAGATTATTATTATAATATGCATAATATCTGTACTACCTCCCTCACAGGATTGCTATTGAAGCCAAAATTAGTAAAATAGCTACTTTTTTTCCTTCCTTCCTTCCTTCTTTCTCTTTCCTTTCTTTTTCTTTCTCTCTTTCTCTCCTTTCTTCTTTCTCTCTCTTTCTCTCTTTCTTTCTTTCTTTCTTTCTCTTTCTGACAGAGTCTCACTGTGTCACATCGGCTGGAGTGCAGTGTTGCAATCTTGGCACACTGCAACCTCTGCCTCCCAAGTTTAAGCGATTCTCCTGCCTCAGACTACCGAGTAGCTGAGATTACAGGCGCCCGCCATCATGCCCAGTTAATTTTTTGTATTTTTAGTAGAGATGGGGTTTCACCATATTGACCAGGCTGGTCTCGACCTCCTGACCTTTTGATTTGCCCACCTCAGCCTCCCAAAGTGCTCAGATTACAGGCATGAGCCACTGCACCCGGCCTTTTTTTGTGGAGACAGAGTCACACTCTCACCCAGGCTGGAGTGCAGTGGCGTGATCTCGACTCATGGCAACCTCCATCTGCTGGGTTCAATTCTCATGCCTTAGCTTCCCGAGTAGCTGGGATTACAGGTGCATGGCACTACACCCGGCCAATTTTTGTATCATTTCTTTTTTTAGTAGAGATGGGGTTTCTCCATGTCATCCAGGGTGGTCTCAAAACTCCTAACCTCAAATGATCTGCCCACCTTGGCCTCCCAAAGTGCTGGGATTAAGGTGTGAACCACCACACTTGGCCACTGTTTATTATCAACTATGTTCAAGGTACTTTATACACACCATCTTCACTTATTTTTCAAAACTGTGCAAGGTAGGTATCATCTATATATTCAGATGAAGAAATTGAGGCTCAGAAATTATGTGCAATTTATTTAAAAGTACACAGGTAGAATTGGTGTAGCTGGAATTGGAATCCAGTTAGGTAATTTTCAAAGCCTATTCTCTTTCTCCTCTAATAATTGTCATCTTTGAAGCCATTTTGTAACCTGTAAAAGGTTTCATAGATATAAAAAGATTTTTATTAAAATATTATTCTCTTTTCCCCTACAGACTTGTGTTTTGATTCAGGAAGCATACCATCTGTCAGTGGGCTTTCTCTAGGACAATTTTAAGGCTTACAGGAGTGTGGAACAGCTAATAGCTTCATATCTGTAATCTACACTGAAAATTTCCCTATCAGTAAATTGCCAAGGATAATTGAAAAACCAAAACCGAACGCAAAACAGACTCACAAAAGTCAAACCCTTATGATGCTTCTGGGGAAAAGTGTGACCCGGCCTGTGGCCCCCCTCCTCCCACCCGCCAGGGGTGGGGTGGCCTGTGGCTTGTGGCCTGGCCAGGCTCCTCAGCCTGTAGCCTGAGAACAGCCCCTCCCCTCCATGTGCTGACTGTTGGGAAAGGAACCGGGGTCGATCAGCAGCATTCCGCGTCTGTCCTCTAGTAGTTGCCAAGGTCACACTGCCATTCAGTATTTACTAAACTTAGGCTGCAGGGAGTAGCTTGCAGTGCCCTTCTCCTCGCCCCCATCATTGCCCCGTGATTCTATAGTTTATGCTGGGATGAAGCCCGACCTCCCAGGAGCAGTTTACATGCACAGACAGCTCCAGTCCCTGGTAGATTGCTTTCGACTGAACCGCATCTTGGCATTATGTCATCAGGGATAGTTGGAAGCAGTCCTATTACAGTGTTACTGTATTTGCTGTGAGACGTTGTTAAAGTCAGGCTCCCTACATCACTCAATTTCTTTCTAGGAGGTAACACCGAGAAATTTCTCTTAGGCTAAGTATCCGTACTCTCAAGTAACTAATTTGTTTAAACAGCACTCCCCAGCTGCCCTCCCTCCCCCAGCGCCCCCCACACTGCTCCTGTAGATACCAAAATCCACAGATGCTCAAGTCCCTGATAGAAACTGGTATGGCATTTGCATACAACCCTTACACATTTTCCTGTATACTTTAAATCATATCTAGATTACTTATAATACCTAATGCAATGTAAAAGTAAGTACAGATGCTCTCACTTACAATGGGGTTACTTCTCAATAAACACACTTTTAAGTCAAAAATTTCATAAGTTGAAAATGCATTCAATATCCTGATAAATTCATCATAAAGTCCAAAAATTGAAAGTTTAACCACTGTATATCAGGGACTCTATGTAGTTCTAATATTGTATTTTTTAAAAATTTGTATTATTTTCTATTTATTTTAAAATATTTTTGATACATGGTTGATCTGTGGATGTGGACCCTGCAGATACAGAGGGCTGGTTGTACTTTCCTCTCTGCTGGCTACTAGGAAGGACAAAGGTCATTTTTTCTCCTTTAGTCCTAGTAAAGTCTAGAAGACCTCAGGGCATGTATAAGGCTCCTAACTTTACCTGTGGCTTCATCCTTTTCCCCCTGCCTTACTTTCCCTTCATGCTGATTCCCTCATTTATATGTAATATACTGCCTTAAAAATATGCAGACAGCTTTAGTTTATTTTTTTGGATTAAGGCAAGACTTAACTTAATGGATTCAGAGTACCCCTCTCTATAGAGCTCCTTTAGAATAACTTAAAAGATCGTGACATGAGGCCAGGCGTGATGGCTCACGCCTTAATCCCAGCACTTCGGCCAGCCTGGCCAATATGGTGAAACCCTGCTTCTACTAAAAAATACAAAAAATTAGCTGGGTATGTTGGCACACGCCTGGAGTCCCAGCTACTCAGGAGGCTGAGGCAGGAGAATCACTAGAACCTAGGAGGTGGAGGTTGCAGTGGGCCCAAATTGTGCCACTGCACTCCAGCCTGGGCGACAGAGCAAGAAAAATTAAAAAAAAAAAAAAGGATAATGATATATTTTAGGAGTAAAGTTACTTTTGACTCCTATGCTTCATCCATAGTTGGTGCTCAGCCTTTAAAAACAACGAAATTGCAAGACAAAACAAAAACATGCCCTATCCCCAACCCTGTGCTTTTTTTTAGCTTAAACATTTATTTGGGGTCTTTCTTAGGTAGTGTTAGCCGCTTTCTTGCCTATACATTTTAAATTTAAAGGGAGCCTCTGTTTGGTAATGATCACTTCCTGTTTCTTCTTGAGGAGGCAGTCAACGCTTCAATATACCCAACTTTTTCGGTAAAGAAATGTGACCATGAATGAAACCCTACCTGAGAAGCAGCAGTCGATTCCCTCTGGTTTCTGGGGTTTGGGTTCTCCAGAGGAGAAAGGTGAATGGGCGAAATGACCACAGACCTCCATATGATGGATGCAGCCTGGAGTCGGGTGCTGCTCTTGTCCTCATGTGGCCTCTGTGGAGTCCCCTTTGCAGGCCCTCTTTCTCATCCACCCTTGGTCAGCCTTCAGCTTCCCATCCAGAGCCTGGAGTCTCCTCTTGCCCATCCTACAAAGCAAGTACAGTTCCTACCTCAAACCAGTCTCGTTACCCAAGGGCTGGTCTTGTCAGGCTATGTCTGGGCTAATGATATGACCAAATCCCTCAGCATGCTATTTCAAAAACAGGAACAAGTGACTTGAAGGTCACATGGTTTTTTTTTTTTTCTTGAGACGAAGTCTCACTCTTGTCCCCTAGGCTAGAGTGCGATGGTGTGATCTTGGCTCACTGCAACCTCTGCCTCCCGGGTTCAAGTGATTCGCCTGCCTCAGCCTCCCAAGTAGCTGGGATTACAGGCATGTGCCACTATGCCCAGCTAATTTTTTTTTTTTTTTTTTTTTTTTTTTTTGAGACAGAGCCTCACTCTGTCGCCCAGGCTGGAATACAATGGTGCGATCTCGGCTCACTGCAACCTCCGCCTCCCGGGTTCAAACGATTCTCTTGCCTCAGCCTCCCGAGTAGCTGGGATTACAGGAACCCGCCACCACACCCAGCTAATTTTTTTGTGTGTTTTTAGTAGAGACGGGGTTTCACCATGTTGGCCAGGCTGATCTCGAACTCGTGACCTCAGGTGATCCACCCGCCTCGGCCTCCCAAAGTGCTGGGATGACAGGCATGAGCCACCGTGCCCGGCCACCCAGCTAATTTTTGTATTCTTAGTAGAGATGGGGCTTCACCATGTGGGCCAGGCCGGTCTCAAACTCCTGACCTCAGGTGATCTGCCCACCTCGGCCTCCTTAAGTGCTGGGATTACAGGTGTGAGCCACAGCCAGCGCCCGTGCCCAGACACATGAATATTCTTAAAATATCTTGAAGTCAAGAGGGACCATATCTCATATCATTGTCACCTTTTCCATTCTCTCTCTTTCCTTAAGAAGGAAAACTACGTAAAAGGACTCCCATGGAAAATGGGAGTGAACCAGGGAGTATACCAGCAAACTGTTCAGGAGCCCTCATTCTAGGTTTTCCAAAGCTTATAGTAAGTTTAGGCCTACAAGCACATACATATTGGGTTTGGGGCACTTCTATACATAAATCCACTGTTTTCTTTTTTGGCTTTGTGGAATGCAGGACAGTCACACAAGAAAATGAGAGAAACATTCACAGCAGCCTGGAAACCAGTTTGGGTCACAGAACATCACAAGGGAGCATGCTGGATTTTGATAATCATTCTCTTTTTAGCACTTAAATGAAGTTATTTCACAATGTTATATGTTGAGTGCATAGCTGTGTGGTCTAAGGTATTGCTTTTAGGTTGTATGTAAACTGGCTATTACGTAACAAAATCGTGTGTTCCAACTAGGAGTTACCTACACTGTAGAGTCTTTGCTTGGTAAAAAATGGTGGAGATACAATATGCCTGTCAATTTCTACCACTGTCTTCTCAGCAGAGATAATTCTTACATTTGAGCCTTTTTAGATCTACTGTGGATATGACGAACACAACCATTCACTCTGTGCCTATTAAATCTTTGGCTTAAAAGGAATGGTTCTCATCCAGCAGTAAATGATATCCAAATTTTTGAGAAAGTAAAACTAAACAAAACCTTGGGTGCTGTGGTGATGATGTCTTAGGTATGACTCGGAAACATCTTGTGATATTTCAAAACCATTCTCCCAAGAACAACTGAAAATGGACAGATCCGGTCTGCAGCTCCCAGCGAGACCGATGCAGAAGGCGGGGGTGATTCTGCATTTCCAACCTAGGTACCCAGTTCCTCTCACTGGGACTGGTTAGGTAGTGGGCGTGACCCACTGAGAGCTGCAGAAGCAGGGTGGGGCGTCGCTTCACCCGGGAAGTGTACAGAGTCCGAGACCTCCCTCCCCCAGCCAAGGGAAGCAGTGACCGACTGTGCTACCTGCCCAGGGTACTACGCTTTCTTCACGGAATTTTGCGATCTACGGATCAGGAGATTCCCTCCTGAGTCTACACCACCAGGGCTCTGGTTTTCAAGCATAAAACTGGGCAGCTGTTTGGGCATGCACTGAGCTGCAGGATTTTTTCATTCTCCAGCAGCACCTAGAACTCTAGTGAGACAGGACAACTGTCCACTCCCCTAGAAAGGTGGCTGAAGCCAGGGAGCCAAGTGGTCTCGCTCAGTGGGTCCCTCCTCATGGAGCCCAGCAAGCTAAGTACCACTGGCTTGAAATTCTCACTGCCGGCACAGCAGTCTGGAGTCCGACTGGGATGATTGAGTTTGGTGGGAAGTGGGGTGACGGCCATTACTGTGGCTTTAGTAGGTGGTTTTCCCCTGACAGTGCTAAGGAGACTGGGAAGTTTGGACTGCATGGAATTCCCCACAGTGGAGCAAAGGGGCTGTGGCCAGACTGCTTCTCTAGATTCCTCCCTACTGGGCGGGGCATCTCTGCAGGAAATACAGCAGCTCCAGTCAGGGGCTTACAGACAAAACTCTCATCTCTCTGGGGCAAAGCACCTCGGGGGAAGGGGGCTGTGGTCGCAGGTTCAGTGGACTTAGCCTTTCCTGCCTGCTGGCTCTGAAGAGAGCAGCTGATCCTGACAACGGAGATTCTCTCAGCACAGTGCACCAGCTCTGCTAAGAGACAGACTGCCTCCTCAAGTGGCTTCCTGACCCCTGTGACTTCTGACTGGGAGAGACCTCCCAACAGGGGTCAGCAGACACCTCATACAGGAGAGCTCTGGCTGGCATCAGGCCCATGCCCCTCTGGGATAAAGCTTCCAAAGGAAGGAGAAGGCAGCAATCTTTGCTATTCTGCAGTCTCCACTGGTGATACCCAGGAGAACAGGGTCTGGAGTAGACCTTCAGCAAACTGCAGCAGACCTGCAGAAGAGGGGTCTGACTGTTAGAAGAAAAACAAACAAACAGAAAGCAATAACATCAACATCAACAAAAAGGATGTCATGCAAAAACTCCATCCAAAGGTCATAGGCCTCAAAGATCAAAGGTAGATAAATCCATGAAGATGAGGAAAAACCAGTGCAAAAATGCTGAAAATTCCAAAAGTCAGAATGCTGCTTCTCCTCCAAATGATCGCGACACCTCTGCAGCAAGGGTGCAGAACTGGACAGAGGATGAGATGGACCCATTGACAGAAGTAGGCTTCAGCAGGTGGATAATAACAAACTGCTGAGTTAAAGCAGCAGGTTCTAACCCAATGTAAAGAAGGTAAGAACCTTGATAAAAGATTACAGGAGCTGCTAACTAGAATAACTAGTTTAGAGAGAAACATAAACGACCTGATGGAGCTGCAAAACACAGCACAAGAACTTCATGAAGCATACACAAGTATCGATAGCTGAATCGATCAAGCAGAAGAAAGGATACCAGAGTTTGAAGACCACCTTGCTGAAATAAGGCATGCAGACAAGATTAGAAAAAAAAAGGATGAAAAGGAACAAACAAAGCCTCCAAGAAATAAGGGAATACGTTAAAAGACCAAATCTACAATTGATTGGAGTACCTGAAAGAGACAAGGAGAATGGAACCAAGTTGGAAAACACACTTCAGGATATTATCCAGGAGAACTTCCTTAACCTAGCAGACAGGCCAATATTCAAATTCAGGAAAGACAAAGAACATCATTAAGATACTCCACAAGAAGATCAACCCCAAGACACATAATCGTCAGATTCTCCAAGGTCGAAATGAAGGAAAAAATGTTAAAGGCAGCCAGAGAGAAAGGTCAGGTCACCTACAAAGGGAAGCTCATCAGACTAACAGTGGATGTCTCAGCAGAAACCCTACAAGCCAGAAGAGAGTGGGGGCCAATATTCAACATTGTTAAAGAAAAGAATTTTCAACCCAGAATTTCATATCCAGCCAAACTAAGCTTCATAAGCAAAGGAGAAATAAAATCCTTTCTAGACAAGCAAATGCTAAGGGATTTCATCACCACCAGGCCTGCTTTGCAAGAACTCCTGAAGGAAGTACTAAATATGGAAAGGAAAAACTGGTACCAGCCACTGCAAAAACACACCGAAATATAAAGACCAATGACACTATGAAGAAACTGCATCAACTAGTGTGCAAAATAACCAGCTAGCATTATGATGACAGGATCAAATTCACACATAACAATATTAACCTTAAATGTAAATGGGCTAAATGCCCCAGTTAAAAGACATAGGCTGGCAAATTGGATAGAGTCAAGCACCTTTGGTGTGCTATATTCGGACATCTCACGTAAAAAGACACACATAGGCTCAAAATAAAGGATGGAGGGGGGGAAAAAAGCAACAAAGCAGGAGTTTCAATCCTAGTCTCTGATAAAACAGACTTTAAACAAAAATCAAAAAAGACAAAGAAGGGCATTTAAAGGGATTGATGCAACAAGAGCAGCTATTTTAAATATATATGCACTCATTGCAGGAGCACCCAGATTCATAAAACAAGTTCTTAGAGATCTACAAAGAGACTTAGACTCCCCCACAATAATAGTGGGAGACTTTAACACCCCACTGTTAATATTAGACAGATCAACAAAACAGACAATTAACAAGGATATTCAGGACTTGAACCCAGTTCTGAATCAAGTGGACCTAATAGACATCTATAGAACTCTCTACCCCAAATCAACAGAATATACGTTCTTCCCAGTGCCACATGGCCCTTATTCTAAAATCGACCACATAATTGGAAGTAAAACACTTCTCAGCAAATGCAAAATAACTAAAATCATAACTAATAGTCCCTCGGACCACAGTGCAATAAAATTACAACTCAGGATTAAGAAATTCACTCAAAACCACACAACTACATGGAAATTGAACAACCTGCTCCTGAATGATTCCTGGGTAAATAACAAAATTTAGGCAGAAATCAAGTAGCTCTTGAAACTTATGAGAACAAAGAGACCATGTACCAGAATATCTGGGACACAGCCAAAGCAGTGTTAAGAGGGAAATTTATAGCATTAAATGCCACATCAGAAAGCTGGAAAGATCTCAAATCGACACCCTAACATCACAATTAAAAGAACTAGGGAAGCAAGAGCAAACAAATCCAAAACAGAAGACAAAAAAATAACTAAGATCAGAGCAGACCTGAAGCAGATAGAGACAAAAAAAAAAAAAACCCTCCAAAAAATCAGTGAAGCCAGGAGCTGGTTTTTTGAAAAAATTAACAAAATAGACCACTAGCCAGACTAATAAGAAAGAGAGAAGAATCAGATAGATACAATAAAAAAAGATAAAGGGAATATCACCACTGATCCCAGAGAAATACAAACTACCATCAGAGTATACTATAAACACCTCTACGTAATAAACTAGAAAATCTAGAAGAAATGGACAAATTCCTGGACACACACACCCTCCCAAGACTAAACCAGGAAGAAGTCGAATTGCTGAATAGACCAATAACAAATTCTGAAACTGAGGCAGTAATAGCCTACCAACCAACCAAAAAATGCCCAGGACTAGATGGATTCACAACCAAATTCTACCAGAGGGACAAAGAGAAGCTGGTACCATTCTTTCTGAAATGATTCCAAACAATTGAAAAGACAGGACTCCTCCCTAACTCATTTTATGAGGCCAGCATCATCCTGATACCAAAACCTGGCAGAGACACAACCAAAAAACTAAACTTCAGGCCAATATCCCTGATGAACATGGATGCAAAAATCCTCAATAAAATACTGGCAAATGGAATCCAGCAGCACATCAAAAAGTTTATCCCTCACAATCAAGTTGGCTTCAATCCTGGGATGCAAGGCTGGTTCAACATAAGGCAAATCAATAAATGTAACCCATCACATAAACAGAACCAATGACAAAAACCACATGATTATCTCAATGGGTGCAGAAAAGGCCTTCAATAAAATTCAACATCCCTTCATGTTAAAAACTCTCAATAATCTATGTATTGATGGAACATATGTAAAAATAATAAAAGCTATTTATGACAAACCCATAACCGATATATACTGAATGGGCAAAAGCTGGAAGCATTCCTTTTGAAAACTGGCACAAGAAAAGGATGCCCTCTCTCACCACTCCTATTCAACACAATATTCTGGCCAAGGCAATCAGGCAAGAGAAAGAAATAAAGGGTATTCAAATAGGAAGAGAGAAAGTCAAATTGTAAATTGTCTCTGTTTGCAGAAGACATGATTCCATATTTAGAAAATCCCATCGTCTCAGCCCCAAAACTTAAGCTAATAAGCAAATTCAGCAGTCTCAGGATACAAAATCAATGTGCAAAAATCACAAGCATTCCTTTATACCAACAATGGACGAACAGAGAGTCAAATCATGAATGAACTCCCGTTCACAATTGCTACAAAGAGAATAACATACCTAGGAATACAGCTTACAAGGAACGTGAAGGACATCTTCAAGGAGAACTACAAACCACTGCTCAAGGAAATAAGAGAGGACACAAACAAATGGAAAAACATTCCATCCTCATGGATAGGAAGAATCAATATCGTGAAAATGGCCATACTGCTAAAGTAATTTATAGATTCAATGCTATTCCCATCAAACTACCATTGACATTCTTCACAAAATTAGAAAAAACTACTTTAAATTTCATATGGAACCAAAAAAGACCTGTATAGCCAACACAATCCTAATCAAAAAGAACAAAGCTGGAGGCATCACACTACCTGACTTCAAACTATACTACAAGGTTATCAAAACAGCAAGGTATGGGTAAAAAACAGACATACAGACCAATGGAACAGAACAGAGACCTCAGAAACACCACACATCTACAACCATCTGATCTTTGACAAACCAGACAAAAACAAGCAATGGGGAAAGGATTCCTTATTTAATAAATGGTGCTGGGAAAAGTGGCTAGCCATATGCAGAAAACTGAAACTGGATCCCTTCCTTACACCTTATACAAAAATTAACTCAAGATGGATTAAAGACTTAAATGTAAAACCCAAAACCATAAAAACTCTAGAAGAAAACCTAAGCAATACCATTCAGGACATAGGCATGGGCGAAGACTTCATGACAAAAACACCAAAAGCAATTGCAACAAAAGCCAAAATTGACAAATGGGATCTAATTAAACTAAAGAGTTTCTGTACAGCAAAAGAAACTAGCATCAGAGTGAACAGGCAACCTACAGAATGGGAGAAAATTTTTGCAATCTACCCATCTGACAAAGGTCTAATATCTGAATCTACAAGGAACTTAAATTTACAAAAACAAAACAAAACAAAAAACCATCAAAGAGTAATCCCAGCACTTTGGGAGGCTGAGGCAGGAGGATCACCTAAGGTCAGGAGTTTGAGAACAGCCTGGCCAACATGACAAAATCCTGTCTCTACTAAAAATACAAAAATTATCCGGGTGTGGTGGCACACGCCCATAATCCCAGCTACTTAGGAGGCTGAGGCAGGAGAATCGTCTGAACCCAGGAGGTGGAGGTTGCAGTGAGCTGAGATTGTGCCATGGCACTCCAGCCTCGGCAACAAGAGCGAAACTCCATCTCAGGAAAAAAAAAAAAAAAAAAAAAAAGTGGGCAAAGGATATTAACAGACACTTCTCAAAAGAAGACATTTATGTGGCCAACAAACATGAAAAAAAGCTCATCATCACTGATCCTTAGAGAAATGCAAATCAAAACCACAAGGAGATACCATCTCATGCCAGTCAGAATGGTGATTATTAAAAAGCCAAGGAACAACAGATGCTGGCAAGGCTGTGAAGTAGGAATGCTTTTTCACTGTTGGTGGGAGTGTAAATTAGTTCAACCATTGTGCAGGATAGTGTGGCGATTCTTTAGGGATCTAGAACCAAAAAGAGCATTTGACCAAACAATCCCATTACTTGGTATATACCCATTGGAATATAATCATTCTATTATAAAGACACGTGCACACGTATGTTTATTGCAGCACTGTTTACAATAGCAAAGACATGGAATCAAACCGTGCCCATCAATGAAAATGAATAAAGAAAATGTGGTACATACACACCATGGAATATTAAGCAGCCGTAAAAGAGAATGAGATCATGTCCTTTGCGGGGACATGGATGAAGCTGGACGCCATCAACCTCAGCAAACTAATGCAGGAACAAAAAACCAAACACATGTTCTCACTCAAAAGTGGGAGCTGAACAATGAGAACACATGGACACAGGGAGGGGAACACACAGCGGGGCCTGTTGGGGGGTGGGGGTCAAGGGGAGGGAGAGCATTAGGACAAATACCTAATGCATGTGGGGCTTAAAATCTAGATGAAGAGTTGATAGGTGCAGCAAACCACCATGGCACATGCATACCTATGTAACAAACCTGCACGTTCTGCGCATGTATCCCAGAACTTAAAGTAAAATATTAAAAAAAAAAAGTTCTGGGGTAAAATTCACGTTTTCCTTCTCTGTATTTTCTTTTAAGCTCAGGTGACTGGACAATGTCTTTGTTTGCAGGACAGGATGGCCTCTGAACCTATCTTGACATAACTTAGTCTATGAGAGACTAACATTTGGCCTGGTTTTCTGTGGTCTTTTTCTAAAAGTTCAAGCTGGAAGAAAAACTGTTCCATTAGAAGCTCATGTTTCATCTGCATAATAAATATATCAGATTAGAAGACAGCATCATAGTAATAAGTTCCGAACACATTTATGAAACCTTTTCATTACTTTTTAATTTCCAAAGTTTCATTTAAGCTCTCAGATTTGACAAAAACATTTTACTAAACATATCTTAAAATTTTTTTATTTTATGTGGATAACCTTCAAGACCTAAAGAAATATCATAGTGTGAAAATATGAGGATGTTAGCTACACAGAAGGAAACATGTACTTAACTTTTTTATTCTCTAGAAAAGAAAACATTTAGGTCTTGGGCTAGTTTCCTACTGAGAATCATAAATTCAAAGGTACATTAATACATCATTACCCTTTAAAAACAATTTATTCCCAGGTTTGATGATAAAATAGTTGCAAAATACCACAAGAAACCTGTTTTAGAAATTAAAACTTGGAAGCTAAAAAGTTTAACATTTTTTTCCCCGTGAATTGAGAGAAAAAGGCATCCAACAAATGAACTTCAGCTGGGCTTTCCATTTTGATTACATTTGTAAACCCAAAACAGAAGCACAGCCTCAGTAAATGCACCTTCTGTGTACTCCTAATCTATACAAAACATGGGGTCCGGCTCCGAGTTGGGGGGGTCTGTCCATGAAGCGGTCTTGTGATCCAAAGTCCCGGTGCCACGTGAGGGTCCTCCAGGAATCAATGGATTTTCTCCTTAGCTTTGCTTTTCTTTAGGCAAGTAAAGCCAGGACTCCTCTAATGAGTGGAAAACATCTTTTATGAGTTCCTGGTTCAGCAAGACAGGAGCTATTAGACATCCAGGGATATGTTTTTATCCATCATTTGTGCTGTTTGGCAACATGGCCTCAGTGCTGAGAAACTGGGTCAGTAAAAGTTATTACAAGTGATAGTAGCCTTAATTAATGACCATAGTTGTGTTCTAGCAGTTAAAAGGAATAAAGTCAGAAACTACGTTGTCTGTGTTTCAGAGAACTGGCATTTTATAACTCAAATTCAGTGGAATTCCATTAACTTTTTTTGGGAAGGGGTGTCTCTGGACTTGAGCCTACTCATAGTACCAGAAGCAACCAATTTTGAGAGATGATGTCAGATTTAATAATGTAGAACAAGCATATTATTTCACCACCTTTGAACCATCAGTGACAGATTTACTAGAGTCCACCAGTGTACATTGTGTAAGCTGAATCACATGTATTTTTGTCTGTGCACAAATGTCTAAAGATCAAGTGCTTAAAACCCCAGAGTTGGTGGACTAAACGGGAAACACGTGTACTTTGAGCATGAGATTTCAAACCCAGGTCATGGCTCACAAACTTCTGTCACAAGTGTACCTTGGGAGGAAATGAACGTAGATGGAGAAGAGGGGTAACATCTTTGCCTTCTGTTATTTTCCCACTTATTTTAATAGAAATGTGCCTAAAGACAAGCGACTGGAAAATAGTGGCCAAAGGACATTAGAGAAACCAAACTGGCCTCTAGGTGGTGCTTGGAAGCAGTGTAGGCAAGGCTGGCACCCTTCAGGGTGAAAAGGGTATTAGCTGAAGTCCAGTAACCTGCAGGCTCCAGGGTAACGTCTGTATCCCACTGTGACCTGCTCTGCAGTCTCCACAGGTGATTACTGGGCCAGTTGAAATACATTTCTCTTTTCACCTATTCCTGTATCTGTTAAGTTGTTATTATGGTTATAGCTCATGTCGACAAATCATTGCCGTTTAAAGTCAACACTTACTCGCAGGGCTTTTGTCAAGCAGGTCATTCTGCCACAAAGCTGTCCTTAGAAACATCTGCCTGCTTCTCTCTCAGTTTCCTGTTTGCCCAGCACCGTCTCGTCCAGATGGAGCATGCTGGACCTGCAGGAGCTACAATTCTGTTTGCTTGCATGTGGGATGTTTCCCAAGGGAATGTTTCCTCTTTCTTTTTTTTGGTAAAGTTTTAAAAAGGTATTATAGCTGCTACATTTGATATCAAATATGAGTCTGTAACTCCTGTTAACAACATTTGCCATCAATAAAAAACAAAGACACCTCCCCGTGTAAATCATAATAAAATGTGGGTCGATGTGTAAATCCACACAAATCTATTCCTATTCACATGCTGACTGAAAAGGGAATCTTCAGCATAAAAAGGTAAGAATCTGTAACTCCAGGCAGATTTTAACATATACTTTTTTTTTTATTAAATATGTAAAAAGATCAATGCAAGTCAAGTTATTCACATATTCAGAGACAAAAACTATTCTACCATGCGACAATAGGTGGGTCATGTAAAATGAATGTGATACATCTGAATAAGACTTTTTCATCTATTATGTCATTACTTATCTATATTTATAATTAACAATACATATGTTTACATTCCTTTCAGTTTACATTTAATATATAACAAAAGCTTTATGGTGTACTATTTAGTAAAAGTAATCTGAATGCATATTAAACCTTAACGGAATAATGGAAATACTCACCAGGGAAGGGAAGAGTTCTTGGTTCCCTTCTGGAATTTACTTCTCTCAGGTCAACAGGTGTTTTTCTTTTTTTTTTTTTTTCCTGCTTTTCTGCTTAGAACAAACATGGACTTTCTCTTTGCCCCCTGCTTCGATCACTTCCTATCTGACAGCAGCAGTGGAAGTGCTATAACCAGCCGACAGTGGGCATGAGAGGGGACTAAGGATGAAACTGGGCTTCCTGAGAGGGAGAAGTGGAGCACGCACCCAGGGACACTTCCCGCCCAGCCTGATGACATGTGACCAGGGGCCGCCAAGGAAAGCGTGCCCTGAATGCCGAGATGAGAGAATGATGGGGTCCCACCATCCATGGGAAATGGGTGGGGGTCTGCGCAGAGGCTGGAGGTGCAGCCTAAGAAGACCGACTCAAATTCAGCTGTTAAAGATCCCCCAAAGCATCTGAGACATCATCTGGGGTGCAGCACAACAGAAGACTTTAAGCTGGGGCCAGAAAGAAGACTATAGCTCTTCTCTAAATAAACGAATGGTCTGCCCCAAGCCTTCGGGAAGGAGAATGGACTATAGTGACTGGGGAAAGTTCTCTTTTCAGGCTAAGAGATCTGGCCAGCATGTTTATACTGAGAAGGCTGGGGAGCTGGAGGACAATGGAGTGGTTCCTGCAAGAGTCACCAGGGAGGCTTATGCAAGCTATACAGCAGTAAGGGGTTGCTGGAGAAAGCAGGATCCTGACTCCCTGCTACCCATTCACGTGCATCCACATGATGGGGGTTTGGTCATGATCCACCGAGCACTGGGTATGACTGAGATGTCCAGAGCAGATGAAGAATGGCCTAGGAACCACTGCAGTATCAGCTGCATAGAGTTATTGTGACCTTTTACAACAGCTATTTTTTTTTTAAAAGAGATCAGTGAGTACAACAGGCTCAGAAGGGCAACACGCTGTTAAGCATGATGCTGTGTATAGCACATGCCACTACTACTTGTGACCAGGTGTGGGAGGACGTCACTGCCGAGAGCCAGGCTGTCCAGCCTTAGAGAAATAAGCTGCCGCTATAATGCGGAGTGAGCAGGAGAGAGAAGAAAGGGAAACCAAACACCACGGAACATCTGTCCAATTCTGCACAGTGTGTTGTAATAATCTCAAAAATACAAGCCATCTTTTCCATATAACTCAATAAATATCACTTTGCTGTAAAAGAATTATTTTGGAGAGACTTCTTTTGGTGAAAAGCTTCAATGCTAGAACTTAGAATTCATATTTCATCAATTAATAAAGAAATTTCAAAGCTTCAGGATACATAATTCAGAAATTTATTTTAAGCTTTTCAGTTAAGCGGAAAGTGGGGTGGGCACATTTGTTTCTTGTTTTTGTTGCACCTGCTAAGTCAAATAACAAGTGAAAGTAAATCTAAAGTTAGAAACCAAGGTGAAATGAATGATCCAGGAAGGGATACCATCTGTCAAAGGAAAAAATAAAGAAATAAAAGAGGCAAAGACTTGGAAAGAGACTAAGAAAATGTGCAAATATTAGTTAAAAAAAATAAGGAATGCTTTTAATTCATTAATGTTTCCTCTATGAATTGCCATGGTTTAGCTAAGGTCAATGACAAGAAGGGCCCTTGTGTTAAAGAGGGAAAATTCTTTATTCTGGAAGATATTGGAGTCATAGATTTTTCTGTGCTGTTATTCCAGTGTCTACTCCAGACTGCAGAACCATGATTCTCCCTTGCAATTATGCTCCTATTAATAAGGTCTTCACTTCTAGCCTTACAGCAAGTGTGTGGCATGGTGCAGGGCCTTGGAGCTCAGGGCTGCACATCTGAAGTTACCGTTTAGTAGGGATCTCCTAGAGTGAATGACAGTTTTGTGGCTGAAACCTACACAAAGAGGAAGAGGAATGAGGCAGGAAGACCTGTACCCAACCAGACCCTCTTTGGACTGCAGAAAACTGATGGCAACATCTCGGGGAGAGTGGCTGCCCACCAAAGAGGACCCTGAGAAACAAAACAGCATAACCTGGGAAACGGGCTACATGGGGGGCAAAGGACATGGTGACAGGGCAAAGTTGAGATGGTGTTTTCCTTGAGTGAATGTCTTTCAAAACTAACAACATACTGTGTAGTTGTCTGACACGCTGATGGAGGAACACTGCTGGGCCCTGAAATCCTAGCTTTGAATCCATTTTTTCCCTTTAGTATTGTGAGTAGAGGGAGACACTGACCTTATGTTTTCCCCCATGACACAAGTCACCGTCATTATGGCTTTCATATCAAGTATCTGTTTCCCTTTGTTCCAATTATTTGACCAAATTTATGTTCAGAGGTTAGACTTGCAAACATCAAAGCACCACAAATGTGTGTGACATCTAGTGACACTGGGTTGAAAAATGCCAATATAAATACCATATATCAAATTACCATTGTTTCACACCAGGATAAAAAGAGGGGTGGTGGCAGTGGTGTTGGGGTGGGAAAGAGTTGTTCTGGAAAGAAATGAAGAAAAGAGCAGAACCAATCTCAAGCAGCCAAGTGGTGAAGTTGGATGTATGTGACCCTATGATCTCTCGGGTAGGCGGCCAGAGGGCCGTCCGCTAATACACCTTGGCAAAGAAAATGGGAACCAAGCGCAGTGGCTGGCATATGCAACAGTGCGTTGATGGTAACGGCAGATTGGGAACAACTGGTTTCTGTTGAGCTTGGGGCCACACATGTTCCAATTCTCCAGAAGAAACGTTCCCACGCACAATGGAAGTGTCAAGAGCAGCCGGGGCGGGTCAGTACTCTTCCTGCTGCGGGGGCTGCTGGTCGTGGGCTTGCTCCTCTGCTTCCGGCTCTTCTGTGTGGCCCTCCTGTGGGCAAGGGAGAAGTGTCAGCTGAGATAATTGACTGGGAATGGGGCCCTGCAGCGTCCCAGCTCCCTGCCACTGCCAGCATGGCGGCTCAAGGCTGTGGAGGGCACCAGGCTTAGTCAGACACAACTCGCCATGCAAATGTCTCCCAGCTTCTGGTGGCCGATACACGTGCAGGGACACCTTAGCTTCTCCATGGATCAAAAAACAGATCATTCTAGAAAGCACAGTCATCAGGCTTCAGGCACCCAACTATTTTGTTTCTGAAGGAAATCTTCATAGAATACATGGCATACTTTCCTAACCTTTGTAACAGAGTAAACCAAACACAGTGACCCTAGAGCATCATGACAACCATGAGTTAAGCTGCTGTAATATAAAAGCAGCACCCCTGGCCTCTGTGGTATGTTGGGGGTGGGGTGTCACTTCTCACTAATGGATAGGGATGTGGGCTTCTGCTCCATTTCCTAGTCCCTCCCTGGCTGTCATTCTTCTTGCTCCGTAGTGTCCGCCTGAAGGAGACCCTTTGTTATGTTACTAACCTGATGTAGGCTTAGACACTAGAGCAGCAGTGTTAGAGGCTCCTAGGCTAAGGAAAGGACAGCAGGCACATTTCATGGGTTGCCCCAGGCAAGGAGGCCCCTCCTAACGAGGGAGCTCAGCAGCTTTAGCTCAAGGACTTTGGGACGTCTACTAAGACTGCTTGGGGCCCTTTTGACTTAACTGAGAATCAGATAGGTGAGTTGCTCTTCCCACTGTTTAGAAATAAACAGCCCTATTTATTCCTTTGCCTAACCCAGTGAAGCCCGTCATGAACACCAACTCCAGGAAGCACTAGCCTCACTCAGCCATATCTGTACATTCATTCATTTTCTGAACTCACACAAAATATTTGCTGTTTTTCACCTTAGCTGACGGAGCATGGCTAATCAGAGGAGTTCCCTGTTCCCTCAGGAAGGGCACACAGCTTCTGTGATGCAGTCTGGAGCATGTGCTGGGACATACAGAAGTGCCCATGCCTCCCACACCTGGCATGCTGACTCCTGAGCACTGAACTGCCCAAGCCCTTCCCTGTCTGTCGGGCCCCTCTTCCCTGGAGCTTAGGACAAACCCATCTTTAGCCAATTCAAATATGGCATGATCATCTCTCCAGATCACTGCTTCTCTCTTCTCCTGCAGCATTTATTTTCTTCCTCTGCTATGACACTGATTTGGAATCTTGTCTTGCCTCTTTTGGCCCCATCCACTGGATGCTGAGGTTACTGAAGTCTGGGATAGGATTCTTGGTGCCACATCTTTCTTATGTAAGACTCAATCCATGTTGTGTTGAGAGGAACAAATCGCAGTGGATTCAAGAATGAATGACTGAGACTATCAGACTATCAGCCAAGGTCACAAGCCACTTATTTTCCGAGAGCCAGTAAGTGGAATGTTAAGGTCACAACATGGACTCAAGTTCACATCCCAGCTCTGTTATTTACAGGCTGTGTGGATTTGGGCCTAGAACTTAACTGCTCTGGGCCCAGTTTCCTCTGTACAGTTTCATCTGTAAAGTTGGGGATAAGAGTATCCATGTAGGAGCATTTTCAATGCATTTCATTAATCAATGAATCAAAGGACTCCTCGAATCCAATAGAGGAGATAATGAGTTAAAATAGATAAAGTGCCTAGAAGAGTGTTTGGCACATTGTGAACAGAAATGTGAGCTGTGGTTATTATTTCTTAGTGGGAAAACTCTGGAATATATTCTAGAAGTGCAAGTAATTTTTTAAAAAAAGTAACCCTTTCTGTGACAACCAACAGTAGACAGTGACATTGTGTTGAAAACTTGGGATAAAATCTGGCATTGTCTCTTACTGTGCCGACAGGCCCCTTATTCAGCAAATGTGAGCTCTCCCTACCCCATGACCTCCCTGTGTTCACCACGTAGAACTGGCTCCACCTCTGGAATGTTAGGCCCAATCTCTTGCTCTCTCTGACCACATCATGTGTCTTCCTGACCCTTGCACTCCTGGATTAATTGCAGGTGCTCTTTGACCTCGGGGAGATCTCAGAGCCCTGATCCCCTCTTTACTCCCCTTCTGCCGGATCGACCCCAGACGGCTAGGCATCACAGCAGCTGTGCTCTTGGCGCTTCCTCTGCACAATGCTTTACCCTCTGCCTGGCACATGTGAGGCTGGTCCTCTCAGCTCAGAGTCAGTGCCTCACCGACAGTGTGGCCATACACGCTCGGGGAGCAGGAGAGAACTTCTTCCTGGACCAGCGCGGGACAAGAAACAGTTACTGGCCTGCCTAAGCCAGTGCTCTCCTCTTATCCAGGGGAGAAGAATGAAACTAACATTCACGGGAGTTTGACAGGAATGGTGGGCTGGGAACTCCCAGCTGTCTGTCCTGCCACATGCTCCTCTAAATTACGAGAAAGTCACTCCTCCCTGAAGCCTCTCTCACTGCCTGTACCCCCGAGTTAATGGCTTCCCTCTCCAAGCTTCCGATCCTCGGTTTCTGCTTCGGTGGGAGGGCGCACCACAGTCCTGCATGTGTTCCTGCTGGGTGGCTGGCTACACATCTGTCTCTCCGGCCAGGCTCTGAGCCCCCTGCAGTGAGTTATGTTGTTTTATTCAGCATCCTAACTCTTGAACGTGAGTGTGGTGTCTTCCATATTGTATTGCTCAAACTTCAGTTGGTCTAAAGTATGCTTTTCTTTATATAATTGTTTCTGTGCATGTTAGACTGCTGAAAAGATTTCAGAAATGAGGATCTGTTTTACATTTTGCAGAAATTCTCGTTTGCTCACGTCACAACCAGGAGTTTATTGTGGGCTAATGGAGTTAAAGTTGAAAGACCTAGATTCAAGTAATCATTGAGCCTGTAACAAACTAGAGGGCCAGGAAGCCACTAGGCTAGGCCTCCTTTCCAAACACATCTAACAAGACAGCAGTTTTGCTGGCCTTGTCTGTGGCTCTGAGGCTTCCAGATGCCCAGGACAGCTGCTCCTCATGCAAACCCAGCTTCAGTCTCAGTCACAGGACCCCTCTGTGATGTCATGCATCTGCAGGAACTGTGGACCCCAGACAGCTCTCACTGGGAAATACCAGCAAAGCTCCCAATTTATCAATGGATTGCTCATGCTTGGCATGCAAGTTAAGGCAGTCTGAGAGTCTGGCAGAACACATCTGTAATTCTGAGGTGTTACAAATGACAGCTGAGAGTTCACAGCCCACACAATGCTACTGCAGGCTCACGGGAAAAAACAATCTTTTTCTATGCCTTATACAAGAATGAAGAACTGAAACCCATGCCTAAGTAGGAGGCCAGGCAAAACCTATACCAAATATAAGACTAATGCACCAGAGCATCACTTAATAATTCTACTATGTGCGCATCAATCTATTCACATCTTTCCGTTTAGCTGTGAGTGATTGTAAGAAGACTATCATTCTTTAGTTTCCTTACAATCATTAGATAGAGAGGCAAATTGGAAGATGGTATTGAAGAAGGCTCTTGGCCACTGTGGGAGGAAAATGGGGGCAAAGGAGAGAGGAAGGCCCATCAGGAAGCTCCAACAGCTCCTGGCTTCCTAGCTATGGGAGGCACCACCCTGCAGCCTTGTCTCCTGCCACCATGCCAGCTGTGGCTGCTGGTCTTTCTTCTCTGCTTTGCTCATGCAGTTTCTCCCTAACTTAGCTCTATAGCTGTTGATGTTCCCAGTCGTCCTGTAACATCCAACACAAATGCCAACTTTGCTGAAGTCTCTGTGTGGTCCTCCAGGCAGCTTTTATCTGCTCCCCACGCAAGTTTATTTGTGTCTCCATTATCACATTTGTCATCATCTGACACATATTCCAGTTAGTCATGTCCCTGTCTGTCTCCCTTACTGGGACTGGAAGCTCCTCTGAGGTGGGGTTGGGTCTTTTTCTATAGCCAACACTTAGCCCAGTGATAAGAGGACCTCCAGTGACAGAAGCACAGCCTGTCCCTGCAGGAAACAAGTAACTGTTCATAAGCTGGTGCCCTTCAGCTGACAGAATCCACAGGGAGCAGGCAGCCAATGCCTCAGCCCAGACTCCTGTGGCTCCAAGCTAAGTATCAGGGGAAAACATAATGAGAATAAGTATCTGCTCTGGAAACTTCCATTAGGTTTCTACAACTGGGAATTGAACCACCTCTGTTATTTTCTACTCAAAACTCCCACCTGGATTTTCACATCTTCCGCACATCATGTTCTGGAATGGCTTCAATATAAGAATCAGAGGCCAATCATCACCAAATAAAAGTGTTAAGTAATCACTCAGGGGAAGAGATCTCCCCAGCAAATACTCCTACCTCAAATGTCAAAGCAAAGCATGTCCATCTATGTTTAGCTGAACAGCACGTGCTACAACCTGGCCTTCTATCTCCAGGAGGGCTCTGGGAAAGGCAGACAACCAGGCATCTGTGCCATCTCAGTTCTGTACACACAGCTGTACCAACAGCATCACGAACAAAGTGCTGGCAGTTCCTCCCAGATGCCATGCACATCATCCCTGCACATCATCCATCCACATCATCCCTGCACATCATCCATCCACATCATCCCTGCACATCATCCCTGCACATCATCCCTGCACATCATCCATCCACATCATCCATCCACATCATCCCTGCACATCATCCATCCACATCATCCCTGCACATCATCCCTGCACATCATCCCTGCACATCATCCATCCACATCATCCCTGCACATCATCCCTGCACATCATCCCTGCACATCATCCCTGCACATCATCCATCCACATCATCCATCCACATCATCCCTGCACATCATCCATCCACATCATCCCTGCACATCATCCCTGCACATCATCCATCCACATCATCCCTGCACATCATCCATGCACATCATCCTTGCACATCATCCCTGCACATCATCCATCCACATCATCCCTGCACATCATCCCTGCACATGGGTGCAAATCTATCTATCACCCAAGTGTAGGGCTGGCCAGAAAACAGGACACAATGTCAGAGGAAAGCACAGTGGGGCAAAAGCAGGATTCCCAGAGATGGGGGCAGTGGTGTATGGTGGCATCGTAACCACTAAGCACATTCTTTTCAAAACTGATGCTTTGACAGACCATAGACATAGGGGAAGGTAGGCGAGGGTGCAGCTTTAAGAAGGCTCACTCCCCCAGAGTAGGACTGGCTATGTGCCTCTGGGTGGTTCCAGAGAAACCAGATTCCATATTCTCAGGGAGAAATGAAAATGCTTGGAGGCTTTACGATATCGAGGATGTTTTCTTGGACCTATGGCAGGTGGAGTGCTGGGGGGCAGAAAGGAGAGTATCTAGCTGCTCCTGAGCCTCTTGGCACAGTCATGCATGCACAGGATATGGAAAGCACCCAGCACGGCATCCAGGCCCACTGCAGTCTTCCTTTGCTTTCTGCATAAAAACCAAGGTTTAAAAAAATGGGTCCTGTCACATTCCAGACAAGGACACCTGGCATATTCCAGATCAAACGGCTTACTCTCTGTAGAAAACTCAGTATAGCCTGATGTGTCTCTTTTGGAGTTTTACAGACACAAAGTTGCAATAAAAATATCCTGGAACTAGAAAAATTAAGCCAGCAACTGCATTTGAACATCTTGCTCTGGTAACCCACACATGCAATTTATGTTAAGGCTGTTTTCTCTGCCAGATTCAACTGCCTGGTTACTCTGAGTAATTCTCTTCTTGAATTTTGGGTACTCCCCAGCATATACTTACAGGGCAATGCCTCTGTCTCTTCCCCTCTCTCTTCCTTCCCTTAAATCTATTTGATGATGTCAGCGCAGTGCCAGAGATACAACAAAGTGGGTTTAAAAAAGTTACAAACTGGCTAGAGGAAAACTGAAGTTCTTCGTGGATGCTGATTTAAAATCAGATGACTGCCCAGACAAAGGGGCCACAACTAGGCTTTTGAAAGTGCAAATCAATAAAACGAGATAAGGGGAGTCATTTAGAGAAAACCCAGGTAAAAATTTGGAAACTTTTAGTGTGTTCAACTGAAGACTGTCAAGTAGACAGTCAATGTTGAGGCTTTCCCCAATTGGTACTATGTTCATTTCCTCCCTGCTCCATGGTAACCAATACTCGGCGAGGGAGGTAACATAGTCCTTATGATTTTAGCCTCTGAGTTAGATAAATCCGGGTTCAAATCCTAGTGCTGGAGCTTATTAACCATGAGCCATTGGGTAAGTAGTTTCAACTATAAAATGTAGATAAGTAACTACTCACCTCACAGGGATGTGGTTAAGATCAGAAATCTACGTAGGACATGAATACAATCCCTAGCACATACTGAATGCTCAATCAGTATTAGCCATTACTACTGTCATAATACCATTTAAAAGGTGGCTCAGACTTGGAGAAGGGAGAACATAAACTCAGGATTCAGATTTCAGGGTTCAAATGGAAATTATTCTGCTCCTAGACTTGGGAAAATTATTCAACCTCTCTACTGCCTTAGTTTCCCTCATCTGTACAATGGGATGACGACAATAGCTAACAATCCTAACAGGATTCTCTAGAGAATTACAGGAGCTAATAAGCTAATAAACATCAAGCCTTAGGCCCTTCTACTTCAAACCCCAACCCAGGTGCCTCAGAAGAAGAGGTGTCTGCTAAACTTATTATTCAGTCTGAATGAATGATGAGGCCTTAAAGTGTTATTTCTTCTTTTTTTGGGGGGGGACAGAGTCTCGCTCTGTCACCCAGGCTGGAGTGCAGTGGCCGGATCTCAGCTCACTGCAAGCTCCGCCTCCCGGGTTCACGCCATTCTCCTGCCTCAGCCTCCCGAGTAGCTGGGACTACAGGCGCCCGCTACCGTGCCCGGCTAATTTTTTGTATTTTTAGTAGAGACGGGGTTTCACCGTGGTCTCAATCTCCTGACCTCATGATCTGCCTGCCTCGGCTTCCCAAAGTGCTGGGATTACAGGTGTGAGCCACCGCGCCCGGCCTAAAGTGTTCTTTCTTCTTGGGATGCCTGCATTTTAGTTGCATGTACATTGCAGGAATTGCTCTCTGAATCCACATGGTGGCAAGGTGGTGCTGGGATGTATGTGTGTGGGGGTCGGGTGGTGACGGGTATGGCAGAACAGAAACTGAGTACGGTCATCTAGGTAGACCCCCTGGAAATCGCACCCAGGAGGCAAGAGCTCTTGCCTGAGGCTGTCCACCTATCCTTAGCCGGGAATTCAGTGGACCTCTCCAACACTTCATTTGGAGTTCACTGTCAGACAGTGCTCCTGCCATGGACTCCCTCTTGGGACAAAATCTGGCATGAGGTTAGACTCAGGGTTTCCCTCGTTTGAAGTGCAGGGCTGGGAAGAAGATTCGATCCTGCATGCTGGCCTTATTCCCACTAGCAGGCGTTATTACAGACAGCAGCGCCATTCGCTCAGCCTCACGGTGCTGTCGAGACCTCAGCTGATTTAGCCTCAAACAAGCTTGTGAAGAGAATAACCATAGGCCATCTGGTGCTTACAGAGGGCAAGCACTCTGTACACACAGGACATCATATATGTGGCGCTGTGGCAGCTGCAGACACACTACAAATCAGTCTCTGGTTTCGTCCATCAGATCTGAAAATACTGAGAACTGTATTCTATGAAGCCATCATGGAAACCAGGTGGATTCTCGGGGCTTCAAATTCTGAGCTACTGATAACCAAGAAATAATTTAAACCAAAATATTTGGAAGAAATGAAAAAAAAAAAGTGGTAGAGAGCTTCCAAACCACAGATACAGTGCCTTACAGTTTAGGAGAATTTCAGTGCTAGTATTTTGAGGCATAAATGGAGTAAACATTTGCCTGGGATTCAGCTGGAATAAGAAAGCAAACGTGCTGATGGCTTGCTACGTCCTATAGAGATATCAGCACATACAATTCCACTGGAGGCCCTCAGAACATCACAGGCCTCCAGCCCAGAGACTGGGACGCTTCCACTAGCATCAGCCCGACATAAAAGAAGCTGGACACCCCAACCCCTCAACTTGGCTCAGTGGAAGGTGAAGCCACATCGGGCTCCCACCCCCGCCTCTGGCTGCTGGGCCTCTCTCTCCTGCCACTGGCAGACCCGGGGTGCCTTGCCTCAGTCTCTGCCATGCATCCTGCCCCCTTCCTCTCCTTGCTTCCTAGATTCTTATTCCTCCCCCGTTTCTCACATCTGCTTTTCATCACAGGCTGTGTCAGCACAGCCACATCCTGGGTCTCCATCAGCACTTGTGAACAGCAACTCTGGTGGCAGGTCCTCCCCATAAAGGAGGTGTGCATGTGGCTGTCCCACAGCTCTGGTCTGTCCTGGCAATGAGTAACCAAGACAACTAGCTACGAAGTAAAAACAGTCAGTTATGGGCCTTCTGGGGCTGGGAAAAGCATCTAGATTATTTTCTCCTTTAACTACACTCCGAGAGAGAGAGAGAGAGAGAGAGAGAGAGAGAGAGA
>NW_012115378.1:2734919-2810671 GCF_000951035.1 Colobus angolensis palliatus
AGAGACAGAGAGAGGGGCAGAAATAACCGATGTGTAAGTCTGAGGGAGAAACAACAGGGCTGTTGTCTGGAGCTTGACCCTGGGCCAAAACGTCCAATTCTCCACAGCACTCTGATCATTCCCTTCAGGCAACTGAGCGTTTATTAACCAGGGACAGAGTGGGCCTTCTGCTTGTGCGGTTCCACGCAGGCTGGGAGTGAGCTTTCGTCTGCTGCTAACATAGGCTGGAACACATCTTTCCTCTAACTGGTTACTGTGGTCTGAAAGTTTGTATCTCCTGAAAATGTGTATGTTGAAATCCTAACACCCAAGGTGATGATGTTAGGAGGTGGGGCCTTTGGGAGGTGGCTGTCATGGGGGTAGAGCCCTTATGAATAGGATGAGTGTCCTGACAAGAGGCCCAAGTGAGCTCATTCATCCTTTCAGCATGTGAAGACAAAGAGAAGGTGCCATCTATGAAGAATGGGACCTCAAGCAGACACTGAATCTGCTGGTGCCTTGATCTTGGACATCCCAGTCTCCAGAATTGTGATAAGTAAATATCTGTCATTTATAAGCCACCCTGTCTACAGTACTCTGCTCTAGCAGCCTGAACAGACTGCAATACTTGCTCATCTTCTGCAGGAAATGGAGAATGGGAGGCGGAAAGAGAAGCAGAAGAGAGAGGCTGTAAGCACGGCTATTTAGATTTATGTTGAGGACTTTCCCTCCCTTAGATCACTTGCATGGAAGCCGCCCTTAGCTGTAGACCCTTTCACAAATGACACTGAGCCACATTAGACAAACGCTCTCCAGGGAGAAAGTGGGGCTTCGTGACACGAGGAAAACTGGGTGAGACCGAAAGCCTGGCTGAGTGGATCTGTCTCAGTTTCTCTAGTTCGGGCTTTGGGTATGTCACTGGGAAGGCAGGAGGGCAAGGAAGGCCTATTCCCTCACCACAGTAACCCTCATTCCTTCTTTCTTCCTCTCGATCCTGGTTCACAGAGTTTCCAGAGATGTGCAGCTTCTCAGCGTGGCTACAGATCAGTCCAGGTGAAGGGAGGAGGCAGTGGTCAAAAGAGGGTCCAAGAACTCGGACACCCAGAGCTAAAGAAACCCTGATGGGCTTGTGACTAGATCTGGCTTCAAATCTCGGTCTACCAGGCACAGCAGCTACACTCAGGCCCAAACTATTACCCTGTTCCTGGTCTCTGAGGATCTCCATTTGCTTAAACCCTTTGTTTATTTTTATGTAGGGTATATGCTTCAGGTGGTAAATTAAATCTTTCATGGCCCTCCTTAGGTAAAATCTCTCTGTCATTATCTTAAAAATCATCCCTAATAGAATTTCAAAAAATTAATTTGGAATGCAAAATTTCCTGCTCTCTCCCTCTAATGATTCTGGGCCTTTGTGTATGCTTTATCCATCTGGAATTACTGATTCATTCAAACACACACTGACCCCATGCAGCATCCATCCTCTTCCTGTGCATCTGGCAAACCATATCCATCCTGTAGATTCAGGGTTTCCCTCACTGACACCCCCAGGTGGCTGCTTGCAAAGCAGTGGAGAACCAGTTTGCTTTTAACTCATTTCTATTAATACTATAGCTTGCACATTTGTAAGATGTAAAAAAAAAAAAAAAAAAAAAAGTGAAGGTGACCAGCTTAAATTCCAGAAAAAAGAAAACTCTTATTCTGGAAATTCTTTCCTGCTTTAAAACAAACCAACCTCTCCCCAGGTTTGGACACAAAATCCATCTCAATCCCGTGCTAGTGCCAGCAGATGATCTGGGGTGGCTTAGGTGTGTCACCACCCCTCAGCCCCTTGTACCAGGCAAGAACACATCCCACCCACGAAAACTAGGTCTGTCTGGCCCCCTAGGGCTTTGTTCTGCACACTGAACAAATAGCTGAAGCTTTTCCAGACAAACCTTTAGTGCAAATCAGGCTTCAGTGATATTCCACATGCATTAGGTAACAGCTGCCACTACCAACATTCCCTAGTAAAAACCAACACTAGCTAACTTATATGATGAAAGATCAATTGGCAAGCAAAATTCCACTGTCATAGTCCCACTCACAAAGACCAATGCCAGCCTCATCCCTCTTGTGTTGTGGCAGATGCTTAAGCAATGAAGGAGATGCTGGAGATGGATCTTAGAAAAGGAGAAGCAGCTCTCTTTTTATGATTCTTCCAACTCCTCCCAGTGTGGCCATTTGACTGCAGGTTCCTGCAGGCCTTGCTGTTTCAGTGATGGCTATAGTCTCTGCCTGGGCTAACCGACACCCATTCCCGGCCTCACCTGCGCTCCCTGAGCAATGACCAACCTACTTCCAGTTGGCTAATCCACTGACTCCAACCCACTTCTGGTTGGCTAACCCACTATCCAGAACAAGTCCCTAATTATTTTGTTTATGACTTTTCCTACTGTATGTCTTTTGATTCATTTCTCTCATGGGACTGGTCTAGCATAGTATTACTTCTTTAGTGCATCATGGGAAATTGCCTGAGAAAATGCAAGAGGCCAAGCAAATGAGAATCCTCCAAGTTTATGGCACTTGTCCCTTTCTCAATGAAGACTGTGCTTCACCCTTCAGCATCAGGGTCTCCCCTCAGCCTCTCCTCACCTGAGTGTTCTTTGTTCCAACACCATGATGCCTGTGGGGCCCCCTCCCAGACTCGAGGGGCATCCTGTTGGCTCCAAGACAGAAAAAGGAGGGAACGGCAACAGTTAACCATGGATATAAATTTGGAGTAAGTGCTCAGTAATATTGATTGAAGGACTCACAATGCAGGGTGTGTCTTCCTTCTGAGGGACAGACAGGGGGAGGCACATTCTTCGGTGTGAAGGTATCAGGGGGCAGAAATGGGGAGTGAGGCCTTTTGGAAGTAATGAAGGGATTATAACAGGAAGGTGGCACTGGACCATTCCTCTCTCTTCTCACTCGGTTCTCTGAGTGGCATTGTGGATGGTAGGATGGTTTAGTGGAGGCATTTTAGAGGTCTGGGTTCCCTGGGGATGGGCTCTGTGTGTGATCTGGAGAGCCAATGGGAGTCTAGAGCCAGCCCCAAGGAGAGGAAGTGGGGCTGGCTGGGTCAGGCTGTAAGGGAGAGAGAACCTCAAGGTTTCCACGTGGTCATACTTTGCGCTGGAGAGGTGGGACACTGGGTGTGGTAGACGGGGAAGAGAGGGAGGAGTCATAAAGAAACACAAGATAAGAAAGATACCAAAAGAATTTGGGTTCCTTAAGGAAAAAGAGTTCTACAGTTGTGCCTTGGTATCTGAGAGGAATTGATTCCAGATTGTCCCTCAGATATAAAAACCCATGGATACTGAAGTCCCTGATATACGACAATATAAGATATCATATTTGCATATAACCTACGCACATACTCCTGTACACTTTAAATTATCTCTACATTACTTATAATACCTAATACTATGTAAATAGTTATGTTGTATTGTTTTTAATTTGTATTAGTTTTTATGTTTGTATCGTTATTTTTTATTTTGAATGTTTGCAATACTTGGTTGCTTGAATCTGTAGATGTGGTAACCCATGGATATGGGAGGACCAACTTTAGGTCCAAGGCATTATAGCCTTTAGGTCTACTCTGATTTTCTTGGAGCCTGAGACATGTGGCCCAAGGCTCTTTATGACTGTCCTTACTGCCTTTTAATTGAGAAGAAGTCATTATTGGAAACAGGACTCAAACTGAGAATCAGCAGGTAATCAGAACATTCCAGTTTCCAAATCCAAGTCCTACCTTCTGGATGGCTTAAGTTTTTACACCTTTTTCCATAAAGTGATCAGAATTGCAAAGAAACACCCTAGCTAAGAAACTGCCTTCATTAAACTAGATTCTTGATTACAAATATACAATTATCACAAAAGCTGTTTCCAAACTCTTGCTGGCTCATCAAGAATAAGATTAATCACCACGACTGGCCCAGTGAGTGGCTGGGAACAGCCTGGGGCCCTGGAGTAAAGGCTCCTCTCATAGCGGCAGGGTAGCCAGGATAAAAGGCTCTCCTGTATGGGCCCTCCACTACCCGTTGCTTTTATTACTTTTAAGCTACATATAATCTTAGGAAAGATGAGAAGTACCTAAGAGTTTATAATGAAAATTTCAAAGACAGTGGAACTAGCTAGATTTTACCATAACTGTGAGGAATGCTAAATTAAAAGGAAAGCTCTTCTACTTAAAACACAATTGTGGCCTTTCAGATCCCCCAAATATTGGGTTCGGTGCTCCTGCAGCACCCAACTTCTGCCATTGTGGGAAGTATCAGGTTTTTTGTTTAGCTCGTGTAATAACCTACTGTGTGCAATTGCTATCTACAAGTTCTATGACGGAAGGAAAGGTATCTATTTTACTACCATTATACTACCAGCATTAAGCGTAATATCTTTCATATAGAATGAGCTCAACTACTAATAGCTGAAGAAAGGAAGGAAGGAGGGAAAAAAGAGAAGGGGAGGGAGACAGACTAACCCTGACTCAGCCTTTAAAAAGAGAGAGAGGGAGAGAGAGGGAGACAGACTCACCCTAATGCAATGCAGCACTATCTAGAAGGGCCAGAGGTGGGCAGGATGGACTATGGTCTAGCGGGAGCTCATGACAGCCCTGAGGGACAGGGGAGGGGAAGGTGGCCTGAAGTCTGCAGCAAGGCTAAGCCATCTGCCCCATCTTAATGTACAACTTTGAGATTTGTGACTAACACTTTTTATTCATCATGGGCTACTGATTTTGTCTTCCAGAACAATTCTTTTTATTCTTTCTTACTTGAAACCAAGGATTCCTCCTTACCTTCCCTCCCTTACCCCAGTCCTAGGGGATCCTAGGCCCCCTACCTCTTACATACGTCACTGCTCCTAGAGGTGTGGCCAGAGCTGATGCATTACCTGTTCATTAAGGTGTATGACCTGCGTTTCTAAATCTTTATCAGATCTGGATGCTGAGCCGCTGGAAGAAGCCCTTTTGGCTGATGAGGGTCGAGAAGGTGTGGATCCTGGTTTAGCTGCTGGACTTGATTTAGCTGCACCTGAAAGCAATCAGAATAAATGCTAAATACTGGTAATATTAAAAATGTGTTTTAGATATATAGAAAATGAATGATATAAAAGAAGCTTACTATAACATATAAGAGATACCTCCAGTGATCCCTTCCCATACAGAAGGAGTACAAATATTTCAACAGGAGTGTATACAGTTAAAAGTATGGTTGTTTTGGGCAATTTATCTCACCTTTGTGAGTGCTGTTTTTTTTCCTCAAGTAACATGAGGTTAATGCCATTGTCCCTTCTCCTTCTGGAGACGTAAGAGTAAGAGAACAAATTTTAAGATTTTTAAGAGGAAAGGTTTTTAGATAAGCTTAAAAGTATCACCCTAATTGAATTTCTAACAAACAAGAGAAAAGATCTTATAACCGATTAATACTTCAGAAGAAGTATCAATACAAATGTATTTTTTTCTCTTTTAAAACATTTCCTAGCTTTAGCCACTAAAATGCCTAAGAGCAATGACATCTCCATAGCAGCGGGCACTCCTGATGCCCAAACCTTGGTTTCTAAATGTTATTCTGCAATAAAAGGGCTTCTTGAGAAATGGCTGATTCTAGGGATGGGGCAGGGAATGTTCAGGGTAAGCTGAGGATACCTTGTGTCAAAAAGCAAGGAGGTGCTCCAGGATTAATACTAACAGCTTGAAGGGGTTCCCCACTAGTCACACTTGGGACAGTTTGAATATTAGGAAGAACAATAGCTTCATTTATTGTAATGAACTGGATAAATAAAATCTATTAATCTATAATGACTGAAAGAGAGATGGGCTGGAAGACAGGGAGAGGGAGAAGGAAGAGAAAAGAATATAAAGATCTTTTCAATCCTTTTTAAGGAACATTGGCAGTCAGTAAATGCACAAGAAATGCTGGAACTAGAAAATAAATCACAATTTTGTGACATCCGTAACTAATAAGCGATTCAGAAAGGGCTCATCATTGGACGTGTAAACTTTAGGTGAGAGGGTTTTGGGGAACAAGATATTTACATGTGTTACTCTAAAGGGGAAAATACACCCTTACAATGGGGAGATCTGAGGGTCAGCACCTTAAGCAAGTGATTCAGTTAGCATCACTAATAATGTTATGAAGTGGAAAAATGAAAAACCATTGGTTTCAGGTAAGACCTCACCTATCTGGAGCTCAGCTCACAGCAGACTCTCACTACCTAGAACAACGCACAGACACAAGAATGGCCTCTGCGGCCAAAATAGAAGTCCCAATGTATACGCAACGTACTTCATGGATTATGAAATTCCAAGCCACTACTGGGGGCCCGTCCATTCCCTTTTCCTCTGAACACAGTCCCCGTGAAGTGGCATCTCTGTTTTCCACCATCCCTTCAGTCTGGTGTAGGTGCTCCTTCTCTGTGCTCCCACTGGCCTAATACCCCAACCCCTGCTCTTGTTTAGAGCAAGAAACACATCTTATTCATCTTTGTAACCCCAGTGCATAGCACAATGCTCAACTGAACATGTATTTGGTTAAAGAGCAAAAGTTTAAATATATAAATAAGTAAATAAAACTTTTAGTGATATGGTTGCCAGTTTTACAGTTTATTTCCAACTTCACAGTTTATTAGTATCAACAGATTAGCAAGAGCCGAAGGGTTATAAAGACAGGTATGTGACAGCAGTTACAAGTTTCAACCAACATCCTAATTACAAAATAGAAAACAGGAAGACCATAAAATTTATATTTGTGTCTTCAGGTGCCTGGGGTCGTTAGCTCTGGATGCAAGTCACACCCTCTAGAAACACTGACAGCATGACAGCCTTTAAAATACAGGCCTTTCTGTTAAAAAATTTTTTTAAAAATAAACTTCTTTAAAAACACAGGGAGGTGCCTAATATACTTTAAAATGAGAATGGTTAAATTGGGAAAGACTTAAAATAGTTTGAATTTCTCAGGGTAAATCTGCAGATCCCTGGAAACCTCACCTATGCAGAAGAGCTTCCCAAGCGTTCTAGAGGGCTGATGTTTTGCTTTATTTGTGACTGGTATATGGCCGTGAGGAACCTTCTTCATCTCTGTTGAAGCCCATATAAAATACTCCTGGAACACTACTTCCATATCCTGCTGACCAAGTTCTTTAACCCAAAGGCAAACCAACTGGATAAAGAAAACAATGTAGACGAGCAGGTAGGGGAGGCAGGGTGAGGACACCTGATCTGGCAAAGAGTCTTCTCTGAGGCAGCCACTAGCCTAACAGATGGGGAGACAGCTCGGAAATATCAAGTTCATTCAGATCTTTTTATAAGCAATACCTCATATCTTAATATAAAGGAAGCCTAACAGAAAGCAGTGCGAAGACTGCCTATGATCAACACCCCTCACACACACTTATTACACTTATTAAGTGCCTGCCATGGGCCATGCACTGGAGGCCCCTAAAAATGCCTAAGATGCAGTCTTTGTTCTCCAGCTGAGTTCTCACATGAGCAACAGCTATCTAAGAATTCCCACTGTGGCACCTTCAATGTTCTCAGGAATAAGCCAGTGTTCTATGACTCCATGACCACCCCATGTGATATGGTTTGGCTGTGTCTCCACCCAAATCTCATCTTGAATTGTAGTTCCCATAATCCACACATGTTGTGGGAGGGATCCTGTGGCAGGTAACTGAAGCATGAGGGGCAGTTACCTCCATGCTGTTCTCGTGATAGTGAGTAAGTTCTCACGAGATCTGATGGTTTTATAAGGTGCTTGTTCCCTCTTTGCTTGGCACTTCCTCCTTCCTGCTGCCGTGTGAAGAGGGACATGTTTGCTTCTCCTTCAGCCATGATTTTAAGTTTTCTGAGGCCTCCCCAGCCCTGAGAAACTGTGAGTCAATTAAACCTCTTTTCTTTATAAATTATCCCGTCTTGGGCAGTTCTTTATGGCACTGTAAGAACTAATAGTTCTAATACACCACGCAATTCAGGCTGTATTCCCTCTGCCTCCTTCCTGTCCCCTACCTCCTCTGAGCAAGTAGGTCTACCACCCTTCCAGTCTCAGCTCAGATGTCACTTTGTCTGGAAGGGCAAAGTGCCCTGAACACTTTCCACTGTTGTGGTACAGCTATTTCTTTAATGCCTACTTCTCCCACGAGTGGAAACGCCAGGACATAGGAGTTTTATCTGTTTTAGTCACCTTATGCTCTCACCACCAATCACAGTGCCTAACCCAGAGACATTCAGTAATAGTTTTTACAATTCATTATATAAGACCTAGCAGAGGCATCTCTTCAGGGTAAGGACACTGGGGGAAGCTTGAGGAGCTGATGCCAATGTCAAAGTCACAGACACAAAGAACCACCAAGACAAGGAGGAAACCAAATAAAAACCATCAGCCTCCCAGAAAGAGAGCTCCTCCTTGGTTTCCTCTCAAGATTACCTTCTGTAAATTACTTAGGCTCCTTACCTACACAGAATCAGGAGAGGTGGAGTAAACTCAGTCAGTCAGTATATGCTTAATTCTGAGTGGTCTGTGCTGGGCTGTCCAAGCCTGTGCCATGCTCACTGGCCCTTCCTGAGGGCCACAACCTTGCAGAGGGGGCTTCCCTAGATAGCAAGTGATGACCCACCCACCCTGGCAGTCTTTCACAGGCAGGTCAGCAACAACAAAGTGGTTGCAATAACTGAGCTAGGATCATCAGACATACTCATGTTCTGGTATCTGGCCTTATCCAGTCTGATGTAAATTTGAAAAGAAAAAAGTGATGGAAGACACAGAAGCTGACTGCTTACAATACAGGGCTACCGCTAATTATATTCTCAGGATATCATCAAATAGAGCTTGAAAAAAAAAAACTGAAATGTTTGATAAGATGTAGAAGGGGTTGTGGCAAGCCAAACCCCTGGGCAAAGCCACATTTTCAAGGGAGAGCAACTATGAAGAAGCCGAGGACACTGGCCAGGAGAGCAGTGAGGAGACACGCAGGGAGAATCCCCGACCGCGACCGCGGGAGGCGCTCAGCTCAGCACGGCTCATGGCAGGGAGGGAGGGTGCAGCTGCTGCAGTTACTGATGCTCTCCCCCTTCTAGCCACACACAGTCACTTGGGGAAACAGGTTTTGCTTTGTTTTGTTTTCTTCCCTTGAGGAAATATCCCTTGCTGTTAACAGGGCCCAATTTCAACCTGCCTGTGTGGCTTGGACTCGCCAAGCTGTGGTTCAGCAGAGTCTCGGCCCTAAAATGGCATCTGTGTTCACAAATCAGGCAAAGGTCAGGTGGTGGCCGAGGGCCCCAGGGCTCTCCCACTGGCACACAGCATGTGCACCTCCTGGATCCCTTTGAGATGAGAGAGGTGCAGGCGATGAAAATCAGGCTTGGCAACCTGTGCTGCTCCACCACCTACACACATGTGGGAAGGAAGAACTGCTTCTGCCCCACCCTTAAGCCTTGCTAATGGGGACACAGTGCAGGCTGAGTGAAGGAAGAAATGGAAAAAATTCTAAACATTTAATAATCAATCACTTAGGTAATTAGTATTTGATATTTAAAATGAGAGGGATCTTGAAATTCTACTGTTTGGAGAAAAACTGATAACAGAGGAAAATAAATGAGGCATGAGGATATGTGAGATCAGGCCTACTTAACTACATTTTTACCTTCAAATGAATAAATGTGAAGAAATTAAAGAACAGGAAAGGCATGGGAAAGAGTTTAGTTATCTTCCGAGGTTTGGGTAAAAAACAACAACAACAAAAACCCCATAATTAACAGTTAAACTAAAAGCTCGTTTTCAAATAAATGTAAAGTGGGCTCATTAAATCATCACAAGCTGCAATTTGAAATGGAAGTAATTTACCCCTCGCAGCTGTCACATGATTAAGAAATACTAAATGTATAAAAATAAAAATGAAACCTTTTGTCCTCATTATATTCAATGATTTCATGTTTTCCTTTTCAGAATAAATAATAGACAACATCCTAACATATAGCATAACTCTTTAGAGTGAAGAACTTGTTTTTGTTTATTTGCTTTCTAGGTCTCGCTGTCTTCTAACAACCACACTCTAAAGTTTCTGGGGCTGCCAGATACTCTTTCCCCCTTACCTGGGCAATATAACAAGAATGTTCTCACAAAACTGCACAGTTATCAATGTCATAAACTTAACACTGATAGAAGACTTTTACGTGAGCTACCATCTGTATTCCAATCTCGTAAACTGCTCTCAACATGTCTCTCACAGCATCCCCAGTCCTGGTTTTAGATACTGAAGTCCTCAAAAGCTATCTTCTTGCTTCCCAGAATGCCCCACTCCATCAGTGATTTGACTTCTGTACCTTTCCCAGGCCTCTTGGCTCAATGATGCTTATGTGGAAAACATTTACATAATAGCTTTTACAGAGAGTGCACCTACTTTGGCTGTAA
This sequence comes from Colobus angolensis palliatus, assembly GCF_000951035.1. Classification (NCBI taxonomy): domain Eukaryota; kingdom Metazoa; phylum Chordata; class Mammalia; order Primates; family Cercopithecidae; genus Colobus; species Colobus angolensis. The sequence goes on from NW_012115378.1 coordinate 2,745,323, forward strand.
TACAGATATAGATTTTTTTTTTCTTGCAGCTGATTCAAATATTTCAATTTTTTTTCAAGCTGCATTTGATGATGTCCTGAGAACATAATCAGTGGTGGCCCTGTTTGCAAGTAACCATTTTGCCCTCAAGCTTTTCTACCTCCCTAATTTTACCTTTCAAAATAAAAAGGAATCTCAGAAGCAGAGGAAAACAAGCATCAATTCTGTCCAAGTCCCTGTAATTCTCTGAATCTGCTCACTGGACATGATTTACAATGCTAGTCTTTGAGCAGTTGTGTCTTAATTAATGCCTTTAGGATTTGGGGGTATAAATATGATTCTAAGACATTTTAACCATAGTTGTAAAACTATTCGGAGTGGTCGGATTCACTGCCTTAGTGAAGCCTGGGCGTTGCCGTGTCTAATGTCAATAACTAGTAGCTTGCTTAATGTTTATGGAAAATGCTGCAACATGTTGGGCATATGAGGCTCAATGGACTCAGAAGGATGAAGCAAATCAAAGCACTGGACTTGGCTTTATCCTTCATGGCCAAGACTCTGCTGGAATTTAGAAATTCTTTTCACATAATCTGCCATATTATTCCTTTTGCCAAAATCATAAACAGAGGAGCTAAAAATATGACATTAATACTGTTGACAAGAACCACAGAGACATTAAAAACATGAGCGTGTGCACACACACAGGCAGGCGGCCACTACTCTTCTGGTTATGGTCATTCCCAATTTTTCTCTACTTTGAGAGCCCTTTCCCCTCCCAAACCATCCCCCCAGCCCTTCTTACTCAAATGAAGAAAACCCAGAGCTGAATAACTATGGCAGAAGATACACTGCATCTGTACTGATTCATTGTGGATGGATCTGATATTACTTTATTATCCCCTGCACTTTGACAAAGAGATTATACTTTTTAACAGATAATGAGCTTGGTTAAAAAAAAAAAGTAATGTCATTGCTGGAGAAAGGGTATGGGCTAGACTGATGAGGAGAGTGAATTCCACAGGAAGAGGACTTCCTCGGTAACTGAACTGACATCAGAACCCTCATACTGCAAAAGGATTGCCAGTCCCTACAGAATTCTGATTACTGCAAATTCAAGTTACATTGACCTGGTCTTTCCTTCAAAACTGCCTCCATACTTTCACTTTGTAGATTCTGTAATTTGCTCTGAGTTTAGGGCAAAAAAAAACCTCAGTGGACAGAGTTCAGGCCAAATGAAACTTTAACAGGGTTCTGGGATGCCCTGATTCATGAGATCATTAGGAGGCTGGTTTTTTAATTCTGAAATTGGCAGTTTACAGCCCTTATGACTTCTGTTCTTACCAATGCAGCCAGTGGTGAGGTTTGCAGCTCTTCCTTTTCAGTGGAGGCTCTTAGGAGTGGGCAGTCCTCCTTGAGCAGCTAGGGGCAGCTCCACACAGCAGGCACGAGCCACACCAATCTCGTGGGAATGAAGACCTATCCTTCACCTGCCTCTAGGGAGGGAGTGAGTGCAGTGGTCAAGAGTGGGGGCTCAGCAGCCAGAGAGCCTTCCTAGGGGTCCCAGCTCCACTACTTCCTGACTGGTGTAGCTTTGTGGCCACCTTGCTTGCTTTACATTTAAGAAAGGAAGAGCAGTGCCAACTTCCCAGAGTTGGGAGGGGTACATGACTTAATACATGGAAAATGATTACACAAGGGTCTGGCACATAGTATGTGCTCAATAAATGGTAGCTTACATTACTATTATTACTCAGCAAATGAGACCTGATTCAACTAATGATGCGAAAGTACACTTGTTTCCCATTTCTAGATACTACGAAAATAAAACAGCTGAAATACTAAGAAAATAAGGCTCATTTTTATTTAAAGAACATTTTTACAAAAATTGATTAACCCAGTTTTTACACAGTGAACAACTATTGTATAAAGATGCACAACTGCATCATGTAAATATGCTCACCTTCAACAAATTTGCTTTTGGAACCAAAAAATGTGATTAACCCATAACCCACCAATGGGCTCCAAGGCATAGGTTCCTTCCATTGCATGCACTCCCTATCTATCTTCGTCTGTGCTTCTTCTAAATTATCCTAATTCATTCATTTGTGCGAACTGTTATTGAGCCATAACCCTATTATGCACCTGAGAAAGCTAACAGGCAGCTGAGATCAAACAATGAATGAAACACAAAAGATGCTTGTCCTTGTGGAATTAACATTCTAACAGGGGAACTAGACAATAAATAATAACATAAATTAGTAAGTGATAGAATAAACTAGAAAATAAGTGCTATGAACAAGAGAAAATCAGAGCAGGGTTTTGCGCAGAGAGAGCTGGGTTGGGGGTGGGTGAGCAGCAATTTTAAATAGGAATTTCATGGAAGGCCTGAGCATCCACTACGGTTTCTTCCTCGAGTTTCCGTTTTTCAACTCAGACCCATGGTACTTTCATGGGTCACACTCACACCAAGGCCACCCAGAAGAACAGAGGTCAGAACACCAAGCACTAGCAGGGCAGTGCCAGGTGCCCCTCTTGCTGGGAGTCCTGCAGCAGTCTGGCACAGATATAGGAGGCGAGAACCTCCTGTGTGGGGTCACTGTGGCTCAAAAGTCTCATTCTTCACAGAAGCCAACAGCTCTTGTAGCAAACTCCATAGTCACAACTTCCAGGATCCCTGCAGGGAACATGCCAGCTGCAGGAGTAACCCTTCCTTCTTCAAGGTCTCTCACAGTGAGTCTGAGACCTGAGCCAAGACCTGAGGCAGGATAGGAAGGTGGCTGTCTGGACAGCTAGGAGCAGAGAAGACCAGGCAGAGGAAATGCTGAATCGGGGTGCAAAGGCCCTGCCTTCCCCACTCAGGAGCCAGGTCAGGTGGGTGGGGCAGGGTGAGAATGGGATACTGCAGGTAGATAGAAGGTCAGAGATGTACTGGAAGGGCAGGTCAAAAAGGACCTCGCAGGGGAAAAGGGAAGCCAGTGCAGGATCCTGAACAGAGTGACATGATCTAGCTTTGCTTTCATTTCAAATAGCTCACTTTGCCTGCCGTGTTGAGAACAGACCAGGGAGGCTGAGGGGAGATGCAGAAAGGTCAGCTAGGGGGCTACTGCAGTAATTTCCCTGGGTATGAGCAGTGAGTGCCTAAGACAAGATTCGTTGTGCTTTTGGTAAAGTACCTGCAATGGTATAGTTTAGGAAACCCTATTCTATATCCTACAGAACAGTCACCAAATGTCCAGCAATTTCACAAAATACACGTTTTGCAATGTTAACAGCAACAAAAAGACATTCTGTGATCAATGGCATGTGCTATTGATTCCAAGGGGAGGGCTTAAGAGAAAACGGGCAGTAACAAGAGCTATGAGTCAGCCTGTTTCCCTCCCAATCCACTGTTTAGGGGTCATTACAGTGTAAAAGTGGCTCTGCCCCTGGGAGAGCGTACGAGTGAGGCGCACTGCAGGTCAGGGGCCTGCCAAGGGCATGGCTACTGCAGCACAGAATGACCAGCTCCTGAGGACCTCTCTTTGCTGACCGGTGGTCTCAAAGGACAGAGGGCCTGACTCTCCTGAGCATGTCCTATGAGTGTGAGCCTTCACATACCGAGTTACTTCTGCCCTGCTTACTGTCCCTGCTAGAGATGATGTGCTTATTTTTAGCTATCATGTGATTCTCCAGTATTTTCCAGGCTCTGCTTGAGTCACTCCGGTTTCAGAGAATTTTTCATAGGGGGAAAAATGCAGGAAAGTGTTCTGCATCTTACAATGGCTCAAGTATTAAAAATTTTATCTTTTAAATAGTAATTTCAACATGCTATCTATTTCTTTCGATAAACTACTGACTTTTCACACCTCACATCTTGGTAAAAAATTAAGTGTCCTTTGAAACACATTAGGTGTCAAATCCAATCACTATCTTCATTCAAAATATTATTCTTCGATCATTCTCCAGAGCAACAGAAATGGTGAGGCTCACTCACCCCATCCCAACAATAATTTAGAGGAGTACGCCTGTTCACTGCAGTAAAAGGGGAAGATGGTGACGGAGCCCAGCACACTGAGCCAGCCCGCTGGGCAGATGACACACAGGCATTACCACAACAATGACATCGAGGGTACTACTGCACTCCTGGTATGCAGTACTCATTTACCAAAAAGCTTATACACTAGGATGGTCATTTTGGGGGAACGTAAGTACTAAGTTCATAATATGTCCTTTAGACTCCAGCCAGAGCCCCTATTGACTGACAACTAGCAAGACCAGTGCTTGTGGTTGTTTATCTGATGGTGGCCAGCCTGCTGTGCTCCATTAACACCATCTTATCCAGACTCTCCTGCTAAGAGAGACATGATCTGAGGCCACAGGGCAGGCTGGAGCTCAGGGAAGGGAGAATTCCGAGGTGAGCCCCATGCTCACCAGGCTCCTGGTCCAGGTATCTCTGCTTCTACCAACCAACTACTAAGTCAGAAATGTGTGTAACATTTATCCCTGATTTCCTCCTCTTCTTTACTTCTCATATCCCATTAATCATCCAATTTTGCTGACTGTATCATCTTAGGGTCTCCATCACCCACATGGCTACTGCCTTCATTAAGGCCACTGTCTTCTCCCATGTGGTTTGCGGCAAAGCCTCTTAGCTGGTTTACGAGATTCTAACTGTGCCCTCTCTAATGTGTTTTCTATAATACAAAGCACGCTTCTGCTTAAACTTTTCCATGACTCCCTACTATAAAGTGTAACCTCAGTGTGACAAACAAATCCTAAAGTAATCCCCTTACCCTAATAATCTCCACCTCCTGGTGTTCATGTTTTTGTATAACAGCCTCCCCTTGAGTGTATGTAAGACCGGTGACCTGACTCTAACCCACAGAACATGGCAAAGGTAATGGGAGTTACTCTCACCATTATGTTACTACATGACCATCTCGCTGGCAAACATGCCAGAGAGACTTCCCCTATTGCCCTGAAGAAGTAGTTGCCATGAAGTAAGCATCTTTATTGGAAAAGCCCATAAGGTAAGGAGGTGCAAGTGGTCTCTAGGAACTGAGGGTGCTTTCAGCAAGAAACTGAAGCCTTGGTCCTGCAGCCTCAAGAAAACTGTCAACAACTTGAGGGGGCTTGGAAACAAATCTTTCCCCAGTTGAGCCTTTGATGAGACCACCACCCCAGTGGATACCTGGATTATAGTCTGGTGAGATCCTAAAACAGAGAACCCAGCTAAGATATGCCTGGACTTTAGAATCTATAAAATAATGCATAAGTGTTATTTTAAGCTGCTAAGTTTGTGATTTTATTTTTTAGCAATAAGAAGAGCCCCGCTTCCCTCTGCAGTCTCATATCTCAACATCCACACTGAACAATATGCACTTTACTGAATGGAGCCCATTCTTTTGACTTCAGCATCCTTGTCTTTCTGCCTGGAATGCTCTTCAACACACCTCCATTTGGCTAACATCTACTTATTCATTAAGTTTTGCTTGAACTTCACTTATTTCAGAAACCTTTATAGAAGATGTTTAAGACTACCCCAGGTGTTCTTCCTACACATGCTGAGGGAACTCACCTCCCTTTATTATTATTGCCTATTTATTGTCAACTTTTCCCACTAGGATGTAATCCCCTTGAAAACAGGGGTCTTGTTAGAATCACTGTGTATCTCCAGAATCTCTTACAGTGCATCATCAAACATCTGTTGACAAACTAGATCAATTAGTAAAAAAGAATGAGAATTCAGGTAAAGCTTTCACAAAAAGGGCAAGGAATCCAAGAAGTAGGAACTGTTAAGAAACATTTTCTAGAAGTAATTATATGAAAAAGACACATGCACACACATGTTTATAGCAGCACAATTCACAATAGCAAAGATATGGAACCAACTTAAGTGCCCATCAACCAACGAGTGGATAAAGAGAATGTGGTATGCATACATCATAGAATACTACTCAGCCATAAAAAGGAATGAAATAATAGCTTTTGCAGCAACTTGGATGGAGCTGGAGGCCATTATTCTAAGTGAAATAACTCAGGAATGAAAAATCAAATAGTGCATGTTCTCACTTCTAAGTGGGAGCTAAGCTATGAGGATGCAAAGGCATAAGAGTGATATGATAGACTTTGGGGACTCAGGGGTGGGGAAGGCTGGGGGGGAGCGTGGGAGAAAAGACTACATACTGGGTACAGTGTATACTGCTCAGGTGATGGGTGCACTCAAATCTCAATAGAAGGACTTACCCATATAACCAAAACAAACTGTACCCCAAAAACTATTGAAATAAAATTTCAAAAGGCAACATTTTCTGAGCTATTGCATAGTGTACTAGCATACTTTCTAAGTTACAGTGTAAGAGGCTTCTCAGGTAATGGATATGACTCGAGAGCACTTCAAAAACAGCCATGTGTTGACTGAGTACTACATCTTCCTTGATCCAGATGAACGCTGCAAAGATTCAGCTTAAACTCATCAACTCAATAATTACATGAGGACCTTCTACGGGCCAGGCAATGGGGGAACAATGATTGAACAAGACAGAGTTGAGTTATAGTGTAGTTCACCCAATTCAAAGGGATTCTAGAAAATTCTACAAGTCAAAGCTGTTTTCGATTCCTGCCCAATATACTAAGTAACAAAAAAAGGTATCAATAATAAAGAAAAATAGGGGGCCGGGCCCAGTGGCTCAAGCCTGTAATCCCAGCACTTTGGGAGGCCAAGATGGGCGGATCACGAGGTCAGGAGATCGAGACCATCCTGGCTAACATGGTGAAACCCCGTCTCCACTAAAAAATACAAAAACTAGCCGGGCGAGGTGGCGGGTGCCTGTAGTCCCAGTTACTCGGGAGGCTGAGGCAGAAGAATGGCGTAAACCCGGGAGGCAGAGCTTGCAGTGAGCTGGGATCAGGCCACTGCACTCCAGCCTGGGCGACAGAGTGAGACTCCGTCTCAAAAAAAAAAATTGGGCCGGGCGCGGTGGCTCACGCCTGTAATCCCAGCACTTTGGGAGGCCGAGGCGGGCGGATCACAAGGTCAGGAGATCGAGACCACAGTGAAACCCCGTCTCTACTAAAAATACAAAAAATTAGCCGGGCGCGGTGGCGGGCGCCCGTAGTCCCAGCTACTCGGGAGGCTGAGACAGGAGAATGGCGTGAACCCAGGAGGCGGAGCTTGCAGTGAGCCGAGATCGCGCCACTGCACTCCAGCCTGGGTGGCAGAGCAAGACTCCATCTCAAAAAAAAAAAAAAAGTTGGTTCACAGACAATCTATGACATTATGCTTGTGGAAACTAAGAATGAATGCTAAGTCACCATCTTGTGTGGTCTGGCGAGGTTTACAGTTAGGCTGGAAGTAAAATCTGGTATTATACCTATGGAGAGAAAAGGAATGATCCATCAGATGAGGACATGGGGTTTAGTTATAGAATTAATATTTCAACACATATCAGGAACATCTATATAAGATTAATGACCCAGTGCTATTTTGAAAAGGGCTAGGATGGTCTGCCAGTGCAGGGAGGACAACAATGGAGACCCTCGCCCTCCTCTGCAGAGCCCTGTGCGAAGGAACAGACTCTACGTGCCCAAATACATGCCAATGGCGTCCATCCTTCACTTTCAAATCACCAAGACCATTCACATGGAGAGCTAATTGATTTGAAGGATTAAGAAATCAGAGATTAGTAATTCTACTAATCTAGGGCTCAATATTCTTGGCTTTATATACACTTCTGCTTTTGAGCTAATAAGAGGCCTGGAACAAATGGTTTTAACATTTCCTGCATCTATAAATGTAGACAGTAACTCTACAGTATAGTAACTCTCTCTCACCCTAGAACTTACTGGTTGGATGAAAGGAAATATTTTTGAACTTTTGAAAAATCACGATAAAAAAATAAATGTCATCTCAATAGAACAGCATGTGTTCTGTCGTCTCAAGCCTAAGTAACATTGCAGAGCTTTTTATATCCTCCATATACCATGTAATTTGAATTTGGTTGTGAAATTTACTGTGGTTCAGTATAGTGTGGGGAGGAGGTAAGAGGAGAAAACAAGACCACATCCATGACATATGAGAGGTGCAATATAATATAATGATGAAAGCGCATGGGTTCTGGAAACACAGAGTCAGGCCTTAAATCTTAAGTCCTCTCCTTCTAGTGTGTGACCCTGGCAAGTTACTAAACCTCTCCGTGCCTCAGTTTCCTCAACTTTAAAGTGGAGGGTAATAATATGATCTGTCTTTTAGAATTGTTGAATACATATTAAGTTCTTAGGATAACAGCTGACACTTAATATGTGCTCAATAAATATTTGCTAATATTACTGATGACACCTTCCATATTTTATTTTTTTGAGACAGGGTTCCACTTTGTTGCCCAGGTTGGAGTCTAGTGGCATGAATATGGCTCACTGCAGCCTTGAGCCCCAGGCTCAACTGATCCTCCCCCCTCAGCCTCCTGAGTAGCTGGGACTACAGGTGTGTGCCACCATGTCTGGCTAATTTTTGTATTTTTTGTAGACAGGGTTTTGCCATGTTGCCCAGGCTGGTCTCAGACTCCTGAGCTCAAGCAATCCTCCCACCTTGGCCTCCCAAAAAGCTGGGACCGCAGGCGTGAGCCACACTGTGCCTGGCCTTCTCCTACATTTTAAATGTTTTCATTTTCCTTAACTTTCATGAAAAATTCTATTCATATTAAGATTCAGATTTGAGTTGCATAGTAATAGTACCACAACATTCTGTAGGTTTTGATCTCTAAGCTTTAAAACACTCTAGTTTTTTTAAATGTACATACTTGGACCCAGAAAGCCAAAATAATTAAAAATTGCAAATTGAATTAGTAAATCATAGGTCAAAAATGCTATCTCAGTAAGCAAAGAAATTAGGATGGCAATGAAAAATGTACGGCTCTTCCTAGGAAGAAGCCCTTGGGCTTTTCTACAGACACTGCCAGGAGATTCCCATTTGAAACTCCAGAATTCTTCATAATTTTCTGCTCTTCTCTCTGCTCAATATTTTAAACTCGGAAATATTCAGTGTACTGGCAAGGCAGGACACTGCTCGTATTTTATGCTGTGGTTTTTATCATCATAAGAGGTAAGTGCTATGGGCTGAATGTCTGTGTCCCCCTCAGATCTATACATTGAAACCTAATCCCCAACACAGCAGTACTAAGAAGGTGGGGTCTTTGGGAGGTCTAATGGGTCATGATCTCTATGAGATCAATGCCCTTATAAAACAGGCCTAAGGGGCTTTGCCTCTTTCACCATCTGAGGAAACAGAAGGCACCATATATGTGGACAGGGCTCTCACCAGACCCTGAATCTGCTGGTGCACTGGTCTTGGACTTCCCAGTCCCCAGAACTGTGAGAAATACATTTCTGTTGTTTATACAAGGCTACCTAGTTTATGACATTTTGTTACAGCAGCCTGAACAGACTAAAATGTAGAGAAATGCAGTTTCAGTTCTTCTTTGAGGAGAAAAGTATCTCAATGTCTAGCAGTGTCTTTTATACATCTTACATATGTAACCAGAAGAACAAAACTACTGCTACCTCTCTTCTTCCAGGGAGTAGGGGATCTTCTATAAGAATTTAATTAGTTGAGCCATTAGAATATTTCTATTTTTTCCAAGTCTTAATGTAGCTAAGGGAGTAGCCATTAAATGGTATGCAGCTTAGCAATGGAATAGTTTCTTAATATGAACAGGTCAAAAGGATGCAATGCTAATATGGGGTAGGGGTTGGGTAAAAGAAACAGTGTTCCGCCGGGCGTGGTGGCTCACACCTGTAATCCCAGCACTTTGGGAGGCTGAGGCGGGTGGATCACCTGAGGTTGAGAGTTTGAAACCAGCCTGACCAACATGGAGAAATCCTGTCTTTACTAAAAATACAAAATTAGCCGAGCATTGTGGTGCATGCCTATAATCCCAGCTACTCGGGAGGCTGAGACAGGAGAATCGCTTGATTGAATGCGGGAGGCGGAGGTTGCATTATTGCATTCCAGTCTGGGCAACAAGAGTGAGACTCAATTTAAAAAAAGGAAAAAAGAAAAAGAAAAGAAAGAAACAGTGTTCTGCATAATAATGAGTACTAACATCTATTTGAAAAGAAGTCTTGCTAATTATGGGGCTAGTAAGAAAAATGCATCTCTTCCTTGTATTATTACATGATTTCTAAAATTAGTATTTGATCCTTAAAGACATATGTAAGGGACTTGGCTAGGAGAGTATGTGGATAAGTGACTGGGGACTGTAAAATAGCAGTACCAAGCAGGCATCTACTGGCGAACTGTAAGAATAAACAGGCATGACTCATCTTGATGGCGAGATCATCAAGGGACAAGAAGGGTAACTGTACCCACCCTACAGGGCTCTGGGAAGTCAAATGGCATCATAGACTGTCCTAGAGTTAATTTCTTAGAGTAAATAATGGTTTTAGGGAAAGACCAACATTTGTGGTTAAATTAAGGAGTTTCTCAAAAAGGTAAATGAAGATTTAGTGCGTCTTCGCAGTAACAAGGAAAAGGAAGTCTTACATAAAGGCACAGGCTTGAGGCTAAGGTTAGATCCCCTTGAATGGGAGTTAACTTTCTGAGTATTTTTCCCTTGGACTCTAATTGAGTTAAGTGCCTGTTAACTCACAAACATCAACCTTCTTTGCAGCAATATAACAAAATCCAGTCTTCAGAGCATTAAAATTCACAATAACTAAGACATAACCCAACATTATTTGACATATAAAGGGCCAGGAAAATGTGACATATTCTCAAAGAAAAATAAAATCAACAGATGTCAATTGTGAGATGGCCAGAATAATGGAATTAGCAGACAAAAACTTTCAAAGCAGCTACCATAAGCCTGCTTAGTGAAGTAAAGGAAATAGGCTCCTAATGAATGAAAAGATAGGCAAACTCAGCAGAGAAAGAAAAAAAAGTAAACAGAAAAATACAATAGCTGAAATTTTAAAATGAAGACTTCTACAACAGTAGAATGAAGATGACACAGGAAAGAGAGGGTAAACTTGAATTTACATCAACATAAACCATCTAATCTAAAGAAGAGAGAAAATAAGTACTGGGAAGAAAATCAACTGTGCCTCAGGGACTTTTGGTATAATTTCAAAAGCTCTAACATATGGATAAATGAAGTCCCAGAAGGATAGGAGAAAGAATGGAGCTGAAAAAAAACTTGAAAAAATAATGCTTGGAATCTTCCCAAAGACATAAACTCACAGATTCAGGAAGCATAATGAACTCCAAAACAAGATAAATTTAAAGAGAACCATAATTAGGCACATCATAGTCACACTACTGAAAACCAAAGATAAGGAGAAAATTTTGACTGCACTTAGAGAAAAACTATGTATTACATACAGGGTAGAATGAGTATGCACTTCTTATCTTTGGAGGCCACATGCAGTGGAATAACATCTTTAAAGTGCTTACAGGCAAAAAATAAAACAAAAGGAAAAACAAAACCCAGCTTGAATCCTTTATCAAGTGAAAATATTCTTTAAGAATGAAGGTAAAAAAAAAAAGACATTTACAGAAAAAGAAAAATCAAAAATAATTTTTGCCACTGGACCTGCAATATAAGAAATCCCAACAAAAGGCCTTCAGGCTAAAGAGAAACGAAACTGGTAGGGAACTTGGGTGTTCAGAAAGGTAGAACATTGAAAATAGTAAAAATATGAAACAAACAACTTTTCCCGTAATTTCTTTACAATAGATAAGACTGTTTAAAGCATAACTGTCTAATAGAAATATGTGAACCACATAAATTTTCTAGTAGCTACATCAAAAAGGTAAAAAAAACTCCACTGATTTTAACATATGCAAAATATATACAACATATATGAAATATAATTTCTACATGTAATCAATACAAAAATTATTAGATGTTTTTTTCTGTTTCTCACACTGAGTCTTCTAAATTCAGCATGCATTTTATACACACAGCACATTTTAATGATGAACAAGCACATTTCAAGTGTTCAAAAGCCAACGTGTATTAGACAGTGTAGGTTTAAAGCAAAAGTTGTAACATTATCTTGTGAGGTTCATAATGTATATAAATGTAATACATATGACAACTATAACAAAGAACAATGGGGAGAGGTGGTTGCAAGGTTTCCACATTTTACATAAAGGTATACAGTATTAATTTTAAGGATAGTGTGAAAAAACAAGAATATATATGTAATCATTAGAGCAACACCTAAAAAATAAGTGCAAAGAGGTGTAGTCTGAAAGGTGGTAAGTAAATTAAAATAGAAACCTAAAAAAATATTTTAAAAATCCAGAAGATGACAGGAAGGGAGAAACAACAAACCAAGAAACAGAGGGGACAAACAGAAAACAAATAATGTGGTAGATCTAAATCCAATCAAATCAATAATTACATGATTATATGAAATGTAAATGGACTGGACACTCCAATTAAACAGTAGAGATTATCAGAATGAATAAAAAAGCAGACCTGATTACATGCTGTCACACTTTAAATATAAAGACAAACACAGGTAGAAATTTAAATCATCATGGAGAAAGATGCCATGCAATACAATAGTAAGCATAAAAAAGCTAGAGTAGCTAGATTAATGTCAGATAAAATAGATTTCAAGACACAGAATATTATCAAAGATAAAGAGGAACACACTTCACACAAATAAAAAGGCCATACTGCTCAAAGTAAGTTATAGATTCAAAGCTATTTCCATCAAACTACCACTGCCATTCTTCACAGAATTAGAAAAAAACTATTTCAAATTTCATATGGAATCAAAGAAGATCCTGTAGAGCCAAGACAGTTCTAAGCAAAAAGAATAATGCTGGAGGCATCACACTACCTGACTTCAAACTATACTACAAGGCTACTGTAACCAAAACAACATGGTATTGGTAACAAAACAGACATATAGACCAATGGAGCAGACCTCAGAAATAACACCACACATCTACAACCATCTGATCTTTGACAAACCTGACAAAAACAGGCAATGGGGAAAGGATCTCCTATTCAGTAAATGGTACTGGGAAAACTGGCTAGCCATATGCAGAAAACTGAAGCTGAACCCCTTCCTTACACCTTATACAAAAATTAACTCAAGATGGATTAAAGATTTAATTGTAAAACCCAAAACCATAAAAACCCTAAAAGAAAACCTAGGCAATACCATCCAGGACACAGGCATGGGCAAAGACTACATGACAAAAATGTCAAAAGCAATTGCAACAAAAGGCAAAATTGACAAATGGGATCTAATTAAACTAAAGAGCTTCTTCAGAGCAAAATAAACTATCATCAGAGTTAACAGGCAACCTACACAATGGGAGAACATTTTTGCAATCTACCCATCTGACAAAGATCTAATATTCAGAATTTACAAGGAACTTAAACATATTTACAAGAAAAAAAAAACCATCAAAAAGTGGGCAAAGAATATGAACAGACATTTCTCAAAATAAGACATTTACACAGCCAACAAACATATGGGGAAAAAAAAAAAGTTCAACATCACTGATCACTAGAGAAATGCAAATCAAAACCACAATGCGATGCCATCTCACACCAGTCAGAATGGTGATTATTAAAAAATCAGGAAACAATAGATGTTGGCGAGGCTGTGGAGAAATAGGAATGTTTTTACACCGTTTGTGGGAATGAAAATTAGTTCAACCATTGTGGAGGACAGTATGGTGATTCCTGAAGGATCTAGAACCAGAAATACCATTGGACCCAGCAATCCCATTACTGAGTATATACCCAAAGGAATAGAAATCATTCTGCTATAAAAGCACATGCATACGTGTGTTTATTGCAGCACTATTTACAATAGCAAAGACGTGGAACCAACCCAAATGTCCATCAATGACAGACTAGATAAAGAAAAGGTGGTACATATATACCATGGTACACTACACAGCCATAAAAAGGAATGAGATCATGTCCTTTACAGGGATGTGGATGAAGCTGGAAGCCATCTTCCTCAGCAAACTAACACAGGAACAGACAACCAGCCACTGCATGTTCTCACTCATAAGTGGGAGTTGAACAATGAGAACACATGGACAGAGGGAGAGGAATATCACACACTGGAGCCTGTTTGGGCGTTGTGGGTGAGGGGAGGGAACTTAGAGGACTGGTCAACAGGTGCAGCAAACCATCATGGCACACATATACCTATGTAACAAACCTGTACATTCTGCACACGTATCCCATTTTTTAGAAGAAAAAAAGGCAAAAAAGGTCAATTCAACAGGATGACTTAACACTCACAAATATGTACACATCTAGTAATAGAGTACTAAAATACAAGAAACAAATATGGAGAGAATTAAAGGGAAAAATGGACAATTCCATGATGATTGCGTGGAAATTCAACAGACTGCAGCAAATGTTAGAACAGGACAACAAAAAAATCCATAAAACACAGATCTGTTTACTCTGACAGTGGTATTAGGTAAGGAAAAAACACACATAGGAGATCTGAATAATACTATCAAACACCTTGATCTAATTAACATTTCTAAAGCACTATCAAACCAACTACTGCAGAATACACATTCTTTTCAAGTGCATGTGGTCCATTGACCAAAAAAGACTATATTCTGGGCCATAAAGCCAAGATCAGGACAAGGATAAAAACCACCTCTTACTGCTATTTTTACTGCCTCTCTTAAAAAGCAAAACAAACAAACAAAAACCCCAACAAAGTAAAGCAATTCTTATTTCCCAAAAGAAGGTGAGAGGTGATGAGTACTTAGATGACAGGTGCTCAACAAATGCTCATACATTGCTCAATAAATAAACGAATAAACATGATTACATTTTACAGTCATACAAACAGTCTTAGAAAACCCAACATTAAGAGTAATTGTGAGAATATTCAAATAGTCAACAATGTTCTTGAAAAACACTTTAGGATTTATTCAAATCTACATTTAGGGATTTAATTATGATTGTTCAGATACTTTATTCTATTCTACTTAGGTTGCTTCCTTTTGAAACCACTTTTCTAGCATTCCTATTAATCTGATTTTAAGGCTGAAACACTGAAGTCCCTAAGGAAAGCAGAAAGCTCAAACTCAATTTCCATAGCAACTCTAAATCTATCACACTATATTTATATATGGGCGTTTGATTTAAATACATGAATGTATGTGAATCTGCAATGTGTCTAAGCTGTTGTTGCTATAGTAACTACATAACTTTGAATTTCCTTTTATGTTTAGTAAGTGTTCACACATAAAAACCAATCCGCACAAACAGTTATATTGAGTTGCAGATATGGCTCACAGCAATAAATTTACAAACATCATGAGTCACAATGATGCATGTACTTACATATCTATCATTATGAAAACGTGTATTTTAATACATGTCCCTGGTTGGTATATTAAAACCAATTCAAGATGCAACTCCTCAGAATGTAGACAATAAAACTTACCAAGCAGCCATTTCCCCGTAGGTGACAGCCTCTGCTTATGCAGTAAGCTTGTTACAGTAAAGTCCCCAACGACACACAGAGAAGCCACAGCCAAACTATTCTAAGGCTTCTCTGAATCATAAAGAAAAGCTTTTCTCTGTATCAAAATGGTTGAAAAATCTAGCATGTTCCTACAAAAACAGGATGCACCAAGTATTTAGAATATATCTATTGTATACATAGCAATCTCTGCTGCATGCTTATATAAATAGTCTGTACGATGTAAAAGCACATTTTTTTTTCTTGCTAACGTAGACTAAGTCCTTTCTTAATTATCATAATGGTGACAATCTACTCCAGGATCACTTTTTCCACTCTAATCTGGTCCCTCTGTCATACAAAATGTTTGGGAGCTGCCACTTACTGCTCTTACTGTATAATAGTTAGGACACGCAAGCTAATTTTAATATTGGCCTAAGGAAATTTTGGGGGAGAGATAAATCCACTAAAAAAAAAATCAAGTATTCCAAACTCAAAATAAAAAAAAAAATTAAGGACCATCACCTGTTTTCAATTATACCAGCCACTGCTTATGTACACTAATGCAGATAATCAAGAAATGACCAAGGCTTAGAGGTGGGAACAAAATTACCGCTATAGATTAGTGACCTGGCAACACTGTGAGATAAATGTGATACAGATACGTGAATTTTCCAGACTGCTGACCATCACCATTCATTTGCTCTAAATTTCAGATGAACAAAAGCAGACTGTGTATAAAGAGAATGGCTTTGAGTGATTCCCAGAAGCAGGGGCGCCAGTTTGGATAATGTAAAAATAGAGTTCATGAGGGAAATAAATCAGGGTCAATATTACAGAGAATTATGACAATTCTAAGAAGCGTAAGGGACCTATGAGAGTATTGATCACTGCCTGCTGGTGTCATACATATACTAAAGACTACTGAGAGGCAATGGAACGATTTGATCTTGTAATACAGATCCTAGGATACTATTAGGCTCTTTAGTAAGGTTTTGCTAATTTTTTTTTTTTAACGGAGGTTTGTACTTTCTATTGACACCTGTATATTCCTTGCCCTAATGAGCTATGTGCTAAGAAACCACATCCCCATCTTTATTACAATTACGTCTAAATTAAGAAAGAGCAAACACACCCTGAGTAAGTACCTCAGAAACTCTCATGAATGAAGATTGAAGTGCATACATTTTACAGCACAGATTTTACAACACCTATTCTGACTCTTAGAAGACATTTTGGCTTACATTATCTCGGCTGTATTCCCAATAACTGGATATATGACTTCTACAAAAAATGAGGTCTTAATGCATTTATAGGAGCCTTTCTCCTATCATGGCTTTTAATAATAACACTCTATATGTGATATATCCCCAGTATAGTTTTACTACCCCATGATGCCCAAAAACCAGAGCATATTTTATTAAAAAGGGAATGGCTGTTTGACTTCTGAAAATATCATTTCTCCCTGATTAATGCCAATAATGTAAACATGGTCAAGGTATCAGGAACATGGTCTCAGGAAATTACTGCCTTCGAGAACATTAAAAATAAAATTTATTATCTGTTGACTTTAATGGGTTTCCTGAGCATTATCACCCAAGAGGTTAAGCTCTAGAAAATATATATTTCTCTTTCAGGTTCATGGACATTCTATCAAAATGGCACATGTTTCTCTGTGGCTTTTGTGAAAGACAGATGAGGCAATTCCTAGAAAACAAGGCCAAGGCAGCACAGTAACAGGCTGTTTGGGTGTGGAGGAGTATTGGTGCCAATGGGTAAAAAATTAAGGACAGGTTATGATTGTGGAAGAAAATATTCTGAGGTCTGTCCAATCTCACCACAGAAAACTTGAAAAAATGGCAGTTGAATTTTGAGTCCAAGCTATTCATCATTCACAACTGTAGAGAATGACATTAAGATGAGAAATATCAGACACCCTTGATTTTCTTACCTTTATTTCCTCCCACCCCACATACCTCCTGAATCCCAGACTCTGGAGAGGGCACAACATCCCCCTTTCCTCCACTCCAGCTCCTAGACTGATGAAAACTGCTGACAAAACTTGAAGGCCAATCTGAACTGCCATCAAGGTTTGCTTCCCAAAATCTTTGTGGCTTAATTTTTACCCAGCCTCTCCTATCGCTTTGGCTCCAAGACAATAAATATCCTCTCTTTTCTTTTCTAACCCTCTATCTATGCCCTTGACATCTCATCTTTTCCCTTCAGCTTTAGCGTCATACTCCAGTTTCCCCTCTTTTTCCTGTTTTCAATGATTCCTTCTCCACAGACGTGTATCCCATCTTACAAATCTGCTTATATTGCCTTATCCTAAAAGCAAACAAGAACAGTTGAAAAAGAATACCATTTTCCTTCCAATCTTATTTCCTGAAGCTGCTATCACTCTTTTCCCTACACAAACCAAATGTGTTTATTTTCCCCCATTTTTTTTCCTGACACATTTGTTAAAGGTTGAATCTACTCTTACTGTCTCCAGTTCCACAAGTCCTTGTTAAATTGCTGCAATCTAGGCCTATGCCCTCAGTATTTTAATGGACCAATTCTCTGAGGGACTATTAATCACCTCCTAGGAGTCAGACTTTGGCCTATTTTTCAGGCTTCATCCTATTTGATATTGCCACAATTAATATTTGGCACTGTTGTTGACCCCTCTGTCTACAAATTTCCTACCGTTTTTGTTCTCTGATGCTGAGCTCTCCTGGTTTTCTTCCTGATGTTCATCTTTTTTGCAGCTTCTTCTTCTTCCTCCTCCCCCTTAAATGTATATATTTCCAAAGATCTGTGCTTAGTTTTCTTTACTCTATATAGGCTCACCCATTATGGCTCCAAAGTCGGATCTTTCCACTGTCTCAATTTCCTTCCTCCAACTTTGTCTTCAAGCCATTCCTGGCTCTACCATTCTACTGAATGGAGAAATCATTCAAATTGAGAAATCTAATGAACTCTTTCAGGCCTCATTTAACTTGACTTCTCAACAGATGTTGACACTGTTGACCATGATGCTCCCTACCTTCTGCTTCCCTGACACATCACTTCCTAGTTTCCTTCATTCTTTCTGGCACCTTCCCTGCTTCCTATGCAAGCCCTTCCTCTTCTACTCAACCAGTAAATGCCCAAGTTTCCCAAGGCACTCTACCCTTTATCACTCAGTATTTGCTTCCAGCATCCATTACATCAATATATAGAAGAATCGCAAATGTTTATCTTTAGCCTATAACTCCTTTGAGCTCCAGACACACATGTGCACCACTCCCAACACAAAAATTGCCTATGTTGATCTTCTCTTAGATGTCACAAATGAATCTCAAACTTAGTATGTTCAAAACAAACTCAAGATTTCTTCCCAAATCTGGTTCTCTTTCAGCACTTCTTGAACAAAATCCCAAATCCTTCCAGTTGTGTAAGACGCCATGTTTAACATCTCCTTATCTTTTATCCCAGTATTCAGCCATTACCAACATCCAGTCTATTTTGCCTCCTAACAGCTCTTCCAGAGTTGTTCATTCCTCTTCATCTACATGAGTACTATTTTAATGCAGATGAAGAATTCATCTAATTCATACTAGTGAGTATAAGTATTCATCTGTTATCCTTAAAAATATTTTTAAAATATTTATTTTAAAATATTTAAAAAATTTCAAAAAGTAATGTCAGTTTTCCAATGGTTTCAGTCCAGCTGGGATACAGCCATAAATCCAGAAATAAGATGATGAAAATGCTGCTTAACAGTGAGCAAAACTGTGATTTCAAAGCTATTACCACCTATGTGGTCCTGTTAACCATTTGCACTCCATTCTGATTGCAGTTTGGGCATAAATAAGAAATCTGTTTTATTTGCAAAATTAAGGTTACTGATTTAACAAGTTTGAACACTGGGTTCCACAACTGAAATGGAAACATGATTTTGGATGATTTAATGTTTAATTGTGCAGTACCCAACTCGTGTTTATAATAATGACCCGATTTTATAAGAACACATTCTGCTTGGTAAAGCCTGCTGTTTATGGCAAGGATGTTTATAATATATTTTAGAAAGTTTTTTTTTTATCCACAGAAGTTTTTAAAGTTTTAGTGTTCCAGATATTTTTCCTCAACGACTTCACTTTTGGACAAAGCTGGATAAATAGGGTATTGCTGAATGTTACTGCATAAAAATTGCCACTGCCTACAGAGGAGATAGGATGTACAGTTCATGAAGGGTTAGAGATGATGATCCGTATTTAACAACATAGTTCAGTTCATATTCTGGTCTGTACTGCCAGCAATTAAGCAGTAAAAATACTTCAGTCAAAATCTAAACAGGCTACTTGAAATTTCTCAAAAAACTAAAAGGAAAAAGAAATCTATCCTGGGAGTATTATTTTCACTACCACCTTCAGTGATATAATGCAAATAGCTCTCTGCCTTTTTAATAGTTTAAATGAAGATGGTTAGACTAATGACAAATGGGTCACAGGAAGATAAATGTGGTGAAACAGACAACAGTAGAAACCATCCAAAGGCATTAAAATATTGACGGCTGGGAAGAATCAATCAGAAACACATGGTAAAGCACAGAAGGGTCTGAGCCATTCTCTAAGATGAAAGCAACCCTGCAATCTCATGGTGACAATACCTGCTGTGGGGGAGTTTGCATGGTGAGATTTTTTTGGCAGGTTGAAGATCTGTTCGCCAGGGTCAGGCGGAGGAATTGCATCTTGCCCTTGTCGTGCCTCTACAGGATCATACTCCTTCCCATCGTAGTTAGCATCATAGAATTTCTTAAACCATTGAATAAAATCCAGGTTGTCCTGGAAACGTCCTTTCACTAGCTTCTCCACTGGAATTACCTGCAATAAAAAAATCACTATGTGAGTTACAAATCTCATGTTTGGATATATACCCAAAAGAAAGGAAAAGAGTATCTCAAAAAGATACGTGCACTTGTGATAAGTTTATGGCAGCACTGTTTATAATAGCTAAGATTTGGAAGCAACCTAAGTGTCCATCAACAGATGAATGGATAAAGAAAATGTGGTACATATACACAACGGCGTACTATTCAGCCATAAAAAGAATGAGACACAGTAATTTGCAACAACATGGATGGAACTGGAGATCATTATGCTAAATGAAATAAGCCAGGCACAGAAATACAAACATCCCATGTTTTCACTAATTTGTGGGATCTAAAATCAAAACAAGTGAATTCATAGGCATGGAGAGTAGGATGGTTACCAGTGGCTGGAAAGGGGGAGTTAGGGATGGTGACTGGGTACAAAACAGTTAGAAAGAATGAATGAAACCTATTTGATAGCACAGCAGGGTGACTATAGGCAATAACAACTTAATTGTACATTTTAAAATAACTTAAAGAGTATACTCGGATTGTTTGTAACTCAAAGGATAAATGCTTGAGGGAATGGATAACCAATTCTCCATGATGTGCTTCTTTCACATTGCATGCAAAATGCCTCAGGTACCCCATAAATCTACACACCTACTATGTACACACAAAAGTTAAAAATTAAAAAAAACTAAACCAAAACATCACTGTTGGTTTTCTTGGAATATTTAGTACTTCTGAACAAGCCAGACAAAAGGAATATCCTCAGTTGTCAAGAGGGGCTGGTCCCACTCATAATACATTTATCATCAAAGCATCTCTCTGGAAAAACAGAAGCCTGCGATGTTGTGCTATTTCAAGACTGATAAGCTTTTTATCTTTTTATTTTATTTTATTTATTTTTGAGACGGAGTTTCACTCTTGTCTCCCAGGATGGACTGCAATGGTGCGATCTCGGCTCACTGCAATCTCCACCTCCTGGGTTCAAGCAATTCTCCTGCTTCAGCCTTCCGAGTAGCTGGGATTCATTTTTGTTTATTAGTAGAGACGCTGTGTCACATGTTGGCCAGGCTGGACTTGAACGCCTGACCTCAGGTGATCCACCCGCCTCGGCCTCCCAAAGTGCTGGGATTACAGGTGTGAGCCACTGTGCTTGGCCGATAAACTTTTTAAATTTCTTTGTAATATGTAGCCCAGTTGTAGTAGATTATAGTTACTAGAGAGTGCAGATGAATAAGATTTAAATCAATAAAAACAGATACTTTTTATGTCTTCATAGTATTCCATGGTGTATATGTGTCACATTTTCTTTATCCAATCTGTCATTGATGGGCATTTAGGTTGATTCTGCGTCTTTGTTATTGTGAATAGTGCTGCAATGAACACTCACATGCATACGTCTTTATGGTAGAACAATTTCTATTCCTTTGGGTATATACCCAATAATGGGATTGCTGAGTCAAATGGTAGTTGTTTTCAGCTCTTTGAGGAATCGCCACATTGCTTTCCACAATGAACTAATTTACACTCCTACCAACGGTGTATAAGCATTTCCTTTTCTCTCAGTATCTGTTTTTTGACTTTTTAGTAATAGCCATTCTGACTGGTGTAATTTGCTATTTTTTTTTTTTTAAAGAAAATGGAAAGGTATCTAGCTAAGTGAATTATATTATCACTGAATTCTTACCTTTTACATCTTCAGGTGGGAATACTAGCTGAATGTGAATCACGAGATAGTTACAAAGCTAGAGTGTGAGATTGTGTGTGTGAGTGTGTATGTGATTCAGACAAGCACACAGCTCACAGCTTTGCTGTGTGACAATATGAATGGAAGCTATAGAAATTAAACTTTGAATACGACTTTGCCACTATGGTAGCCATATATCGTTGATATCTTAAGCTGTATCAATAGGACCACATTAGGAAACGTAGAAAGACCTTACATATCAACGAAAACTTGGAAGAAAAAAAGCAACTGAAGCATGCATTAAACTAAATAATCAGCTTTAGAAAATGTAGAAAGACCTTACATATTAATGACAACTTGGAAGAAAAAAGCAATTGAAGCATGCATTAAACTAAAAAACTAGCAATACATTTTGCAAAAATGTTTCTTATGCAGCTAAAATAGAAACTAAACCAAGTACAGAGCAAAATAAAGAGAAGCAATCTTTTGGAAGAGACCATATTTTTCATGAAGATTCTTCTGGTAATTAGACTTTGGTGGTGATATGTTGCTCTTCTCTCACTTCCCCCAAACTTCAGTGAAGTCTGCTTAAAAGGAGGAATTCCTGCCACATGTGCACTCAATTGCTTTAACATTTTTATTTTTTTATTTCAGAGACAGAGTCTCACTCTGCTGCCCAGGCTGGAGTGCAGTGGTACAATTATACCTCACTGCAGCCTCTAACTCATAGGTTCAAGAGATCCTCCTGCCTCAGCCTCCTGAGTAGCTGAGTCTACAGGTATGTGCCAGTGCACCTGGCAATTAAAAAAAAAATTCATAGAGATGGGGTCTCGCAATGTTGACCAGGCTGGTCTGGAACTCCTGGCCTCAAGTGATCCTCCCACCTTGGCCTTCCAGAGTGTTGGTATTACAGGTGTGAGCCACTGCTCTCAGCCTCAACTGACTTTTAATTGTATTATTTAATCACTTTTATGTCTTGAGTTTAAAATTTTTGTTTATGCTGATATCGATTGTTAGAAATCAACTTTTTAGAGCATAAAAAGCTTTTAACTAACAAATACTATATTTTGTCTATTGCCAGACAAGAAAATTTAAAAATAGTTTTAGACACTGGTGGCATATTAGCTGTTAAAAGAAGGCATTTACTTCTGTTGACCTAATATTGCATTCCCTATCAACATGTAAGCTTCAGGGGCAAAAGTTCAAAATCCGAGGTGGCAAGCAAAAGCACAGAACTTTCCATCACGCCACCAGGCTATGACACACGTGAATGAGGGTACTTAATGCTGTTTCTCACAGGACTTTTAGATCAAATCACTGCATACTAAAGCTAGAGAGGCTAACAAAGGCCATCATGGCCAGTCTCCTTCCACTGCAATAATTTTTTTCTTCAACATTCTTAACAACTGCTCATCCATTCTGTGTGTATATACTTCTAGAGCGATATGGAACCCACTAATTTGATGTATAACAAGTTCCATCAATAAACATATGAAAAGGTGTTTCTTTTCTTTCTAATCTAGAAGCATGTATAGAGAAATGAATAAAAAAGACACAAGAGGTATTATAAAAGTAAGGAGAACCTATATATCCCTAGTTTTAAATACATATAGAAAGAGCTAATTGGAAATTAACCATGACAAAGGACATAAAGTTGGAAATAATCCAAAGGGCTACAATGTTAAAGAGAATGTATGTTTGAAATAAAAATTCCAAGAAAATGAGAAGTCAGGATTTTCTTAATATATTGATAAGAATGTCATTAAGAAGATATTAATTGCCTTAGCTTACAAAATACATAGTTTATCAAACTTCCCTTTAATCTCTATCTTTTATAACCTGGTATTTTATTTTTCATTTCCATAGCCTATTCATTACCCCTGTTTATGCAAAGAACAGTTTTCCATTTCTCCCCTGCTGGTTTATCTCTTTCCCCTTATTCAAAATTCATTTCTTTCCAAGCTCATTCATGCTAAGAGATATATCCTAAATAAGGAACACAGTTTGAGTATGTATTTAAATAGCAGTAAACATGCAGAAAGAGATTGAGTTTTAGCAATAATCCCTTATTGAGAGAAAAAGTACTCCAGGCCATTTGTACCACTCCAGGACAAAAGTATAATAATTCATGGGAGAAAAAAGGGCAAATTATGGACACTGAGAATCTGAGCACACACACTATACTGACACTGTCTCTCATGTCAACTTCATAACCATGAATAAGGGGTTTTTAGTCCCATTGTACAGATGGGTAAACTGAGACTCAGAATTTAAATAACTTGCTCAAGTCATGAAGCTGGGATTCAAACCCATGCTGTTTCTGCCATGACACGATGTTTCTCTGAAGGAACAAAATACAAAGAACCACAGTGGCATCTGGCAAACATAAAAGTTTCTCATCTGCAATGCTAAATGTAACTAATAACACTTTAACATTTGTGAGCCCTGTTAGTTTTTAGTCTCCTGGCTACAAGTTTAGAAAATCTGAAATGAAAACCTCATAAAAATACAAGAACTTAGGGTGATACTTTATGCTAGGTACAGACCCCCGCCTACGGTTGAGATATCAAGATATATCCCATCGGTATGCTCCTGGACTTTTGCATTTATGCACAAAAACAATTTTAAGAAACAACAACACATTTTATGGAGGTACAAGTCTCCTACCTTATCAACGTTCATTCGCTTAAATGATGCTTGCAGAAGTTTAAAATTGTGAATATACTCATGTTCCAGCTTTGCTTGAAATTTTACTTTCTTCAAACTAATGCAGCCAGGGAAGAGCATGTCCATGAACTGGCAATAGGCCGCTCCTGGAAAGAAACAAGAACAGTACTGGAGTGAGTCTCACTGTACCCAGATGTGGTAGAGGACTGCTAAGCTGGAAGGGGATTGTGCTTACAGGTGCCATCATCACTCAGAGCAGAGTCCTCCTGGCTGTGTGTGTCCTTCCTACCAATGCGCTTATATTTCCTTGTCCACAGCAGCTGAGTGCCAGAGGGAAGGGACTTCCTCAACAATGCAGCACCTGCCACTTCCCAACCCTAAACTCGGTGTATTGTACTGCATGCATCAGAATATCACCAGCTTCCACAGCCAACAAACAGAACCTCACACTACAAAGCCAAGGAAAGCAGTGTAAGAGGAGTTCTTCCTAGCTTCTACCAGAGAAAAGAAATATACATTTTCTTCCACCTGGCTATCACCTGCTCGAAGTCATCAAAATAAACTTGAGAGGAAAATGTAAACATGAGAGAACTACAAAAGTTCTCATGAAACATGTAGCTCAAAAAATACACATATGCGCCGGGCACGGTGGCTCAAGCCTGTAATCCCAGCACTTTGGGAGGCCGAGACGGGCGGATCACAAGGTCAGGAGATCAAGACCATCCTGGCTAACCCAGTGAAACCCCGTCTCTACTTAAAAATACAAAAAACTAGCCGTGCGAGGTGGCGGGTGCCTGTAGTCCCAGCTACTCGGGAGGCTGAGGCAGGAGAAAGGCGTAAACCCAGGAGGAGGAGTTTGCAGTGAGCTGAGATCCGGCCACTGCACTCCAGCCTGGCGACAGAGCAAGACTCCGTCTCAAAAAAAAAAAAAAAAAAAAAAATATACATATGCTCAAACTGTTTTCACAGGTGAAAACTACAAGCCAATTAATACCAATGTAAGTATTAAGTATTACTTATACTTATTAAGTATTAAACATTACTTATTACTACTTATTATACTTATTAACTATTATTACTTATACTTATTAGGTATTAAATTGGTAAATTTAATCGGTAAATTTTGTTACAAGCCAAATTAATATAATTTAATTCCAGTCCAGAGCAGTGGGGCTTCCACATTAACATGAAGTATGAAGACATGGATACTGAAAGTTACGGAAGTTCAGAGTCATGCTCTTTATGACTAAGAAACACGACAGAAATGTCCAATGAGCCCCCTGAGGAAATGATCATAGAAAAACAGGACTTTTTAAAAAATACATGAAGAGCTCTTCAACATGACCACTACAACTGGGAAATTCTGGCAAGCTGTGTTTACTGATGCATATCTTCTTACTAGGCTTAATAGGCTAATGGCATTTAGGAAAACAAACTGGAAGTCAGAATGATTCTTTTTCTTTTACAAGAAAGAAAACCAAGAGGCAAGAATAGGAACAAGCCACCATTTTTAGGTTCATTCTTTCTTTGCTATCTCCAGGACTCTTGGTCTATTTCTATGATGTGCCCATGATCAGTCTTTTTGCAACATGAAGTGTCTCTCCTCATCCTTTACACTATCAAGGCTTCCACGAAGAGCCAGTCCTTTACTTGGGTGACTCACTTTAGGAAGGAAGACCTGCTCTGTCTCTTATGAGAAATAAAGGTTAGGCATCCTTTACTGAGATAGGAATCTGAGATAAGAGAGAACAAGACATCAGGAATCCAAGGGTTGTTAAAACAGGAAATGTTGGGACAACTCCTATTTTGTAGGTAAGAGCATAAAGTGGTGAAATATAGGCCATAACAAATATCTCCAGAGTCTCTGCATCTGGCGTCCCTTTAGATAACATACCCTGAATACTAACTAGTAAGTTCCTAGTCAAGCAGATGGGTTCTCTTAAAAAGAAGACAAAATAAAACAAACCAAAGAAAAAAAAAGACACTGGGGGAGGTAAGAGAAACATCATGATCTGGAGGGTATTCTTTGAGTCATCACCCACTATCCAGTTCTTTCTTTTGAAGGGCCGCCAGATGGAGCAAATTCCAGTTGCCACTTTAACATTATTTTTAAACGGATGGGATTGTTGAAACACAACTGCCTCATTACCTGGTCTTTGAAGTTATTTTCACTTTTGTAGAGTTTAGCATAAAATTTATCTATGGAGACCCAGATACGATATACTCTTACAAACCAACCAACGAAATCCCTCACGTTTCAGATTTAAAAAGAAATAACAGCTTTTGAAAAACAAAAAACAAAAAACAAAAAAACTCTTCCATATAGTGAGGGAAGGAAGGAAAAATCATCTCTAGCGTCTTCATCCAGAAATAACCACTCAAAATACTCTGGTATATGCCATTCTAATCCTCTCTGGAAGGGAGTGTGTGTATGTGTGTGCGTGCATGTGTGTGTGTGTGTGTATGTGTGTGTTTTCTTAAAAATGTGATCCTATTTTAAAAATGTAATCCCATCATACCCATTTTTTAACGTAAACTTTCTGAAACTCAACAGACCATAATTCTCTTTCTGCGTCATTTAATATGCTCTATCAATATTTTTAATGGCTTTCTTATTTTTATATCTTGCTTATCAACTTTCTTGAACCAAGAATACATAAATATTCATGCATATTTCCGTCAAGTACTTTTACGGTCTCAAGTTTTACATTTAAATTCTGAATCCATGTGGAATTTATTTTTGTCTGTGATATAAAGTATGGTTCTAATTTTAGTCATTCCAAATGGTGGAAATCTGTCATTTTTGGCTCCCCAGGATTTGGACACCTACTACCTGGGGAGATGCTATCGTGCCCTGCCCCCCACCACAGAAGCTGAAAGTGGGCAGGCTACCCTTTCCTTCATAGCGATAAGGATGCAGGCCCATGACCTAGGCTCTATGTTTGAATCCTGCCTCAGTCTCTGAGTTGAGGGAATGATATAAACACACAAGGACCATTAGAGTTTAGTTGTGGTGGCAGAGTGGTGGGGTCCAGAGTCCTGAGCAGCAAAAGCAGCACAGTGCCATCCAATTCTTGTGACATAAGAAAGGCTGTGTTCCCAGCTCCTTAGCATCCTTTGGTTCCTGTCCATCTTCTGAGCTCGGCTTTCTATTGACTCTGAGCTACCCAACATTTTCTTCTACCTAAGCCTGCCAGGATTAACTTCTGCTATTTTCAACCTAAACCACTAACTGATAAAGTTAGTAGGTGTTGAACATCACAACTTAATAGGTAATCTATTCTTTCCCCACCAATGAGAAGCACTATTTTTACTATATATTGCCTTTCTAATACATGTACCTAGATCTCTTTCTAGACTTTTTTTTTTTTTTTTTGAGACGGAGTCTCGCTCTGTCACCCAGGCTGGAGTGCAGTGGCATGATCTCAGCTCACTGCAAGCTCCGCCTTCCGGGTTCAGGCCATTCTCCTGCCTCAGCTCCCGAGTAGCTGGGACTACAGGTGCCCACCACTGTGCCTGGCGAATTTTTTGAATTTTTAGTAGAGACAGGGTTTCACCATGGTCTCAATCTCCTGACCTCGTGATCAGCCCTCTTCAGCCTCCCAAAGTGCTGGGATTACAAGCATGAGCCACTGCGCCTGGCCCTTTCTAGACTTTAAATTGCCTTTTCTGTTTCCATGGTAGTTCCACATTCTTATTTAAAATTCTATAACATGTATTACTATCTACAGAATAATTTCCCCTCCTCTTACTCTCAAAATTTTCCTAAATTTTATCATGCCATTTATTCTTTTCATTATATTTTTGAATTTGTTATTCATGGCATATAAAAATAATAGCTTTCAAAAAATAGGTAGCTTATTAATCTGTATTTTGTTTTTGATAAATATTATACACATTATGGGGTACAAGTGTGATGTTTTAATGCATATATACATTGTGCAATGATCAAATCAGGGTATTTGGCATATCCATCACCTCATACATTTATCATTTCTTTGTGGTGAGAACATTCAAAATCGCTATTTTTTTTCCCAAGTGGCTGCAAAATATTTTACTTGGTATTTCACCTTTGCTTATTTAACCTTGGGCTTGTTTTCCAGTTTTTCTCAATTATAAATAATGCTATGATTTGAAAAACTCTTGTCTTGAGAAAGGTCAACATAGGTCAGGGAGATGTTGGCTCTAAATAGGGTACACTCCTGGGATTTGAGGGCAAGGGGGATATGAAATACACAACACAGTATTGTTAACCAGTCACCATACTGTATAATAGAATGCCAGAGCTTATTCCTCCTACCTAACTGTAACTTTGTACCCACTGACCAATCTCTCTCCATTCCTCTCTCCCCTTTCCCCTTTCTAGTCTCTGGAAATCATTATTCTACTCTCTATTTCTATGAGATCAACTCTTTTAGATTCCACATGGGGAAGATCATGCAGTATTTGTCTTTTTGTGCCTGGCTTATTTCACAGAACACAACGTCCTCCACGTTCATCCACGTGGCCACAAATGACAAGATTTCATTTTTTTATGTGACTAAACAGTATTTCGTTGTGTATTTATATCACTTTTTAAAAATCCATTCATCACACTGATGGACATTAAGGTTGATTTCATTTCTTGGTTATTGTCAACAATGCTACAATAAACATGAGTGCAGATATCTCTTGGGCATACTGATTTAATTTCCTTTGGCTATACATCCAGTCGTGGGATTGTTGGATCATATGGTAGTTCTGTTTTTAATGTTTTGGGGAGCTTCCATATTGTTTTTTATAATGGCTGTACTAATTCACATTTCTACCAACAGTGTATCAGAGTCCTCATTTCTCCATATCCATGCCAACATTTTTTTTTTTTGGTCTTTCTGATAATAGTCATTCCTTTTTATTTTTTTTGAGACAGGGTCTTGCTCTGTCTCCCAGGCTGGAGTGCAGTGGCATGATCTCAGCTCACTGCAACATCCACCTCCCAGGTTCAAGTGATTCTCATGCCTTAACCTCCCAAATAGCTGGGCCTAGCACCTGACACCATGCCCAGGTAATTATTGTATTTGTAGAAGAGATGGGGTTTCACCTTGTTAGCCAGGCTAGTCTTGAACTACTGACCTCAAGTGATCTGCCCACCTCAGCCTCCCACAGTGCTGGGATTACAGGCGTGAGCCATTGCGCCTGGCCTCTTTTTGATAATAGCCATTCTAATGATCAGGATGAGGTGATGTCTCACTGCGGTTCCCATTGTATTTCCTTGATGATTAGTGATATTGAACATCTTCTCCTATACCTGTGGCCATTTGTATGTTTTCTTTTGAGAAATGTCTAACCAAGTCTTTTGCCCATTTTTTATTTCGTTCTTTTTTCTACTGAGTTGTTTGAGTTCCTTATATTAGCCCCTTGTCAGATGAATAGTTTGCACGTATTTTCTCCCATTCTGTAGTTTGTCTTTTCACTCTGCTGATTGTTTCCTTTGCTGTGAAGGAGTTTTTTTGTTCGATATAATCCTATTTGTCTATTTTTGCTTTTGTTAGGTGTGCTTTTAAGGTCTTACCCAAAAAATCTTTGCCCAGAAATGTCATGAAGTATTTCCCCTATGTTTTCTTCTAGTAGATTTATCATTTTAGGTCTTTCACTTAAGTCTTTAGCCCATTTTGAGCTGATTTTTGTATGTGGTAAGAGACAGGGATCTAGTTTAATTCTTCTGCACATGGATAGCCAGATTTCTTGGCATCATTTATGAAGAGACTGTCCTTTCCCTATGTTCCTGGCACCGTTCTGTGTGCTCTATTCTGTTGGATTCTTCTACATATCTATTCTCAGGTGGTATGGTTTGGATCTGTGTCCCCACCCACATCTCATGTTCAATTGCAATCCCCAATTTTGGAGGTGGGGCCTGGTGGGAGGTGACTGGGTCACGGGGACAGTTTCTCATGAATGGTTTAGCACCATTCCCTCAGTGCTGTTCTTATGATAGTGAGTAAGTAGTGAGTTATCCTGAAATCTGGTTGTTTAAAATGTGTGTAGCAAGTGTGAAGCAACTCCCCCATCCCTCTCTTGCTCCTGCTTCAGCCACGTAAGGTGTGCCTGCTTTCCCTTTGCCTTCTGCCATGACTGGAAGCTTGCTGAGGCCTCCCCAGAAGCAGAAGCCAATATGCTTCCTGTATAGCCTGCAGAATTGTGAGCTAATTAAGCCTCTTTTCTTAACATTAATACATTACCCAGTTTCAGACATTTCTTTATAGCAATGCAAGAATAGGCTAATACATCAGGCCAGTATGATGCTATTTTGGCTACTATAGCTTTGTAGTGTATTTTGAAGTCAGGCGACGTGATACCTCCGGTATTTTTTTTTTCTTTTAAATACAGATGCCATGGGAGAGCAGGACAGCCCACTCATTGACAAGGAGGCAAAGTGGAGTCAAAGGAGCCCACCCGTCTGCTGCAGTCCCCTCCAGCATTGTTCTTTTTGTTCAGTATTATTTTGGCTATTCAGGGTCTTTTGTGGTTCCATGTGAACTTTAAAATTATCTTTTTCTATTTCTGTGAAGAATGCCATTGGTATTTTTGTAGGAATTTGCCTTGGATCTATAGATGACTTTGGGTAGTATAGGTTAAGTACACCTTATCCAAAATGCTTTGGACTAGAAGTGTTTTCAGATTTCAGATATTTTAAGATTTGGGAATATCTGCAAACACATAATGAGATATCTAGGAGACAGGACCCAAGCCTAAACATGAAATTCGTTTATGCTTCATATACACCTTATACACATACCCTGAAGGTAATTTTATACAGTATTTTTAATAATTTTGTACATAAAATAAGTTTGAATGCATTTTGCCTGTGACCTGTCACATGAGATTAGGTGTGAATTTTTCACTTGTGGTATGTCAGAACTAAAACAATTTCAGATTTTGAAGCATTGTGATTTTTGGATTAGAGATGCTCAACCTGTATGGACTTTTTAACAATATTGATTTTTCCAATCCATAAACATGGCATGGCTTTCCATTTATTTATGTCCTCTTCAATTTCTTTCACCAATATTTTATATGTTCCCATTGTAGAAATCTTTCACCTCCTTGGCTAAGTTTATTCCCAGGTGTCTCACTTTTTTGGTAGTGATTGTAAGTGGGACTACTTTCTTAATTTCTTTTTCAGATAGTCTGCTATCAGCATATAGAAATGCTAAAATTTGTTGATTAGTTCTAACAGTTTTTTAAAATTGAGTTTTTAGGGATATAAATATGTAATCATGCTGTCTGCAAACAATTTGACTTCCTTTTTTTTTCTTTTTTTTTTTGAGACTGTGTCTCCCAGGCTGGAGTGCAGTGGTAGGATCTTGGCTCACTGTAACCTCTGCCTCCCAGGCTAAAGCGATTCTCCTGCCTCAGCCTCCCGGGCAGCTGGGACTACAGGCAACCACCACCACGCCTGGCTAATTTTTGTATTTTTAGTAGAGACAAGGTTTCACCATGTTGGCCAGGCTGATATCAAACTCCTGACCTCAGGTGATCTGCCTGCCCTGGACTCCCAAACTGCTGGGATTACAGGTGTGAGACACCGTGCCCGGCCCTGAGTTCCTCCTTTCTAATTTGGATGCCTTTCATTTCTTTCTCCTGTCTAATCACTCTGGCTAGTACTTTCAGAACAATGTTGAATAGAAGTGGTTAAAAATGGACATCCTTGTCTTGTTCCAGATCTTATTCTAGTAAAGCTAGAATACAATTCATATACCCTAAAGTTCAACCTTTTGAAATGTGAAATTCAGTGGTTTTTAACATACTTGCAGAATTCTACATCCATCACCACTATTTATTTTCAGAAGATATTTATTACTGCCCCAAAAAAACCCTTCTTACTCATTAGCAGTCGCTCTCTATGATCTCTCCTCCCTCCAGGCCCTGGCAACCACTAATCTATTTTCTGTCTCTATGGATCTGACCATTCTGGACAATTCATATAAATGGAATCATATAACATGCAGCCTTTGTGTCTGCTTTCTTTCATTCAGCAAAATCTTCTCAATGTTTATCCATGTTGTTCCATGTATCAGAACTTTATTTCTTTCTTTACAGCAAATAATATTCCATTTTATGAATTACCACATTTTACTGATCCATTCATTAATGAATATCTAGATTGTTTTCACTTTTGGACTATTTTGAGTAATGATGCTACGAACAGTTGTGTACAAATTTTTGCATGGACATGTTTTCAATTCTCTTGGCAATATACCTAGGATTGGAACTGCTAGGACATGTGGTACCTCTGTTTAACACTTTGAAAAACTATCAAACTGTTTTCCAAAGCAGGTGTACTATTTTATATTTCTACCAGCAACAGATGAGACCTCCACATCTTCATCATCACTTGTCAGTCATTTTGATTCTAACCACCCTAATGGATGTGAAGTGGTATGTCACTGTGGTTTTGCTTTAATTTCCCCAATGACTAATGACATAGAGCATCTTTCCTTTGTGCTTTTTAGTCATTTGTATATCTTCTTTGGAGGAATGTCTAAGCACATGCTTTGCTTATTTCTTAATTGGGTTGCTTTTTTGTTGAGTTGTAAGAATCTATATTCTAGATATAATTTTCTTTATCAGATATATGATTTGTAAATATTTTCTCCCATTTCATGGACTGTTTTTTCACTTTCTTGATGGTATCATTTGAAGCACAAATGTTTTATATTTTAATAAAATCCAATTTAGCTATTCTTTTGTCACTTGTGCTTTTGTTGTTATAACCAAAAACCACTGCATAATCCAAGGTCATGACGATTTACACCTACACTTTCTTTTAGAAGCTGCATAGTTACTATCAAAGGTCAACTCTCCTCTTACTCATTGAATCATTCTTGCTGCTATCCTCATTCTCTCCTGCAATGCAAAATTCTTCCTGCATATATGTTATTCCTAAATCCCTCCAGTATCATTCCACTTTGACAAAATAAAACCAAAGCTTCTTGATCCCACATCATCCTTGAGCTATTGTACCATTTATCTCCTCCTCTTCACAGTAAAACTTCAAATTGTCCCTGTTTTCATTGTTTCATCTGACATCCAATTCAATTTAGTACAAATTCAATTGTCTTCCAGTCTCACCATGTTCTGGTCAAGGTCATCAAAAGCTTCTCTGCTATCAAATCAAACAAATGTTTTTCTTTCTGCATCCTACTCAACCTCTTAATAGTATTTGGTCTTGTTGACCACCTCTCTTGCTCTTGAACTTCTATATTTTCTTCTTTAATCAGATAAAATAGATGTCAACAAACTGGAAAATTCAGGAATCACTGCCAGTGTCCTGGAAGTCTTACTCAGCCACAAATCAGAATGTTCCTCATCAACAGATATACAGACCTTTGTGCCATTTAACTACCCTTGCAATAATGTGATGTACATTTTGAATAAACCCACTTTTATCTCATTATGCCAAGGTTACCATTATTCAGATCACATTCCTCTCCTGCTAAGAATATCACAGTGGTTTTCTATGAAACCATCATAAAATCCAAATTCCTTCCCTGGCTTAAAATACCCTGTTATCAGG
This sequence comes from Colobus angolensis palliatus, assembly GCF_000951035.1. NCBI lineage: Eukaryota > Metazoa > Chordata > Mammalia > Primates > Cercopithecidae > Colobus > Colobus angolensis. The sequence goes on from NW_012115378.1 coordinate 2,779,505, forward strand.
CCTCTGTCTATTTCTCCCTTGTCTAACTTCCTTTTAGGAAGCTCTCCTCACATTGGCTTCCTTGCTGTTCCTAGAACACTTTAGATTTGCTCCTGAATTAGGACCTTTACATACAGTTTCATCTAGAACTTCACATGGTGACCTTCTTCACATTCAGATGAAGGCTTATATGTCACCTCCTCAGAGAGGTCCTCCCTTACCATGCCATATGAAGTAGCCTTCTAGTCACTCTTTTTCACCTCATCCTGTTTTATTTTATTAACTCTTATGCTGGCATTGTATTAACTCATTAACATCCCCTCCAAAATGCTTGTTGAAGTTATTTGCCATTGTGATGGTATTAAGAGGTGGGACCACTAAGAGGTAAGCAGTCCATGAGGGCTCAGCCCTCCTGAATGGATGAATGCCATTCTTGGGAAAGCCGATTCATTATAAAAGGGCAAATTTGGCTCCTGTTCTCTCCCCTATTCTCTCTTGCATTTCTGCCATGGAATGATGCAGCATGAGGACCCTTGCCAGATGCTGGTCCCTTGATCTTGGACTTCCTTAGCCTCCAGCAGCAGAAGACAATAAATATCTGTTCATTATAAATTATCCAGTTTGAAGTATTCTGTTATAGCAGCCTAAAACAGACTAAGAGAGTTTGTGGCTTATTTTTTCCCTCACTGCAATATAAGTTTCAAGAATACTTGTGCCTTATTTATCTTGGTCCCTTATGTATCTAAACACTTAATACAGTACCTGGCATAAGTGGGTTTCAACAAGTATCTGGCTAATGAATGAAGATCTGCATAGTAGTTGAACCACAACAAGGGCTGGTAAACAGTAAAATTCTTATGTTGCCAAACTCCCCAAAGAGATATTATGAGAAGAGTTGCTAAAAATTCTTTTAAGAATTGATGAGGTATAAATAAAAAAATTTAAAGCCAAATAAAATAAGAATCACCTGAGAGACCAAGTCTGCAGAAAAGTAAAAGAGAAGCTTTAAAAGGCTAAGCACAGGGTAACACATTCAAGTAACACAACCCAAATTGTAGGATGTTGTGCTTACCAAGAGGTTAATTATGATGGGATATTGAGCCCATCAGCTCAAGGTGCTGCTGCAATTATGAAGGTCTACAAGATTCTGAAATGATCTGGAAAGAAGTAGGGGGAAAAAAAAAACTATTCTTTCTACACTGTCTGTATCCCTACAGCCCTAAGATTGGTTTCAGTTGTTATACATCAAAAGTGACATAATGAAGCTGACAAGTGTGGGGACAGGAATAAAAAATGAACAGCTGGGAGGCTGTATGAAGATGGCAGAGCTCAAAAATGAACATTCATACTCAAAGGATTCAGGAGTGTATGATTTAAGTCTATAAAACCATGAAAAGCATAAGACAATCTCACTTTCACCAGATCCTAGGACTTCAACCATAGAGTAATATCAGAAAAAAGGAACATTTTTAAAGTGGAAATTTTAAGATAAAAGGAAATATTACCCTAATAATAAACTTATGGAATATATTATGCAAGAAATGTAAGACATAAAAACACCCACATTTGTGTAAAATCTGTTAGTGCTTTCACATGTATGTTAAACATTCTGAATCCCATAGTATCCTTAAGAGGTAAGTATTTTTATTATCATTCCCATGTTTTACAGGTAAGGGAACAAGGCTCGGAAAGTCACCCAGCTAAGAAATTGCAGAGTGGAATTTAAATTCTGATCTGAACTTCAATTTTTTTTTTTTTTTAAGAAAAACATTCCTTTTTCCTATGCTGCTTTTAGGAAATTATATGTAAAAATTAAAAGGTTCAAAGAGTGTTTGGAAATTTTTATAGATTAAGTTTTAGAAATTTTTATAGATAGATTCTAAAAGGAAAATGCAAGAGAACATAAATTTTTTGGACTGGTGTTAGGAGTATCAGCTATATCTTTCCTACTTACAGTAGAATCTTGGGCTCGATAGATCATTAATCTGCTCCAATGTCACGACTTTCCATTTCAGTATATATACTTATAAGCATTTCATTTTACATATATACAATGTGTATATAAAAATAAACATCATCTCTCTATATAATCTTATTGATCGCCCATATATTTGAGACACATATCTATATATGAATCTCATATGTACATGTATGTATATATCTTATTGCTGTCAAAAAAAAGTCTCACAGCATTTTTCCAGAAATGCAACACAATCTGTGGAAAATACATCAAGCCAGACAGGGTTCCGCCACAAACAGCCACTCAAATTGCCCATCTGACTTCCCCACAGGCCAAGAAACTATTATACAGAGATGCCTATATCACTGAGGGATTTAGTTACAACTTTTCACTTTCCATAATCTTATTTGGTACTAATGAAGGGATAGAAGAAAAGCACAACAACCTCAATTAACTGGACACATCCATGTGATCACACTCTTCATGATCTGAATCATTACAGGTAAATGATTTGTAAAACAGCGTACTATCTCAAGCTAGTATCAACAAAGAATGGGGAGGCGGGAACAGAAAACTATGTTGGCCTTTGGATCTGAACCTTCCCATCTTGAATGAACTGTGACATTTCATCACACCCTGCTAAGCCTACAGTATTCTTATCTGCAAAACGTCAGTGTTGGACTGATCTCTGAGCTCTAAAATTAGATGATTTTCTAATTCTCAGTCTGTCACCAAGTTCTCTTTTAAGGGATACTTGATATTTCTGCTAATTAGGAGACAATGATGCTCATCTTCATATGACTAAAATGTTTGCCAGCGCTCTTTCTTCTAGCCATCACTGGCTTTTGTCATAGTTAACATAAGAGGAGACTTACTAATAACACTGCCGCCTCTGGTGGAATATTCCTGGGGGCACACACACTCTTTCCAGATTCAGTTCTGGTGACTCTATCTTCCATGTACTTCTCTTTGGGATCTTGACATTTACAAACTCAGTAACATAGCCATATTTTCTGTCCAACAGTTGAATATTAGCAATGAAAAATCTCCTTCATATTAGAATATTGTTCATACACAATAATCATAAAATCATCCCAGCTTTATTTTGGCATTCAGCTCATCATTTCTTGAACTGATGTCCCTGCAGAACTGCAACTATTACCTAAGCCCAAACCTCGTGCTGAAGGAAGCATTCCCTTTTGGGAAATCAGGGCTTTCCCAAAAGGGAAGAAAGCGAGGCTGCAAAATACAAGATTACATATTTCCAGCACGTCAGGAGAAATCTCTCTACCTACAGAAATACATGGTGTAAGGAGTTTAACGGCAATTGTGAAATAATGCTTTGAAAGATTAACATTTTAAAGCAATTTAAAATCCCAAAGTTCAACTGTGTGGTTCTAATCTAACAAAAATCTGATTAAATTAGTAGTGGCTTTTTGTTGTTTTCATAGCCATCCTTCACATTCCTGGCATGAGGAGTAGCTTGATAGCTTCAGCTACCACAGTATTATTTCACTCTGTTAAGGGGAACTTTGGACACTGTTTACCTCACCTGCCCTGAGCCACAAATGCAAAAATAAAGATCAAGAGTTCAGAAATCTGGTTTCAACTGAGATTGCTCCTTTGAATTCCCATGGTCCTCAGATGAGCTTCCTGCTTCTCTCCACTACCTGGAATTGTCAGAAACTTTTTATTCCTATTGCAAATAAGTCCAAAGACAAGCAGCTTTCAAACTGATCCCATGTAGAGGAAAAGGAGTAATAGCCAGCAGGAAGATTTCGACTCCTGCAGACACAGAGGTAGCTTAGGTGAACTGAAGAGAGTGCTGAAAAGCACCCCATCTTTTCCCTTGAACACGCAGAATAAACTGTCAAAGGACATTTTCATCTCTTTTCTTGTACAGGAAAAGAAATAAGCTAGCAATGATTATTCAGGCAGAGAGGCAGATTTTTAAGAGTATCAGCAGATAAATTAAAAGGCCTTGTCAAACCATGTGGTCTTTTATCTGATAAATGCCCTCAGTTTTTCATTAATTGACATCATCTTAAAACCTTTTTAAGAATCTTACAAGGCTGCACCAAACTGCAGTTACAGGTGCCAGTATCCTCTGTTTATAACCTGCTTTCAACAAGAACCAATAATACTTTTTGTATTTTTAGGAGAGACAGGGTTTCACCAAAAAGTAATGTTATGTTTAAATCTGAATTTTATTAAGAGGCCTGCAGAACTACATTAAATGTTAGGCCTGCTGTAGAGAAAATTGATCAGATATTAATATTACTGTAACAAATTGATTTTAAAAGTGCTTCTTCATAGAACCATCATGGAAGAATAAAGAATATTTTCTTCTATCTTTCAAAAGGAACCGTCAATGGAGTAAAAACCTATATACCAAATAGCCCTTAAGATTTAGGTATCAATATTTTTATTAAGAAGTAAATTTTAGAAAAATAGAGATTATAACAGATTGAAATACACAATACACACAAGGGAGCTGATAATGGTATTTGCAAAAACAACTTACAAAGAAATTAACTCTTATAAATCTGTATTGAAAACTAGAACATTGAAAAGAAAACTGAAGTGGAACTGGACTATTTACAGCTGTTTTATTCAACAAAATCATAATGACCCTATAACTTGTAAAGGTAAACTGGTAGTTTAAAGCTTTAAGAAAAAAATATAAAACTTCAAACGTGTCTTAATGATACAGAAAAAGATTCAGACAACTGAAAGAATGTTTAAACTGGCAAGTAAAATATCTCATTGGTTTCAAAGATTTCTTTTCATCTGCTGATTAATGGTCCAGGGGCCAGTGTTCAGTTTCATAGCTAGATTCTAACACCAGTGATTTCTTGTAGGATAATGTGCTCATCAAATTTTACCAAAAAAAGGTGTCTGACTTGGTAAAATATGATTTGGCTTCTCCAGACAAGTCAAGAAGGAAGAAGTAGGAGAGGCACTGGGAGCACAGGGCAGGAATGGTGTGCAGAACCAAATGTCACTGGCTTCCACAGAGGCTGATACTGAAACTGGCAGTGAGATGTTTCAAAGGCTAGCGTCTGAGAGTGGAGCTAAAGTTAGAATTTGGCATTCCAGATAGAGGAGCAAAGGGGACATAAAAAGCCTTTATTACAAATGAAAAACAAGTTTGAAAGTTACATATGAAACCCATTCTGAAGAAGTCAGTTTTCTCATTAGGGTCATGAAAACAGAAAGTTTCATAAAGCTGTAATATCATGGGATATAGCTTCTCCACATGTGCACTCACGTATTCTCACACACTTGTATTACCTTTCTACTTTAATGGACAAAAAGGTGTGTTCTTTTTTTAAAGTATTGATTAAGTATGTAAGGTCAAATTTAAGGTAAGAGTTAAATTTAAGTAAGACTTAAGAAGAGCTTGAGTAGAAGGTAAGACTCTGAAAAGATATGAGATCTTATCTAATTTTTGTAGTTACAGGTCACCTCTAAAGAAATGCCCACCTGTATGTGGCATGGAGAGATGTCACTTTGTTTATTTAGCAACGTAAAACAAACCAGCAAATACTTATTGAGGAATATGACCTTAGTCTTAATAAGAACCAAGTAACTTAGTCTTGAGAGTCCGGAGAAACACACATGGAAAAACAGCAAAAATACAAAACAACTATAAGTGCTAAACTGTATGGCCCTGATAAATATTAGTATCTAGGCCATACAGTTAGTTCAAAGTCTGCCCAATAAAAAACCAACAAAGAGCAATCAGCATTATCAAACAGAAAAAGTCAAGCCAAACTTGCATGATCACTTCAGTCCTCAAGGAGCTTAACTGCTAATGCTGAGGACTTAAAACAAGTACTCAACGAGCCTAAGGCTTTGTAAAGGTTTGAACATTGAAGAGAGAGAGAGCTCACATTTTGTTGAAGGTGAGCAGGAAGAATAGGGGAAAGTGGCATTTGATATGAATTTCAAAGGAGATACTCTAGGCAAAGACAGGGAATCAGGGCATATAAGTGAAAGGTGTGTTTGAGGAAATGTAGGTTATGGGTAGGGAGGGTGTGGGGATAAACGTTGGAAAGGTGGAATGCAGCTAGATTGCTCAAGGCTTTAAAGGCCAGGAAAAGAAGAAGCTTAACTAATTTGGGAGGCAAACCAATGCTGATTTCTGGGCACAAACGTCTTCAGAGAATGCCATTTTTAAGTTCTAATTTTCAGACCATTTGTACTTTTAGGTCAAATTAAATTACAAGTAAGAAACCTAAAGTTGATCACTTTCCCCACTTTCTCAGAGAATTTCTACAGAACCATTACCCACATCATACTATCAACAGTTATACAGGCCAGGCCACTGCATGAACTCTACGTATGGTAGCCCCCAGAGAGGCTTTTAGCATAAGGTAAAATATACTGGTATGAGTGGACCAGAGCAAACGCACAGTCCACGTCTACACAACGCGCCACTTTCTCAAGTTGCTCATTTTGTGGCTGAGGTCACTATCCCCGGGACTAGAGACTAGAAGCTCCAGGATTCTTCCCCAGATCTCAGCCGTTTCACCCTCTCCCCAAGACATGCAGGTGAGAACTCCATACATATGGCCACTCTCCCCAATCCAGTCCACTAGCTTTCACCTACCCAGTAATATCCCCTATTACCACTTTCCAGAGGAAGGTGCTCCTTCCCCTGCAGCTCCCTGAGAAGAGTCCTGTCCAGAGAAAGCCCAGAAGGCCAGGTGTGGCACCAAAGGAAGCCTCCAGCAATTACAGAGGAACTCACATTCAGGCACCACATAACATTCATGCAGACTGTGATACATAACAGAACATTGTTCTTTGTGAGTTGCTTTCTTTTTATTTCCCAGGTTAATCCCAAAATATACTTTGCTTTCTAGGTACATTCTAGTATTAGAAGGATCCCAAATCAGTATGAAGAATATACAGTATTCACTTCAGGGATTCAATCATATGACCACAGTAGAAATAAAAGAATGGAATAAGTTTTGGAAAGAAAAGAAGCAGCAAAGGATTTCTGTGCATTTTTTAAATAGTGGATTTTAACACCATTCTGTGCAATTTTAAAGTTGATGTACATGTTTTCATTAAAATTTGGCTCCTTCCACAGTTTTCTAAAGTTCTTCCATGAGCTGTCACACAAATGTAATCTAGAAGAAAGGAAAATGGAGAACGATCCTCCTCACACAGAATGCAAAGAGAAACTGCAGGAAACAGGACTGGCATTTAGTTTCACATTTATATGCTTCTCATGTCAAATAATTTGGTCATAAAAAGCTTGTGAGTATTAAATATTTGGGTAAGAATACACCCTTGGGAGGGAGGGGACAAAGAGGTAATTTGCTATTTGTCAGAATTACGTAATGGTTTCAGGGTGGAAAAAGAACTCAATCTGAAAAATGATGGTGACTTTACGAGTTGCCAAGCAATTTCATTATTCTGTTTCCAGGTATGCAATTCTGACATGCCCAAACATTTGACAGTGATTTCTGACACTCCTTTTTAATACTGTCTACATGTCGGAGAAACTAGAAATTTAAAAACACAATTCAGAAAAAAACTGGTTAGAAAAAAAGTTTTCTTTTGAAGAGCAGAAGAATTTGGAGATGTTTGGCTTGATTATCTTAACTGGGTAGAAACCAGATGCCTGCTAATATTTCAGATGTTGCCATGTACAGACTGCCCATTAGTGTCCTACACCGAATGATGGCGGGACAGGCTAGACGTCTACCTTTCTCTGGGGGACTTCCTCTGCCTTTGCTTCATACTCAGGTAAGTTGAGAAAAAGGAACTTGCTCTCTCTGAATAGACCTGTCAAGGAGAACTTTGGTAATGAAGGCCTAGGTCCTAACTGGATATGATCTGTGTTGTTTTTTGTATAGTGGTGTATCCTCCAATCCTAATTCACCACCTGACACACTGTAGGTACTCAATAAATGTCTACTCAATGCAGGAATAAATAAAGCAATATGCAGAACATCAAAATGATATCTAAATGGTAACTTTCCTCAAAATCACCATCTTCTTCTCTGTCTGAATCCTATCCATATTAAAATCCTAGTTTGAATAGCATTTCAATTCAATTCAACTTCATAAATATTTATTGACCACCCATTAAATTTGAATGACTGTTTGGCCAAAGACCCAAACAAGGGTAAGACAAAAAGCTTTTCTAGATGGAAATAATCTTTCCTTTCTTTGAATACAGCACTTATTACTTGAAGCATTACTGTCCGTCTTTCGCTGCCTTGAATTTTAATATATGTTACGGACGTCTTACACATGCAATGTACATGCACAAAACACTGCAACTTCTTTCTGCCTTGATCAAACTTTTTGTCTAAAATGTCCTTTTGTCTTCTTATATACTTGAATAACTTCTCATTCTTAAAAGCTTAGTCAAAACATCACTTCCTCTATGAAGCTTTCCTGTTTTCAACACAGAATTGTTTCACTATACTGGATACAGAAATCTAACAGGGATTTTACTTGCATTTTAATGAGTTATCTCTCCTGGCTGACTGGTGAGTAAATCTTTAAGACTGGGGATGGTGTTCAATTCATCTTTCTACTTTACTAGCACAGTGTCTGCTACCACACCCACTGGCAGATCTAGAATGTCTATATGGAAAAAGTTCAGGAGCTGCAATCCAGCTGGAGTTGGGAAACAAGATATGGGAAGGAGGGGATACAGCTGGCTGGGAAATCGGTGTCTACTCTTGAATGTTGCATTAGTAAGTCCTTTTACATAAGACTAAGAAACCATCAACTTTTCATATTAAAGAAGGGGTTGAAGAAGTACTGAGGGAGCCTCTTAGCATGGCTACTGCAATACAGGTTTATTGAACTGGATTAAATACATGGAAAACAGTGATAACTTGATAAGTAAATCCTTTGTGGGGACGAAGCTTGTAAGAAAATTATCCTAGGAGATGTTGTAATCTCCTCAATAGCATAAAAAGGAGGAAATAAGGACGTGCAGTCCTCTCAGGTACAAGCTTGCTCAAAAGCTAGCCTCGGATAAAAATAAGGAAAGGACCATATTCTTGGGATTCAAATGTAGACAGTGCAGAGATGTGCATGTGCAAATGTTTAAAGAGGCATCATCCTGGTTGCTGTTTCACTGGCCAAGAATTATTCTGAGAGAGATGTAAAGTTCCTCCATGGCAGGTGGTAAAATTTCAGAGCCACCTTATCTTGCTTGGAGGGAAATCAGTTAGAGGAAGAAAAGGAACAAGGAGAACATTCAGAGAGGACAGGCGGCTCTTTCCCCACTCTACTTGCAGTAGGTGGAGAAGGAAGAATTTCATAAGACTAGGAGCAAATGTCTGTCTCGTTACTTTTGGTAAGAAAGTTCTTGATGATACCATTGGGACACAGCCTTATCATTAGTAGAATTACCAGATATGTCTCATTTCTTCAAGCAGAATGTAAAGGATGGAGATAAAGACGTTTCTTCTTTTCCTAAAGGAGATGCTTAAAGGACTTCTGCTAAATGGATATAGAAACAATCAGAAACACATCCACATGGGCAAACACACAGTGAACCCTTCGTTGCATCCACAGCTGCCACACATATAGCATGAGAGTGCTGGGCTATGATCCAAGGACACCTCAATTCTCATTATCAGCTGCGAACATGGCTTCTTGGAGCTTTTAGCCTCATAAAATAGGAATAAAATATTCCTATTCTTCCTCATGGGGTTGTTATATGAATTAAAAGAAATAATACATATAAAAACACACTGAAAATGGCAGAGACAGAGAAACAAAAGCCGAGGCATTATGACATCATTATACCTCTAATGTATAAAACTATATAGTATGTAACTGGTTAAAATAATCAGAGTCATAAAAGTGAATGGGTTTGAATTGGACTGTTTCAGATACAAAACACCAATCTCCAAAATGCATGTTTTAGATTCAAAGGACAAGGAACCAAAGAATAAAACGAGGTCCTTGGCTTCCTACCAGACAAGAAAGGGTATGAACACATTCCTAAGATCCTCCAGTTTATCTGTGGAAAAACATTTGAGGGTTTCTCTAATTCTTAAGTCTTTCCTCAGATAAACATATGAGGTGCTTAAGTAATCATAAATTCATTTATAAAAGGAAATGACTATTTTTCCCCAAATTTACACTCTTCCTGTTAAAGTCTTTAGATAATTTAAACTGAAAGGGAGAAAAGAAAAAGAAAGAGTAGCACAGTAAATACAAAATAATATTTTATAAGGAACATATCCATCATATAAAGTGATTGACAGGTTTTTAAAAATTAAAATAACTCTCAATATGTTGAAAGATAAATCTTTTTCTTGTTAAGATACTGGTTTTTATTGATCTTGGTGAATGATTTCAAAATAACCATATCATTATGTACTTTAAAAGAAAGCAACTTATCATATAACAGAGACAAAATCAGAAGAGAAAGGGCTCTAAAGGTTTCTGTAATTAGAATTATGAATTATAAATGAATCTTAAAACCTGTCATGTCCTTGGACTCCAGCAAGGTTTCTCACAACCTTTGCCAAGATCCCTGGGGCTATGGAGTTAGGGCTCCAGTCACCGAAGTTAATGAAATCAATGATGAGGCTTTAGAGACTCCTTAGTGCTATGGTCAGTCTCACTCTCATCAACTGTATCCAACTTAGAATTCTTTTGATGACCCATCCCTTGGTACAACAGTTTTCATCTCTAGGCTCATAACCACCTACCTATTCATGGTTTTGGGGCAGTAAGACATCAGCAGGGTCTTACTATAGTAGGGTAGATACAATAGTGTTTGTGAATTACTGATACACTCAATAAGAACCTCGAAGACTGTACTCAACTATGACATCTGGGAATTTTCCCACATATGGGGAAAAAAATATGAGATTTCCACAAAGGGTACTGCTTTGTACAAATTCTGTGTGTGTGTGTGTGTGTGTGTTTGTGTGTATGTGAGAGAGAGAGAGAGAGAGAGAGAGAGAGAGAAAGAACTTATTGAGACTTCTCAAAGGCAATTATTAATCCTGTTTCTAACATGTCACTGATTTGCTTATTCCTGTTAAGGCACTATATAAAGTTAATTGTGATCACATGTTCCTTGATTTTTTGTTCAGTATATATATTGTTATTCTTTCAATAAAATAATGGCATTCCAGGTGATCCATTATTCCCTAGGCCTGTTTTTCTAATTTCCCCTCATTTATGGTGTTCGTCACTAACCAGGAGAGGCTCCAGTAGAAATGGGTAATAGGATGTAGGAATGTATCTGTAGGTCTGTTCCTGTGATAAATACTAATGCAGTCACATGACATCTATCCATTACAGACCCAAGCAGTTATCACTGAGGTTTAGCTTTAGTATTTAAAAAGGATCTGGTGCATTCCTCCCAAATAAGTGGCCGATTCTACGGTTTCCTGAGAATATCCCACATGCATGCCTAGTTCCTTCAAACAAGTAGAATAAAAACAATTCTCACATACTCATGTGATGAGATCATCAATAAAATCCTTTGTATTTCTTTAGAGATGACAATATGCTTCATGTACTTAAGGGCTGTACCTACTAAAGCACATGCATTTTACTGACTAGAGTCCCTGTGTCATAAGACAAAGGCCACCCTAGCCTGGGGAGTCTGTCAGGGTAGATGAAACTAAGCACCCCACATATTATCCCACACACACACTTGTCACCCCATCTGACTCAAGAGGGAGGAGGGCATTTCTGAGGTGTTCCCCAAACGATGACCATTCTAAGTCATCCAGAAGCACCCAGCCACTCCCAAAGGATCTGAGTAAATCTCTCTACTGACTCCCTATGTCCCTACCTCCCTTCATTTACTTCCTTCTTTGTATGCTCAAAGCACTTGCAAACCAGCACTTACCACAGTGTGGTCTCTGGTCTTTTGTAAGAGTACTCTGCTGTACAGAGCTCTTTGAGGGCAATGACTATGTCTTATTTATCACTGGGTCTCCAGGGCCTACCCCAAAGAAAGGCTCAAAATATGCCTGCTAAATAAAACTAAATTGATTATCAGAATTGAATGCAGTAAGGACATAAACGAAGATGTGGCTGGTTGCTTTCAAAGACATCCATAGGTGTAAAAAAAAAAATTATAGAGCAATCTGGTAAATGAAGGTGAATGCATACACACTTTTCACCATCATGGTATTTAGCATTACAAAAGACAGTAAACAAAAAGCCCCAAGAAAAACAGAAACATCAATTTCTGTTTATCTTCAGTAGCAAAGTGTAAAGACATAAATGAACAAATTCGGAGGGGAAAAAAACCTACTGTATCATCTATCCTGCTCCAAAAATAAACTCCCTTTCAACCAGTGCATTAGTGGAGACAATAGAGTATATTACCATATATTACTGCCTGAAGCAACTGAACATGAGGCTCGACCCCTCCCCACCATTATCCAACTCTTTTTTTCGTCCCCTTCTTCTCCAATTACTTGATATGCTGAGATCATATAAACTTTTAAAATTAGCATAAGTCAAATAATTCGAGAAAAAAACTTCATCAAAAAAACCAAAAAGACTCTATGTAATATATCACACATATGAATAATATTTCATTATGTTACAATTATCTCCCTAACAATAGTAATATAATCTAACTTTCTTACAGCAAATAACAATGATTTTATAAAGCTAAGTAAACTCTTACGCTTACAGACACTGACAGAATATCCTTACTTGGTTTCAATACCAGAGAGCCAGTAAGAGAAGCCCTACTAAATTTAGACTCTGAGCTGATTTCATCAGTAACCTGTCCTGACAGAGGTCTCTGTGGATGGAAGAGAGGAGGCACAGGGACAACACATGAGGCTGGGATCAACCTATTTAACAGGCACAAATCTGCGGCCAAAAATGGTCACAAAGAACACTCTGCTGGGCTCAGGAATGATGGCCATCAGGGTAGGCCCTGGGACCTACACCAGGGCCATCTGATGGCTACACCTGTGTGAATCCCAGAGTGTACTCTGAATACTAGCTCCTTTCACAGAGCCATCACGTAACCAGAATTGCAAATGTGACTGCAATATCATTAGCCAAATTCAGAAGCTCTCCTGGAAGAACAAAATACCAGTGACTTGATCCAAGACAAAGCTTGTACCAATTTAGTGAAGCACAAATTGAAACTGAATCAAATCTGATCATTTTCTCTTTCATGTTTTTAAAGCAAGTCAAGAAAATATCTCAATTTTCCATCTAAAAATGGTTTAATTCAAATGACATTTTATTAAAATACTAAAATGTTCAGGAAAATAACAGCTCTCAGTGACAGTCCAGGATATAGTGACAGTCCAGGCAGTGCCAGCCCTACATGCAGACTGTATCTAGCATTTGCCGCAAGGCAGGTGTCTGCTCAGCCAGTGGAGGGGTGGGGATGAGGGAGGGAAGGTGCACAGGGAGAAAAGGGCAGGCTGCACCAGCCTTGTGAGGATGGGAGTCAAGGGAGGTGCTCAGTCTGCCAAGCAGCAAGGATGACCCAGCAATAGACCCAGTGACTTTGCTGCTTAGTTCTAGCCTAAGGCAGAAGATCAGGGCACAGAAAATTAATGTCACAAAGAAGTCTCAAAGGAGGTTTGAGGTGAGGAGTGAGGGAGAGGAAAAGAAGTAAAAGACGCACTTTCTCCCACTCCATGCTACTTCTCCCTCCCCATTTCCTTTTCTTCCCCTCTAAGTCCCCTCTTCTCTATCACCTCCACTAAGGTATCTAAAGTTGCTAAAGCTTTTAGAGATTTTTAGCACCATGCTGTCCATTCACCCTCATCACTACCTTATAAAAGATTTAATAAATTAGTTTGAGCTAGTACTAACACACACACACAAAATTCCCTATTACCCCCCACAAAGCCCTATAACTTTTATAAAGCAATTGAATTAAAATATAAAATATTTATAAGCTGAACCCATCTGATATTACATGTGGTTCAACCTTCTCACTCCACCATGGAAAATCTGCAATTATTCATTTCAAAATAGATTTAGGTGAGCAACAGATTGCTGAATTATGATGGGTAGTATTCACATTCATTAATAGCCCACTCTCCATTTATACAGCTCACATTTTTACTTGAAACTTAAAAGTTGTTTGTCACAAGAAATAAATGAAAACCAGATATGCATATAATTATATGACCCAGATTTAGGGTTCAAAGAAAATTTTCATGAGGTTATATTCTTGGGATAAAAAAACAGGAGATAACAGTGAGTCATTTTCATTGTTTTGTAACTTACTACAAACATATTTCCAAGGGTTCTACTTTCTCACACCATCTTTCCTTTAAAAAGCTTTTAAAAATGCCTACATGGAAACAAATTAGATGTTATATAAAGGCAGAAAATACTAAGTAAAACACAACACCAATGTGAGGCAATCTTTTAGCTCTTCATGAATTAAAGAAAAGCTGGTGTTAGTTTTAATATCGAGCTGGAGGGAGATCTCTTAGCTGGAAAATTTTAAAAACAGAAATAGGAAATAATGCAATAGGAAAAAAATTCAAACTGGGAACCACCAGGATTGGAGCATAAGTCTTCAGGAAAGACAGTAAGAAATGATGTTGAAATTTTAAATCATTTTAAATCTGAGAAAGTATTTCGTGTATGTTTTTCCTGGGCATACTGCTAAAATAAAATCCCACACAGTAAACTAAAAAAATTAAAATAAACATTGAAGAAAAATATTACCTAAGAAATCTGACTACTCATAAGTATGAGGAATATAAGTCACTTAAGTCAACAATACTTGGCTTTGTTCCTATCCTAATAGCACTGTCCTGGCTGCCTTAAATATTTTCTAGAACAATGAAGGGTATAAATAAGTAATTTCATAAATAAATAAACAGAAAGATAGCTTCCTCCTGCTAAATGCTAAAGACAAAAGTCACAGATTAAATTATGAACAAGGAAACTTCCAAGGACGTTTTGGATAATTTAACCTCATTTTTATTGGTTTAGGGTAAAATATACCGCAAGCTCTAGGCTGCAGCACAGAAGTACTTAAACTTGTACTTGTTAAACTCAGATTTCTAGGCTACACTCAGAGGTACTGATTTAGAAGGTCATCTGCTTTCTTTCAGCGGTTCCCCAGGAAATTATAAAAGCACAGAGTCTATAGTTTATACCTTGAGAAAACTGCTACCTAAAATAAAAGACCTGTCTCTCTATTATGAAGATTAACTTCCTTTTTTTTTCTTCTTCTAGCAAGAAACATATTTCAGAGCAGAAAGGAAACTTTAAATCTACTTCATTCTTCTGAACCATCAATCTTGTAATTTTAGGCAACTAGTAAGTTATCCTAATGGTAATTATGTGTATCTGTTAAATAGTGATCAAAATTGCTTCTACAGGTCTTTTGTGTTTGTAAATCAAGCCACACTTGATGGCAGTACAGCTACAAAAGCTGTAAATGCTTTAAGATAACCATATATGAATCCTTTACAAACATCCCTTAAAATTTTGTTGAATTTGCTTTATGAGAAATTTTAAAGATCTGCAAAGATTATGTATATTGCTTATAAATACATTTACTACAGAATCTAAAAATTACAATTTGCTTTTATTTCATTTGCTACCAAAAACTCTCCAAGTGTATTTCAGCATCAGAAGTTCCTCATGGTTTCCTTTAATATTTAAGACTCATGCCTGGGGATTTTCTCTGGGAGCCTTTTCATTATCCCCTTCCTTCCCATGTCTCTTTTTCTTGATAACCAACCTTGTTTCCCTTATCCAAATGCACACATACCCACTGTGTGGGTAAGATACACATTTTTGTCTTTGCCCCTTAGGAGTTGCAAATCGCAGTTCATTCACCCCCAAAATGAGTATTTCTGAGGGAAAACCATGCGTTAGGCATCGTGAAGAAACAGACAATTTCACAATGACATACAGAGGGGTATGCGTTATCAACAGAGTGACTGCTAATAACAGACACTGTTTTTGGTTTCTTTTTCGGCAGCAAGTTAAAAATAAAATATCAGAGAGCTCAAGAATGCACAGCAAGTACAGCATAGTAATATTTGGGTATGTAGAGATCTGAAGTTGCATAAGCTGCAATACAAGTTGTTTCCGAAAGTAACTTTTAAAGACACTTCAGTAGATCAACAATATATATGCCTGGTACATAACCATCATAGTCTAAGTCAGCTTTTCTCCATCTTGTATTGAAGGGCAAAGGCGCGGTTAGCTAGCACCCACTACTGACCTCATAAATCACAAGACTTCATGTCTGAGACCTACGCATAGATTTGTGGGTGAGGCAACGCCTAAGTTCTGGCCAACCTTACCGTCTTCTTCGTGGGAAAAATGATCACAGGGAAAGAGATGTCAATCATACTCAAAGTTAGTTCTCTAGGAGTATTCTGATTAAATCCAGACCTGGTGAAGGGAGAATATTTACACTGGTGGGTGTTGGACTCAGACAACATCTGAACGTGACTACTGGGGGCTTTTGAAACTCTAACTGCACTGTATAAAATCTTTTTACTTGACCCTCTGGGAAAAAGAGCAATGTTGACTTCTTCATATCTATTCTGACTCATGAAATTTCACACAAATACATTTCAGTGGTATTTTCTATTTTCTAATACCATTTTCATGTTGAAGCCAAAGGGAAAGAAGAAATCTCTTATCTATTTGTTTACTGGAAGGAAACATTCCCTGTTTCCAAAGAAGGACTGCTTATTTCTTTCATAAATACTCAGACCTAAGAATGGATTAATTTACTAGCAGCATATTTTTTGTTTTGTTTTGTTTTAGAGACAGGGTCTCACTCTGTCACCTAGGCTGTTGTGCAGTGGCACAGTCATAGCTAACCACAGCCTCGAACTCTGGGCTCAAGTGATCCTTCCATTTTGGCCTCCCAGAGTGCTAGGATTACAGGCGTAAGTCACCAACACCCGGCCTAGCAGCATGCTTTTTAAAACATCCTCCTATTTTCTCATTGAAGTCAAATATTTTTATTTTTTAAACAAGTTTAACTCAATATATATTCCTTGCAGACCTACCTAATACCAAGTAGAAGCAACTATAGGCATTCAACAAAGAACAAAATGCAGTCCCGTCCTCAAGGATTCTCAGCACCTTCAGGGCTAGGAGGAGCTAGACATCCTAACACGGCGTGGCAAGTGTCATTCTGTAGGATGAGCACAGTGTTTCAGGAACACCACGGAGCCTGGGAGGCTGGGAAATGCTTCCAGAGCAGGTGGCAGGTGAGCCAGATTTTAAAGTGTTAGCAAGATTTTCCCACAAATGAGAAGAAGGGGAAAGACCTCAGCAAAGGCACCATGAAAAAAGCTATGGGATACACAAGGGAAAGAGTCTTTAGGGAACAAAGATTATTTTGTGGGTCTGAGGTATAAGGGAGAGAGATGTGGAGGGTGGAATGGAGACTAATAAGGACTTCATTAGTCTACGAAGAGAGTTTGAAGTTTAGCCTGTATGAGGACAATGCGGAGCCCTGGAGGTTTTAAAGGAGTGTTGTAAGAACCAACTGGTGTTTTCAGGAGGCAAGTGTGATGGCAGATGGGATGATAGAGAAGAGGTTAGGAGCCAGCGAGAGGCATTGCAAAGCTCAAGCAAGAGACCTTTCCAATACGTGTCCGCGTAGCTCTGCTTGTGCTCCTGGATGCTCATAAACACTTTTCCCAATATGTCCTTTAGTTATATCTGAGTTTTTTCCCCTTTAATTACATGCCAATAGAATATATACCTTTTCCTACCCAAAATATAGCAGCTGTGGTTCATAAAATCACATTCCACGTGACAGACTGTAAACATTTAGGTAAACACTTAAAAGAATATGTCTTACCTGAACAAAGCTGTTCCACTTTTGTGTAGTTTAAAGATACTATGTCATTAACCCATGCAATGATGTCATGTCTGCTCATAGTCTCTTGGGTTATCGAGGTAGAATACACATTGACTGCCATTCCCCAACTAGAAAAAAACCAAAGAAGTTTATTTACCAACAAGGAAATTAACTCAGAAACACAAAAGATCAAGACAAAGGTCAAGATCCTGCTTGACCTGCTTGACAAAACACAAAGGTCAAGATCCTGGCAGGACTCCAGGGATGTAAAAGTCCCGCTCTGGCTAAGCCCTTTAGCTTCTTTTTCTATTTTACATATTTGCATTAAAATTATTAAATATCACATATTTTTCATGCAGTACCATTTTATATCTCTCCAATTAAATAAAATGTTTTTCAGGTTCTGAGATTCCTAATTCATAACACAATTTAGAGTCTCCCTTTTGACTGTAAGTCTAGGTGTGATATTAAAAAGTTACCAGGTTTGTGGCAGTATACACCAGAGTAATCTGTTAGTTTCATATATTATTTCATAGCACTCACTACAAAGACTTGGAAACGTCAGTGTTTTGGGGTTTGGCCATTCTAGTAGGTGTGTAGTGACAAAGGATTATTTTAAAAATATTTAAACCTGGATGAAAATTTTCCTCAAGGATCTAGAACTAGAAATACCATATGACCCAGCCATCCCATTACTGGGTATATACCCAAAGGATTATAAATCATGCTGCTATAAAGACACATGCACACGCATGTTTATTGCAGCACTATTCACAATAGCAAAGACTTGGAATCAACCCAAATGTCCATCAGTGACAGACTGGATTAAGAAAATGTGGCACATATACACCATGGAATACTATGCAGCCATAAAAAAGGATGAGTTCGTGTCCTTTGTAGGGACATGGATGTAGCTGGAAACCCATCATTCTCAGCAAACTATCACAAGAACAGAAAACCAAACACCGCATGTTCTCACTCATAGGTGGGAATTCAACAATGAGATCACTTGGATATGGGAAGGGGAACATCATATTATGGGGAGAGGGGAGGGGGGAGGGATGGCATTGGGAGCTATACTTGATGTAAATGACGAGTTGATGGGTGCAGCACACCAACATGGTGCATGTATACGTATATAACAAACCTGCACGTTGTGCACATGTAACCTAGAACTTAAAAGTAGAATTAAAAAAAAATATTTCCACCTGGATGAAAATTTGCAATTTTACCTAGTTTGTGGAATATATACATATTGATATATTGTATATATGTATATGCATATATTATAGCTATGTATTAATTTCTATTTTGGAAACTTTCAAATACATGGAAAGGGGAGAAAAGAGAATAAAAAACCAGTTAGGTTTACCCCTTGGATTCAAGAGTTATCAATACTTGACCATCTTGTTTGATTCATACTCCTATCAACTCCCCTTGTGTCAATCCCATCCTAGCCTACAAGCCAGATTATTTTGGAGTAAGAGCCAATCATCACATAATTTCACCTATAAGTGTTTCAGTGTGTCTCTGAAAAATACTTTTTTTAAAAAGCACAATATTATCACACCTAAAAATGAAAATAATTACTTATATCAAATATGCATTTCAATATATTATAATTCAAATTTAACTTCAGATTGCTTGGATCTGGATTCATATAAGGTTCATACATTATGATTCTTTGATATGGTCTTTAAATTTCTTTGTAAGTTTCTTCTCTATTTCTAATCTTTCCTTGCAATTTAAAAAAAAAGTTGTTGAAGGAACTGGGTTGTCTGACAGAGTTTCCACATTCTGGGTTTTTCTCATTGTATCACATTGCTGTGGTTTAAAATGTTTCTCTGTCCTCTGCATCCCTACAGACTGATAATTCCATCTAGAGCCTTGATCTTATTCAAGTTCTAATGGGATGGAGATTTGATGCCATCTAGCACAACTCTGGGCTTTGACACCTAATCTGCCATCAGTACACTGCCTGGTAATGCAAAAGCTTTCCATTACTGCCTGAAGAAGAAACCAATAGAAAAGCCCATCAGCTGCCAAAGGTTATGCCAGTATATGACAATTACATCAAACAGACTATTTCATGGCATTTTTGAACTTCCATCAGAAGGCACATAACTATAACTTCTGACTGCCTGCTTCCATGATATTGTTAGCTCTGATATTTGCCTAGATCCAATAATTCACTACAACTTCAAAGTAATATTCTATTATTCATTCTTGATTTATTAGCTGGAATAATTCTACAAAGAGAAATTCCCTCTGAGGTACCCTGAGATACAGGTCATCGAGGAAAGGCAGGAGAGGTGCCTAACTCTTTTTCTCTATTTGCCAGTTTTCAAAGTGATGAGTAGTTCCCTAATATTCCCCAAACATGACCAACTAAGTTTTTGTTCTTATATTTTGAAGTATAATTATGAATCCACGGACTTAAACACATTTGACATGTTTCAATCCATTGAAATTATACCTTTATTGATAAAAGCTTGCAAGAGCTTATTCAAGCTGGCTTCTGAGTTCTTTTGACATAGTCTTAGTGGTCTTTGATAACCTTCTTCTTTTCCAATATGACAATATGTTCCAAGCCCAACTTATATATTTCTTGCCTTAGACCTAAAACCAGTAATTTCTCCAAGCATTCCTGATTCCTTTTCGTGAAAAATGGTATTTAGAGATACAGAAGTAATATTTTAAAACATGACTAGATATAATAGCAAAATCTATAGTACATAGGTTTTAGACAAAAATCTCTATTTTATGAAATAGTTGTGCTTGGAGTTCCTATTTATGCTCACGAAAGCAATAAAAATCTGCTTTCTACTTTAAAGTGCTAAACGAAGGTTTTATCTAGAAATAAATGTAAAAATAAATATCTATCTCACCATTCCCAGAAGCACCCTTATCTCTAAATTGTCTTCTTGTAAAGATCTGAAAAATCTCACAGCATTGGAATCTCAGATAGTGTGACCATAATTACTGCTTTCTACACCATAATTAAAGGTTTTTTACTTTTTGGTTAATAACTTCCACTGTTTTCTTTAGTCTATCATTTATTAAACAAAACCATTTGCTTTTTAAATCTAGTCAATTTTTAAAATCACCTATGCAAATTATGTATAACCTTAGTAAGGGTAAAGAATTCAAAATTTAAAATATTTTGGACTGATGAAACTATAATATACTGGCATAACTTTTGGCAGCTTTTCTAGTGGTTTCTTCTTCAGGCACTAATGGAAAGCTTCTGCATTACCAGGCAATGTACTGAGGGAGGATATAGTGTCGAGGCTCAGGGTTATGCTAGATGGCACCAAACCAAATTGAGATGAAATTTTTAATCCAGATGATTAAAAAAAAATCTAAATGCAAAGCAGAGAAGACACAAACAGATCTGTGTTTTAGAAAAATAACCCATACGCAAGTGAGTAAAAACGTTCTGTGGCTACATAAGAGAAAGTAATATACAACAGAAGTACAGGTAGAAGAGTAATGACATCTTTTTAAAAATCCATATGAACAAGGAAGCAAGTCATTTGCTGCAGTTTGTCAATAAATCACACTTTCCTCCAAGTCTTTGTTGATAACATTCACTTAAGGACAATTCCTTTCATAATGTAAACAGACATTCAGCTCACAAAGGCAAGTCAAGGCACTACCTGTCTTCAAATAGTTCATTAAGATGATCAGGTAAACAATGAAAACAGCACCAGATCTGGGCTTTAGAACAATTCTGGGTACTTAGTTACCAGGCACATCACTCAAATCTCCACCATGCCCCCTCGCTAGCCAACACAGCTGTAGTCCCCACAAGCCCTGCGGCAGGGGCCACTATGTGTTAAGGGACTTGTGGAATAACTGGTTTAGAAGACAGATTAAATGAACCAGTGAAGGTGAGAAATAAAATAACAACACATTAAATGAGTAGACTTAAATACCTATTTCAAATTAATAGCAATGAAATCAATATAGTTAATTTCTATTTAACATCCCTGCTGATGGGAACATTCTTATAATCGATCTTCCCCTTTCCAAATTACAGCAAGGTACTTCTAAACCCACTTCACTCTGTGGCTGTCTTTGTTCCCATTGTTTGCCCCCAATCCAAACAAGCCAGCTCTTCTGATTTTAGGCCCAAGAGTTCTTAGTCTAGACTCACTTTCCCTGGAAGGGGAACTGTCCTGAATCTCCCGCAAGTCAAGTGTCAGCCAAAGTGGAAAAAGGATTGTATTCCTGCACTACCATTCACCCTTTTGTCTTCCCAATTCTTTCAGCTCCTGCTTTTTCTACAGGTGTGCTTTCCATATAGTCAAACCTAAATGATACAAGTGGCTAAAACATTCACAGAAGAACATTTACATATTTTTTCCAAATGTTAAACTCAGGTGAGAGAGTATTAAATTGTTCTAGTCCCTAGGTGGATACATTCTAAAATCCTAAGATTTCATTATGATTTCTGGGGTCTCAATCTATATGACAATATAAAGGTAAAAGTACTTGTCCCTACTTAGTCTGCAGAAATGCTGCGTGGATAACACAAGGAAATTTTATATCTTTTTACAGATAGAGCGGTTCTATTGACCCTTGGAAGAATCCTGGGAGGAAAGCAGGGCAGGAATCTTACTCTTCCCTTAGCCACAAACGTGGACACAAACTTCAATCCAGGACTGCTAGTCCTTAGGGATATTACCAATTCCATCAACATCCTATGGAAGGTAGGAATTATACAATTCAAAAGGCTAATTTTTAATTCATGGAGTACTTCCCTAAGACTCAGTCAAGAAAGATAAACGGTTGTGAAAGGTAAGGTTATACTAATTATTACAGAACAAGGAGCAACTCACTGTGCAGGGTTTATTCTCATGTTTGGATCTTCAGCACGTCTTTTACATGGAAACAACATTTTATTCTCAGGTGACTTGCCATATGGCCTCTGGGACACGAGCATCTCTCTGTCTCGTCCTTGCAAAGGAGAAAGTCAAAGCACTGTCTCCCACTTTGTGGCTTTCAATTGGAATCTCAACCAGATCACTGTTGTTTAAGATCTGGTCAGTGCAAGCCGGGCGCGGTGGCTCATGCCTGTTATCCAGCACTTTCAGAGGCCGAGGTGGGTGGATCACCTGAGGTCAGGAGTTCGAGACCAGCCTGGCCCACATGGCGAAACCCTGTCTCTACTAAAAATATAAAAATTAGCTGGGTGTGGTGGCATGCGCCTGTAGTCTCAGCTACTGGGGAGGCTGAGGCAGGAGAATAGCTTGAACCCAGGAGGCAGAGGTTGCAGTGAGTTGAGATTGGGCTACTGCACTCCAGCCTGGGTGAAACAGTGAGACTCCCTCTCAAAACAAAACAAAAACAAAAACAAAAACAAAAAAAAACATCTGGTCAGTGCAACACCACAGCAAGTAGGAGACAAGGGAGGAACACTTTCCTAGCACTGCAGTCCTTGGGTCACCATACTTTAATATTGTATTTAAATTTTATTTTAAAACAAATTTGCATTTATTGCCCCTACTTGAAAATAAACTAATAATCACAATACATTTATACACTTGTTACATGAATGTTAGACTGTCTTTCTGGGAAGGTGGGAATAAGTTTTGTTTTGTTTTGTTTTTTTGAGACAGTCTTGCTCTGTCGCCCAGGCTGGAGTGCAGTGGCACGATCTCAGCTCACTGCAACCTCCACCTCCCTGGTTCAAGCAATTCCCCTGCCTCAGCCTCCCAAATAGCTGGGATTGCAGGCACGTGCCACCACGCCCAGCTAATTTTTTTGGTATGTTTTAGTAGAGACGGGGTTTCACCATGTTCTCCAGAGTGGTCTGGAACTCCTGACCTCAGGCAATCTGCCCGCCTCGGCCTCCCAAAGTGCTGGGATTACAGGCATGAGCCACCGCACCCAGCTGGTTTTTTCTTTTGTTTTGCAAAGAGAGAGAGAAAAATACACACACACACACACACACACACACACACACACACACACACACACACACACACAAATCCCCACACACCTCTAACAGAAAAAGTCACGACTCTAGCTTGTCTGTGGATAGTGACCACTGATACACACGACTTTAGAAAAAGGACAGCCTCTGGCTAAGGGCCAATGTGTAGATTTTGCTCAGTTTCATCCTTTATTCAGTATTTGGCGCTGGTGTTGGGTGGAGAGGTACAGCAATGTTATGCTCTGCAGTAGTGATTGAATCAGACACATTAGACACTGCATTTCTGCTTAGTAAAACAAATGGAGCTTTACGTGAGTCAATGAGACCTGAGTTAGCCTATTAAGGAAACTATGAATTCTACTACCTTTACCAGTTCAGCACATAAAATTTAACTACAAAATATTCAACAATTTTGTCCAAGAATAAATTTGGCAAGGTTTGTGAATTATTCCAGAGAAGTGGCTCTTTCAAATTAAGCAAATATATAAAACGTCCTAGCTAGCATTATGAGTGTTAACTGAAATAATTTCTTCTTACGTAATTTATTGTCTCTCTGCCCTGCCCCACCCCTTGCAAACACACTATCGCCATACTTCAGGGGAGGGGGCTGCCTGTCCTCATTTTCTCTTTTCGCACTTTCATCGATCCCTCATTTTGGAGGACAAAACAGTATATACACATATATGTATATTTTTTCCAGCGGGGTTAATGATAGGCCAATTGTTGTCCCAGGATCTAGTTCTGGTCCCATTTGGCGTGTGTGGCTATAAGGAAAAGGGTTTAATGTGGAACCTATTTTGATTTTTTTTTTTTTTGAGATGAGATTTTGCTCTGTTGTTCAGGCTGGAGTGCAGTCCAGGCTGGAATGCAGTGGTGAGATCTTGGCTCACAACAACCTCTGCCTCCTGGGCTCATGCAATCCTACTGTATCAGCACCCCTGAGTAGCCAGGACCACAGGTGTGAACCAACACACTGGACAGATTATTTATTTATTTATTTATTTATATTTTTTAAAGAGACAGGGTCTCACTCTGCTGTCCAGGCTGGAGTGCAGTGGTGCCATCATAGCTCACTGCAGGCTCCATCTCCTGCGCTAAAGCAATCCTCTTAGCCTCTCAAGTAGCTGGGACTACAGGCATGTGCCACCACTCCCGGCTTTTCATTTTTTTGTAGAGACAGGGGTCTTACAATGTTGCACAGGCTAATCTTGAACTCCTGGGCTCAAAAAGCAATCCTTCCGACTTGGGCTCTTATAGTGCTGGGATTACAGGTGTTCGCCACAGTACCCAGCCTGATTTTTTCATTTTTATATCATCTAAAGTCTGAGTTCATCAAACTTCCCAAATTTAGGCATGCTCATCTGCAGAAGAACAGCCTCCATAAGTGGTTGACTGCTATCTGCTGCTCTGTAAGGAGACCCCGATTGGCCTGGATTTACTTATACCAAACTCACTTGGAGGCTGAGCCTTTAAAGGGCCTTTTAAATTTAAGCTACCTTCGCCTTCTTTTTTTTAAAGTTACCTTCTTTATGTCACTCCTTAAAGGAGTCCACATTCAACTGGAAACTTCATGTTCAATATAAAATGTTCTGAAAGTTCAACCCACCACATACCAATGTACTCTGTTCACACATGTGACGGTGACAACCATACTCATATGTGTGATATGTGTAACTGTCTTTCTTTTCTCTCATAACAATCTCTATTTTCAACATGTTCTCCCATCACTGGGGAACGTAATCCACTACCAACAGTTTAGGGTAAATACTCTTCACCCAGTTTCATGCAAATGAAACAATGAGCAGACAACAAGAGAGATACAAAGAAAAAGTATATTTTTCTTTCACCTAAGAAATTTATTTCTTTGCGCTTGAGCATATAATGATTTCTGAATTTCTTGTAACCAAAGTGGTTTATTAAGGTAATGGTTAGAAATATCGATGCTTCTTTGGAAATCACATCCAACTAACCAGGTGTCTGAGATCCTTTCAAAATGTTTCTACACATGCCAACAGGGGAGAAGGACCTGTGATCCAACAGAATGCCTTTCTTTGCCAGTCATTGGACTTTTGCTTGGTCTAGGTCAAGGCCACACTGTCAATTCTCATTTCACAGAGTTGTTCCCTGGTTAAAGGTTTTAAGATTCTCAAAGTTGGCCTGTTCCAACATACCAGGTAAAGTGAGGTATATTATTTCAAATACACTTGTAAAGAAGGCTTTTTACTTAGAAGAATTTTGTGTTATTTTAACAGAAATAGCCGTTTCGTAAACATTTCCAAGTATCTGCAAATATTATAAGAATTTTAAAAGAGATTTATCAATCACCAATATTTTCTTCTAAGTGGCATCTTTCTAAAATAACCTGCAAACTGTACATTCATGCCAACAGATTAAATACTTAGCCAAAGGAAGAAACCTCAAAAGTTTTTCTCAAAGACTACTTCTGCATTAGAATATATGTTATCCTCCGGAGGGGAATGAAGAAATTCAGTCTCATCACAGACATCCCCTCAAACGTCTTTTCCTCTGAAAAGCCTTGTCATGACACAGATCCTGCCTGTGTGCCTCCTTCCCAGCGTCCTCACCACAAAAGGCTGATGTTAAATCTCCCACGGCCTCCCCTAATAATGAACTGGCTTCCATAGGGAGGGGCAGTGTAAATGTGTCTCCTGAACCAGAAACATCCTGCTTTTCATCTGCGCATAATTCATTCTCTAGGCTCAATACCTCGAGAGGCAGGATTTAAACATTTCACCCAAGGAAAGAATATCACCAGATCATTCTAGATTCATCACTTTCTCTTTATTTGTGACCTGCAATGTGGGGCACAGAGAAAGTATTTGTTTGAGGAGGGAGATCAGGATGGAGCAAAGAGGGAGTCAAAGGGGGTGTCTTTGAAAGAAAAACCTTGACAGGATAAAATCTCCTGGAGAGAGATTACAGGAACTATGGAGTTTTGCCTAAAACTGGGTAGTAAAGCTTCTGTTTAACTTGTGGACTAACTGCCATATGCATGGATTCTAGGGCTGCAATGGGAATTTAGGAAGTCATTTATTGTCTCCAGGTAATAGCACACACAGCTGCTGTGGGCAGACCTGCACATATTTTATTTTCACTCTATGACTGTGATGGGATTAGACAGACAATGCAAGACCAACTCCTCCAGGCACAGACCCTCCCTGCGGGCAAGCCTCTCCACGTGGCAGGGGTGTGAGCGCAGAACTGACCTCACACAAGGATGATGGAGAAACATCAGGACACTGTCCATAATGACAACATACACATACTTCATTAAAATATAGACACTGAAATATACTATTTTTTTTCTCAAAATTAGACATTGATGGTCGTGAACTAGTGAAGAAAACCAGTGTAAGAATGTTGAAAACTATGCTGTTTAGAGGAAGATGAGATAAATGTGAGTTTTATCAGGGTTGAGGTGCCTGTTCTCTACTGCAGGCTTTTCCAGGCGGCCTATCATTCCAACATGAATGTGCTCTTCATTATCAGTCACTGCTTCATGATAATGCTTTAAATGTGCGTACAAAGTTCCATTTAGTCTGACAATAAGAACTCCTGATGCCAGCTAATAACTGCCACCTCTGAGAAAGAATGAACAGAAAAATAATACTCTATTTCAGGGTGCCCATCCCTTTTACCATTAACGATTACTTTTCAAAACACTGAGATTAAGCTCTTTCTTGCCATATCACCAAGTATTCTACATACAATTAAAAAAAACCAATATCATTAAAAGGCAGATATCTCCAACTGCCTATAATAGGACATTCCATGAGTCACCTTGAAAACCAACTCCATTTTTAACAGCCTCATTGTTATTTATCTGCATTAACCTCATCCACTACTATTCATTAGGCAGCTCCTTGCATACAAAGTTTAGTTTGGCTAGCCACCCTACAGTAACTAAACAAAAAAAGACAAACTTTCAAAACAGTATATATGGGTGGATTTTTGTTCTGTTTTCTAAACTCAGACTTAACAAGTCAATAGCTACAGCCCTGAAATGACTTGGAAATTTGGCTCTTACCCAGGGTATGATGAAATTTTGGAATTCTAAAAAAGTTCTTTGTGGCATTCATAATGTCCATGGATATGAATGAAACTTGACATGTACAATGAGAGAGTAAAAGGCTAAGCCCTCCCTGCCCCACACAGACATACGCTTCTTCATATGGTTAGAAATGCAGCTGATTACATTTGCCTAAATGTCCATCTGTTTCTAGCAGTGGGTGGCTTTGTCCATGCTCTGAAAATAATTTCAATGACCCAGAGCTCATTCCCATGCCACAGGGCTTGGCTGGTCTCCTCAGGGCACCAAATTCTCTCAGCACCCCCTCCCCTGCCAACTCAGCTCCCAGCACATCCACTCCTTCTTGACCATATGCCTTCTGTTTACTTTCCCAGCCCTACTTGGCCTCGTTCCCTCTTACCCTGACCTTAGCTCTCTCCCATGATCCCAAGTCATTTCCAGTCATGTCCACACTGCCCCCAACCAGCAGGGCCCTGGGTCAACCTTTCAGGACATGGGTGCTGCTGGTACCACAGTGGGTGGTCATGCTCCATTGTCAGTCCACTGCATAAAATTAGGTGCATGTGATATAGCAGAAGTGTATGCGGCCATCATGCTGCCACTAGGCAAAGTCCTGTGGTGCACACATTTTGTAGGAGTGGTCCCCACCTCCTGGTTCTGAGCTCTCTTGTACTCTTGGTGGTGCTAGTTCCTTCTCAGGTACTTCGGTGTCTGTTTTGTCTAAACCTTCTCATAATAAGAAACAAATGACAGACCACAGCCTCAAGTTTCATCCTTAGGGATAACTGGGGCTCAAGACCTTATGCAACGGAAGAGCAGCTCGTTCCGGCACTTGGCAGGGTAGGCTGCATCTCATGCTTCAGGTTCGGCTCAAATGTCAGCTCCCCAGTGAGCCCTCCATGCCCACCTCTAAAGTGGCCGCTTCCAGTTACTCCCACATCTTTCTACTCTGCCCTCGGTGATACTAACACCACTGGTAATTATCTTGTTTGTTTACCATCTGTCCACTCCTCTTGCCCCCAGGATGTAAGCTCTATGAAGGCAGAAACTTGACAGAATATGTTTTGTTTACAGCTGTATCTCCTGTGTCTGGAACTGTGTGTGGCACACAGTAGGTACACAATAAATAAATGCTGAATGAATGCAAACAAAGCTGCCCCAAATCATACAAGAGGCAATTATCAATACGTGCCCCTAGTGCTATGTGAGATGGCTAGGAACAGACTGGGGCTGAGTGAACTAAAGGACCCTGTCTTCTATGTATTTTTTTTTTTTTTAAGGTGAGTAGAGAAATGTCTGGAACACACATACCAAAAGCTCCCTAGCTGCACTGCAGCTTAATGAGAGCTCTGTTCTAGGCATCAAGGTCACCAGCTTCTAGTTCCAAAACTATCAACCAGTTGGATAAATGGGCACATGCGTCTCAACTCTTCGGGCTCTCCTTTTCTTCACTAGTAAGGCAGGGGAACTAGATTACAAGTTACAATAACTAACATTTATTGAAAACTTTCCACATGCCTAATGAAAGAGTAAAACAGGAATTTTCTCATTTAATCTTTGCAACAATGCCATGTGATCGCTGCTGCTTTTGTTATGTAGGAAAAGATACAGACTCAGAGAGGTTTAGTGACTTGTCTAGTCACAATTATTAAGTGGCAGAGCAGGGATCTGGACCTAGGACGAATTCTAGGATTCTTGCTTTTAATTAAGACTCTCCTTGCTCTCGTGTTTATGTCACGAGATTAAGCAGGAAGAAAAATGAATTCCAAGTGAGGACACAATTGTGGTCTTTAAAAATCCATTTTGTCTTTTTAAATTCTACCAAGACCTCATTTTACATTTTCACTTTAACCAAGATGATTTTAAGTTCTGTGAAGAAAAGCTCAAAATGTAGAGATCTGGGTGGCTAGTTCCTCAGTTTATCGCTGGGAATGATTTTTTTGGCTGGCAAAGCTGCCAGCTGTAACATATACGCTATGTTAATATCGTAGGAATCATCACATCGCACATTTCTAGTCACTACAGATTTGGAGTTCGAGTCTCAATTTGCTTTTTGTGGTAAATTAGTCAAAATGGACAGAGACCATGTACATTACACTGCTTATAATTTTTTCAAAGCTAATGAAAGACTTCAGATTGGTATCTTGACTATGTGTTTAGAAAAATCTATTACTAAAAAAAAAAAATAGGCAAACCTCTCACTATTCTACTCTTAGAGATTGGTGCCTGTCCAAAGGTCTGTATTTACATTATGGTAAAATTGAGTTTTAAATTCATGAGAACATTTTGAAATGAAAATGGAAAATGAAGTAACAATAAAATTAAGCCTATTAACAGGTTGAGGGAAGTACAGGCCAGTGGCAAAAAATATTCCAGTGAATCTGACTCCAAAAGACATCCTTATGCCCTCAGCCGTATTTGTGCTTATCTACTCTTCTTTATTATTTCCACAGTAAACTCTGGCACAGAATCAAAATTGAAAACTTCACATTGGGAAATAGCACAACATTAAACTTACCTCTTTGGGTTCAGTTGGCAAGGTACTGATCTGCTTCTACATCAAACCCATGCTCCAACCCCAGAGGAGAAACTCCGAATTACATACAAGACAGGCTCCCTCCTGCACTTTATGAGGAAGTAGCAAATGGAAATTTTGGTTACTGCTACAGCTGAGCTAAGATAAACGATAAGTTGGTGGAGCAGTGGGGAAATACTACCAAAACTAGGAGCATTATTTCACTACCAGCTCCCTAGTGCATTGTCCCCAAAACTTCTTTTCCCGTGTGAAATGATTCTCTCATTTCAGCCAGAGAATGGATTTCCTCATATCTTCTTAAAATTCCACCCCAGGATCAGAGTTCATCCTTCTTTTCCCTTCCCTGTTCTTCTGGTACTCTCATTTGGGCAACCAGATACCATTATTGTATATATTGTATATGGAACAGAAGAATTTTTTTAATCAATAAACATCTCTATTTACTGGAATGAAGAATGAACCGACAGACTTCTGCATTAGAAGTACCTAGCAGCCCCTGACAAAAATCACTTTACACACACACACACATACACACACAAACACAAACATTCCTTGCAGTATCTCTGCTCTCCTTCTCTACTACCTTGTCACAGGTCAAAAGTAAAGTTACATTTCTAGCATCAGTGTAATATCACTACAATTTTCAAAGGGACGTATAGAAACTGAGCATTCCAGTAAAAAGTAGATAAAAATTGTGCCATGTTCAAACCAAATCAGGTATAGAAATAACTGAGGGCGTGGTGGCTCATGCCTGTAATCCTAGCGCTTTAGGAGGCCGAGGCGGATGGATCACCTGAGGTCAGGAGTTTGAGACCAGCCTGGCCATCGTGGAGAAACCCCGTCTCTACTAAAAATACAAAAATTAGCCAGACGTGTTGGCAAGTGCCTGTAATCCCAG
>NW_012115378.1:2811314-2819129 GCF_000951035.1 Colobus angolensis palliatus
TAAAAAATAAAATTAAAATTTCCACTGTTCCATCACCCAGTTATAACACTCATATTCATATCTTCCTAAACACCATTTTTTTACAGAGTCTTGCTCTGTCACCCAGGCTGGAGTGCAGTCGCATGATCTCAGCTCACTGCCACTTCTGCCTCCTGGATTTAAGCAATTCTCCTGCCCCAGCCTCCCCAGTAGCTAGGATTACAGGCTCATGCCACCACACCCGGCTAATTTTTGTATTCTTAGTAGAAACGAGGTTTCACCATGTTGGCCAGGCTGGGATTCTCGAACTCCTGACCTTGTGATCCTCCCACCTCAGCCTCCCAAAGTGCTGGGATTACAGGCGTGAGACACCACGTCTGGCCCTAAACATCTTTTATGTGTGTCTGGTGGAGGGTACATGTGTGTATGTGTTTCACACAGTCATTTATAAAAATGGGTTCATATGTATACACACACACACACACACACACACACAGAGAACTGAATAGTGTCCCCCATAAGATTCATATCCACCTGGAACCTCAGATTATGACTTTATTTGGAGAAAGGTCTTTGCAGATATAATTAGTTAAGCTGAGGATATACTGGATTAGGATGGGCCCTAAATCCAATGACTGGTTCCTTAAAAGACGACCATGTAAAAAGCACAGATGAAGAAGGCCACATGATAATGAAAGGCAGAGATGGGTGTGACGAAGCTGCAAGCCAAGGAGCACACAGGGGCCAACAGAAGCCGGAAGAGACAAGGAAGGGTCTCCCAAAGCTCTTGGAGGGAGCACGACCTTACTAACACCTTGGTTTTACACTTCTAGCCTCCCACATCACAACTGTGAGAGGACCAATTTTAAACCACCCGGTTTGTGGTAATTTGTTATGGGAGCCCTGGAAAACTAATATAATCCATATACACGTTTGTAATAATCATCTTGCTTCTGTTAACATTTTTATATTTGTGAACTTTTTTCATATTTTCTTCACATGTAATATTTGCATAATACTTAAGTGTACAGGTGTACCACAGTATACTAGATTTCAGAATTTTATTTTAACATGCTTAATTTCAACTTCTACTTTGGTCATTTCCCCTCATTATTATTTCAAGCCAACAGAACTGACGGTCACTTCATTGCGAACTATGACCAAATCATCTCTGTCTTACATAAAAAGATTTTCCAACGTCTTTACGTGATTTTGCAGGGGCTTAGTTGTTTGCTAGTTAGAGTCCTAAAAGCCAAATGGACATCATCATCTGGGCTCCTTGTTAACAGGAAAAAACGCAAGTAATCATCTTATTAAAAAAAGAAAAAAAAAAATCCCAAACAACCTTGGCCATCGTAAACTAAGGGAATCACAGGATGTCCTGTCTATTAGTATTTGGCTTCCGTTCACGGCACATCCTCAAAGCAAAAAGAACACTCGCAGCTCTCAAGGGATCCTTGAGTGGCTGTGGTCTGCTCAGTCCCAACCAGACACGGAGAAATCATCTGACTACCGCCACCATGGAGGCAGCGACTCACCTGAAATTCGGTCTGAAGCTTTTGGCAATAAAATGAACACATGTCAAATGAAATAAGCGGCACCCACGAAATCTAGTAGTAGGCCTGGGACATTTGTGAAATCATTAGTAAACTTATATTTTGTATTTTTGGATTTTGAAACACATGTAGTTAAGAAACTGGCTTTTAGCTAGAAAGATTTCTGAACAGATTCTGGGAGCCAAGGATCCTCATCGTCTCCAAAACAAGGTTCCTCAGTCGATCCTTTTAGGTAAACCTATGACCTTCCTAAGCTTTTGTTTCCCAGTCTCTAAATTTTACTTGAGACAATTTCTTCTCAGGGAGTTAGAGAAGTCAGGAGCCAAACAACAACAAAACTGCCAAATTAGATGGAATGGGAATGGAACGAGGTCAAGGTTGGGGATCTTCACCACAAAATTTTTTAAAAGGGGCGCATCCAGTGCTTTGGCTATTCTTGGCAAAATTTTGGAAGCATGCAAATGGCTCCTTGTTACATTTATGTTTCCTCCCTCTTTTTATTTAGTTTTTTAAATGTTTATTTTAGGTTTGGGGGTACATGTGAAGGTTTGTTACATAGGTAAACTCACGTCATGGGGGTTTGCTGTGCAGATTATTTCATCACCCAGGTATTAAGCCCAGTACCCATTAGTTATTTTTTTCTGCTCCTCTCTCTCCTCCCACCTTCCCCTCTCAAGTAGACCCCAATGCCTGTTGTTCTCTTGTGTTCATTAGTTCTCATCATTTAGCTGCCACTTGTGAGAACATACAGTAGGTATCCTTGTTACAATTAAAGAAAAAAGTTTTTCTATGCACATTTTCCTCTTAAATTTAATCGCGGAATCTAGCAAGAATGGGACACACAATACAAACAAAAGAATATCTTAATTATAGGGCACTTCTCCACAGAACTAGAAGAGCATCTCCTATCTACCAAGACTACCTACCAAACCTAACACGCTCATATAAAACTTCTAAGGTAGATTCAGTGGTTTTTTTTTCTTTTCTCAGCTAAAATAATTACTCTGTTACTATTTTACCCTCTATTTACACATTAAATACTCTTTTTATTTATTTATTTATTTTTTATGAGATGGAGTCTCGCTCTGTTGCCTAGCCTGGAGTGCAGTGGCGTGACCTCAGCTCACTGCAACCTCCACCTCCTGGGTTCAAGTGATTCTCCTGTCTCAACCTCAAAAGTAGCTGGGATTATAGGCAAGTGCCACCACGCCCAGCTATTTTTTTGTATTTTTAGTAGAGATGGGGTTTCACCATATTGGCCAGGCTGGTCTCAAACTCCTGACCTCAAGTGATCCGCCCATCTCGGCCTCCCAAAGTGCTGGGATTACAGGCCTGAGCCACAGTGCCTGGCCTAAATAGACTCATTTAATATGTACTTACTGAGAGATGGACCATGCACCTAATTGCTGTAAAAGTCATTGTGAACAGACTAGGTCTTTTGTGTGTGTGTGTGGGGGGGGGGCAGGGCTTTATATTCAATTTAAGAATATAAGGCCTGTACATATTAAAATACAGTTCAAGACTGTATTATTATCCAGAATATGTTTATATTTCTATTTTAAAAGATAAACTATTTTTTAAATGGAAAAAGATTTGAACATTTTACTACAGAAGACACACAAATGGCCAATAAGCACATGAAAAGATACCCATTATTAGTCATCATGAAAACAGAAATTACAATCTCAATGAGATACCACTATCCATCCATAAGGATGGCCAAAATTTAAGAGACCGATAGTAAGTGTTGCCAAAGATGTGAAACAATCGGAACTCTCATACTGGGATGCTAGGAATGTAAAATGGTACAACCGTTTTGGACAACTGTTTACCAAACAGTTTCTTAAAAAGTTAAACACCAGCCATATGACCCAATCACTCCACTCTTAGGTATTTTCCCCAGAGACATGAAAACGCCTCCACAAAGATTTGTATAACAACATTCATAGAAGCTTTCTTTATAATTTCTAAAAAGTGGAAACAACATAAATGTTCATCATTTGGTGAGTAAACATGGTATAGCCATATACCATGAAATATTACTCAGCAATAAAGAGTGATGAACTGCTGAGACACCCCATATGGATGAATCTTAAAATCACTGTGCTGAGTCAAAGTAGTCAGACACTAATGAGTGCATTCTCTGTGATCCCATTTATATAAAATGTAATCTAATCTGTGGTGACAGAAAGCAGATCACTGGCTCCCGGGGCTGTGGGCAGAGAAGATTTGGACTGCAAAGGGTACAAGGAGTCTTTTGGGGGTGATAGAAATGTTCCGCATCTTGACTGTGGTAATGGCTTCAGGGTGGACACACTGCCAAAACTCTGACTCAGACACTGTAAATGGCTGCAGTTTATTGTACATAAATTCTTAATAAAGTTGATGAGGGGGAAAAAAAAGACTACAGTATAATTTGTTTGACTTCTTTCCAGGTTCAATTTGAACTTTTAATGAACATCTGCTATGTGCAAGGTATTGTACAGGGTACTTAGAACAAAAACATTATAGATTTTTATCAATACAGGGTAAAAGAGTAGATTTAAGCTGCAAGCAATACTACTAGCTAACATTCTTTGAGGCATTTACTTTGCACCAGGCACCGTTTGGCACACCTTACGTTCTGTAACTCATTTAATCTGCATAAGAACCCTGGGAAGTTGGTGCTACTATCATTTCCATATGCACAGTAAGAAAACGAGGCTTAGAGAGGCTAAAAAAATTTTGCCCTAGAAAGGGATGGAGTTGGGACAGAAAATAAAAGTCTCACACCAGAGCCAAGCTTTGCCCACTATACTTAACTGCTTCTTCAAGCAACTTCCTGGCTGTGTACTTTGAGGACCCCAGCTGTCCTCCTGGGGGTTAGGAAAGGAGGTAGGGGACAATCCAGGCTCCCTTTTCGGTACAGACCAAATTTTGAACTGGAGTTGAGGTAGCAGTGACACACTTACCATACAGGCTGGAAATAGGTACATGCTGACATCTTAAAGTCATTGCTATGACAATGCTATCTGCCTGTCAAAAATTTCAGGGGGAAAGAAATTGGCTTCCCAAACCCAAACATATCAATTTACTGTGTATTCCAGGCCCCATTAAGGGACTTGGGAGAGACTTATTGGTCCCCTTTCCCTTCTGCTGCCAGGCCCCTGCCTAGGCTAAGACAGAGCTCTTCATTTTCTTCTGTCCTTGGAGAACAAGTGTTGAAGGGAAGGTTTATTCTGCCCTTGAAAAGAGAGGCAGAGAGATGGGGCGGGGGTAGGGAGGCAGAGAACTAAACTCTCTCTAGGGGCTGGCATGTTCACCCCAAGAAACCCTCACCCTCCTCCATGCTGCACTCACTTCCCATCACACTCCATCTCCAAATGACCCTGCCTCTGCTTCCTCCTTTTCTAGCAGAGACATTCAGCTCGTAAGTTCCACAAGTTTTTTTTATTTCGGAGTTGCTGACAGTGAGCAGGTCCCTATACGGAGGATAATATATTCAAAGCTTTGTTCTTCTTTGTTTTTTCTTAATTGGTCAGTCTCCCTAGGGGTTCTCTCAGTCTTCACCCAGACTCCTGGATGAGGGGGCTGAAACAGAAATGCATGGTGAATGCAGATGGCTTGTTTCCTGGCCGTCATCACACGCAGGGGTCACAAGAAGGCCAGATACTGCCCAATTAAGTTCCCTAAGGTGGGAGGTTAGGCTGAGTTGGAGGAGGACAGAGGACTGCACTCAGAGTGGCCAAAAAATTGGCAATTACCTGCAATCTCAGCTTCAGGGCCCCTTGCTGTACTTGATAAATGGCAGGAGCCTGATAAATGAGAAGAAAACAAAAATGCAAAGAGGGTATTTTAAAATAATCCTCAGAGAGTATTATTTTGCAGTTCATGTAAGATTCACAGAGCATACTAAACAGGCTGGACGCATCACAAAACACACAGGCAGCTTCAATGTACTCTGGAGAAAATGAAACAAAATCTGCACTATGGATTGCTATGGTGAAACCTGAAAGGGCTAAATGAGGCAGATGCTATAGGAGCACATTTCATTTGTGACTACTGATGTTTAATGTAAGAATGGTACTTGCATTAGGCAAATCTTTACTGTCATCCATGTGACTTTGGTAAGTCCATGAGTATCTGTGAGATGTTTCCTAACATATTTCAACATGTAAACCTCACTAAGTTCAAACTGAAACTTATTTAATTTTAAAAATCTATGCTATTAAAGGGTTAATTGAAACATCACTGATTGATGAGGTAATGCATTTAGTTTCAGTTTAGAAAAAAAAAACATAAAAAAGTACACAGTGATTAATCTTCCCAGTTCTTAACATTATTAGTTTATATCCTTTCAGTTTCTCTATGAATAAAGTATGAATATATGATCTCATTTTCACTTTTTATGTAATAGTATACTGAAGTATTTTTAATCTAATGATAACCAATACAAATATAAAAATTGGAGGAGCAAAACAGATAAATAAGCCTCTTACTTTTCAAGTGACTTCTTGAAAAAGAGAAATGAACTTCCTGCCACAAAAATCACTCAACAGTGCCCAAGCTTGTGCCTCAAGGCTATGTTCGTAAGACAAATATAGAGGTCACAGTATGGTACGCACTCATTTTTACTTACACGCTCCATTTCTGAAAGCTTTTGAAAATTATAGGACTGATAATTCTGCCCTTCCCAAGTATCAACACAATAATCACAAAATTACTTTTATTCAGACAAGTTATCAGGAAGACTTCTGAACCAATGACAGCCACACCTCAGCAAAAAACAAAACACACACCCTGTGTATACTCTGGGGTCAGGTGTGGAAACCTCTCCATCTCACATCCCTCCCACCAGGCACTTTCACCCGCTGTCCAGGCCCCTGGTAGCTCTTATCAAGGGAGGGCTGTGCAGTATTTATCCCTGTATTCCAAGGGCCCAGCATGGAGCAAGGCTGGCACATTAAAGGAACTTGGTAAGTCTGCTAAAAGGAGGATTTTGGTTTAAACTTTAAAGTAACAATAAATTGTGTAAAACCCAAGAGTGAGGATTTTAAAAATGACATGATTAGAACCTAAAAACACTTTCTGGCATTCCAAAATGATAAAAAGGAAATAGACGGTGTGAGGGAGTAGGGGAAGGAGCCCACTTAGCTTCACCTTCTCCTGATTTGCACAGCACCAATGAAGACCTCACAGGGAATCACAGAGGGCCTTTCAATGAGGGATACCACTGTTTATAATCACAGTATAGCTGTGAACATAAGAAAGCCTCCCAGAGCGGAGCTTGCAGTGAGCTGAGATCCGGCCACTGCACTCCAGCCTGGGCGACAGAGCGAGACTCCGTCTCAAAAAAAAAAAAAAAAAATCAGAGGGGCAGATACATGGTAAGACCATGGGTTTGGGAAGGACAGTGGAAGCAGGGAAGCTTTTTGAACTGCAGTCTCCTCTTTAGATTCTGCAGTGCTACGCTATGAGGACTTATGGGAGCAAAGGACAAAATTTTTAATACAGCATACTGTAGTAGTTTAACAAATGTTAGGGATGGGGTCACTACTGAATTGAGAATGTTTTGTTAAACTTGGGATAAAGACAGAACAGTAACAATTAGTTAACAAGCATTCAAAGATAATTAAGAAAAAGGACCACAAGACCTAGCAAACTTTTTGACTAAATAACTAGAGATGTTACTATAGGCAAAAATGTCTAAATAAGAAGTGTCAGTGGATGAAGTCAGTTCTAGAGTAGATACATGTTGTTAAAAGTTACCCAGTGTTTGAGCCAATTTGAACAGATGAAATTTTAAAATTTGGTAAAATGCCTCCCCAACCTGCTTCAATACCGAGTTTCTAGGTTCCTAGGGTTAATTTAGACTTTAAAAACATTTTTAAGGAAAAAAAGGTTTGAGTTCAGTGACTGAGTAAGAATTATAAATTTTATTTTCTTTTTTTTGGCTTTCCAAACCTAAACCAAAAAACCTGACAATCACACTAGTTGATTCAATATCTCAAAGACCTATTTTACTTTGCATATTTCGGCTCTAGTTATTGTTATAATAATAAACATTTAATATCACAAATATATTAATGGATTCATTATATATTTATATATGTATATATGCTACAAAGGATTAATTATTTAAAGTTAAAGTTAAAATATTTCATTAAAGTTTGATGAGGCAAAGGAACAACAAACTTAAAGTAGGATGCTAGTAAAAATAAAAATCTACAATTTTTTAAGATGTCAAAGTGCTACTGTTTATTCAAAAGGCCAGATTTTTCTATTAAAAAAATCTGTCCAT
>NW_012115378.1:2819179-2843005 GCF_000951035.1 Colobus angolensis palliatus
CCGTCTCAAAAAAAAAAAAAAAAAAAAAAGAAAGCCTCCCAGAGATGTCAGTACCTCTGGCATTTTTGACAAATTACCTCCTAGGGTTTTGCCAGGGTAGGCTGACACTAAATAAAGAACAAAAAATTAATGTCTTTAAAGCAAAACAAAACAAAAACAAGTGTTACTTCTATGAAAAATGAAATAGGATCACAGAAATCTAAAGGGTGTCTCATATCAACAGCACTGTCTTTTTAGTTGTATGCAACAACAAACACTGGCCCTAAATTTCACGATCGATTCTGCGCACAATTAAAATTTGAATTTCTATAAAAATGTGTATTTTCTGCTGTATAAATTTTTATGGACAGCCAAAATGCCTTTAGGAAGTATAATTTTAGAAAGTATAATTATATATACATATCTATGTGTTATATACATGTTATATATATATATAAACACATACTATATATGCCCAGTTCTCACCATTACTGTGTTAGACACAGTATTAACACATATACTATATATACACTATATATAATAGTATATACATATAGTGTATAGTGTATGTATAGTATTAATACATATAAACACACATACACACAAATACAGTATATGTGTTAACACCATATATATTAAATGTATGTAGTATACATACATAATACATATTTGCTACTACTATATATGTGTGAATATAGTTTATGTATATGTAGTATATGTGTTAATACTATATATAACACATAATTATACTTTCTAAAAGTATATGTGTATATATACTTTCTATAGTGTATGTATGTATAAATACACACAGACACACACACATATATGGTATATGTGTTAATATTATATAAATATATGATACAGTTTGGATGTTGTCCCCTCTATATGTTGTGTTGAACTGTAATCCCCAGTGTTGGAGGTGGGGCCTGGTAGGAGGTGTCTGGGTCATGGGGTCAGGTACCTCATAGCTTGATGCTGTCCTCATGACACTGAGCGACTTCTCGCATGAGCTGGTGGTTTAAAAGTGTGTGGCACCTCCCCCTCCACTCCCTCTCTCTTGCTTCTGCTCTGGCCACACGACATGCCTGCTCCAGCTCCGCCTTCTGCCATGAGTGAAAGCTCCCTGACGCCTCCCCGGAAGCGGAGCAGATGCTGGTGCCATGCTTCCTACACAGCCTGCAGAACTGTGAGCCAGTTAAACCTCTTGCCATGTCCTCTTTCTGTTCCAAAGTCATTGCTAAAATCAGATTCTTCCGGCATGGTCATTTTACCTGCTGGAACCAAGAGAGGCCTAGAAATCACAGAAAGTTTGAGTTTTTGCCATATTTTCTTAACTAGATTAGCATTAGACGGCACCATCACTCAAAGCTGCTGTCAACTTGATCATTTCATGTATTTACCACAAACTTCTGCTCCTTTAGAAAAGACAATAATTTTTTAAGAAACTCTGTCCTGGTTCAAGTGAGTAAAATCTTAATTCACTTGGGGAGACCTCACATTGAAAACAGTGTTTTTTTTTTTTTTTTTTGTAACCTACTAAGAAATTATTTATTGGTGGCCTATAAAACTCTGTTCAGTCTTTACCTTGCTAATGATTTATTTTCATTAAAGTAAATGATCATCTTTGGGGAGGCATTTTGTAAAAACATATTTAGGAGAAATTTCTTTGATTTATGCTATAAGGCAAATGTTGCATAATTTTTTGCCTATGTGAATTGTAGGTTTCCACTTTGAGAGAATTCTCTCAATCTAATAATAAAGACCAAGGGCCAGAAACACTAAGATAAACAATCAAAATTTCAAAATGAGCTAAGAAACAAGGTTTGTATGATACCAATGGTACGTGTGTGGAATATTAGAAAGAAAAAGGGCTGTTAGAATAGTGCTTCAGATATTGGCTAAGTTTGACATACTCAATGTACCATTACAGAGGCAGATGCCTGAAAGACGGCCTGAAGTCAGGAAGAATAAAACTATTCCTAGATATATATTCTAACTTAATTCACTGTAGAAAAAAGACACTTCTCACAGGAGAGAAGAAAATCAGTTTGTCCTTTAAAGTGAAATAGACTAAAAGAAGAAGTAAACACACACATACTATTTAGGGTAAATTCCATCCACTCCGGAGTCTGCCACCAAGGTGATAACCTTCTAACTGTCAGAGGAATTGGCCCCAAAGTCATAGGGAGTGTTCTGAGCAGTTTCTTCAGCCACATCTGTACTTTTTACGGCATTCAATGCCAAGGGAAGATGCTTCATAATGAACCAGAAACCTGGTTCATTGTTTAGGAAGATCAGAATAGTGGAAACTCTCCACACTTGCCACTCCTAAAAGTTAGACTGATAGCTATGAAGTGGGCATCTGCAAATATAAAAGCCACTGTCTGAGCTAAGTACCAGTCTCATTATGGAACAAAGCTGCATTCATTGCTTCTACTCAAGGAAAGACATCCCGAGCCAGAGAACATCTACCTTGTCCTGATCTTTGCACATTAAGGGGCTTAAGCTCTCACATGGCATTAAGTATTTTCTAGCGATTCTAGACCCACACAGTGGGGCACTGGTGGACCCCGTTGTCTCTTCAGCTCTCATTTCAAAATTGAAGATGCACTGCAGTAGGCATCTGTTTTCATTACACTATCTTCAGTCAATAAACTTTCAGTAGTTTCTTATTTCCAAGTTTCAACTACCCCGCCTGCTTTTCAGTGCTTTTATTTTCTATCACTGCCCGACACACCTGGCCAGGCCAATGAAAATTCTGCCTGATCCTAAAGCCTACATTCTTTTCAGCAAATTTTGTGGTTTCTCACAGTGTCTTTTAGCTTCCTACAGCATACTGGCCTTCAGGGAAACTTTTTTCCCCCTTTGGGTCACTGGGGGTTCAGGAAATGCAAACCACTTTCGCTATTAGACTAAGCAAAATACCAACAACACTGTAAGTCTGTTACAAAATGAGCTGTTTTCCATCTGACTTTACTAGGACTCAAGATCCTTCAAGGGGCATCTAGCACAGACCTTGGCCAGAGCAGACTTTCAAATATTTGTCCAATTAATTAATTATCTAAACCAAACAGAATATTTAAATTAGTCCCAAATTTCCCCTTCCAATTAATAGAATTATTCACTGCAGCTTCAAGATGTCCCTATAAATAAAGAAAAGATGCTGCATAAGGAAATCAACCTTCCGAATTTCAGAGGACAATCTCACAGCTCTGCTCTAAGAGCCTCTCCCCAAAGCAAGAGCACCCAGAAGACCATCCCATTAACAGAAGCTCTGAAAATCCGTAAAGGAAGTTCCAGAGTTGGGCAGGTACTAAAGCATCAAGTAATCTTCTGATTTTTACGAACACTAAGAAAAATAATAAGGACAAAAATCTTTATTTTTGAAAACCTCCTTTGACAGTATTAAACTTAGATGATACTAACAAATACATAATAAAGACATGAACCTAGACTTTTGCCATCTATAACTACTGTTTCGGGGAATGTGATGTGAAGCCTATGTTCTGATAAAAGTGAGCCACATTACAATAGCCTCTACTGAATGGCACACACTTTCACAACTCTTTTATACACACATGTGCGCAAGAAACCACACACACCGGCACAATATTACGATATTTCTCTTTGTTTTCCTTAACAACAGTATGTTTTTTAAAACTGGCAAAGCTGGATGTTACGGCCAATGCTTTAGGCTTACATTTTAGTTTTGCCTTACTTTACAATCCATTTCCTGGGGCCAAGTAATTTTTTTTTTTAAGTATTCAGAAACATGTGCTACTGTAGTCGCATGCTCAAAACCCCCATGTGGAAACAGTCCCCTAGACTTATACATTCATTCTTAAAAGCCTGGAGTATACAAAGATGCAGTGGGCAGAGAGCCAGTTAATAAATCTCATTTCCGACTAGCATCTGCATGAAACAGAGCTACGGGGAGTATCCTCTCCAGGGAGATCCAGAGCACGACTCATTCACTCTGTGAATTAAACAGTGTCACCTCGGATGGCCCACACCACATTTATTTTTTAAGCAGCTCTTAAAATATATAGATTTCTAGCATTCATAAACACAGTGAGGAAGCTGAGGCTGAGAAGATCACACAGGAGTGAAAACATGTCTCTACGACTCTGCAAAGCCATTTTTGTACTTTTTTCAATTGGAATTACCAATCCAGGGGTAATTTTCTAAAGGAAACTTGCTTTTCTAATCAAGGTGCACACTAGTTTCAATAATGAGTTGCTGCCCACTCTGTTCCATGCTGTGAAAATGGATTTTGTTTACACTATCGGATACCTGGATTAAGAGATGTGGGTCAGGAACCAAATTTGACTTACTTATGAACAATATGGTGCAAATGCTATAACAGTAATGTCTCCTCCTCCAAAGAATGACTGCTTGCCCATTAACAATTCTCAGGAAAGCCACCCTATCCTCTAGGTGTTCGCTCCTCTTCTCACCTGTGCTGCCGGCAAGGTGAGACGTTCTTGTCCAAGAGCCCTTATTCAGTAACAACAGTATTCTTATGTTTACATAGCCTTTTTAGGAAATTATTTGTTTTAAATACTGAGTTTAGCCTCATAATATCC
Source organism: Colobus angolensis palliatus (assembly GCF_000951035.1). Lineage (NCBI taxonomy): Eukaryota > Metazoa > Chordata > Mammalia > Primates > Cercopithecidae > Colobus > Colobus angolensis. Next base: position 2,823,745 of record NW_012115378.1, read on the forward strand.
TCTAAGAATGGGGGCTAGATATTTTATATATAACAGGCAAAGGTAGAAAATAAAGCCGAAGGCTGGGCACGGTGGCTCACACCTGTAATCCCAGCACTTTCGGAGGCCAAGGCGGGTGGATCGCTTGAGGCCAGGAGTTGGAGATCAGCCTGACCAACATGGTGAAATCCCGTCTCTACCAAAAATACAAAATTAGCCGGGTGTGGTGGCGCATGCCTGTAATCCCAGCTACTCATGAGGCCGAGGCAGGAGAATCTCTTGAACCTGGGAGGCGGAGGTTGCAGTGGGCAGAGATTGAGCCATTGCACACCAACCTGGGCAACAAGAGCAAAATTCTGTCTCAAAAAAAAAAAAAAGAAAGCCTAAGATAAAGGACCTGTGGGGAGCCTACCTAGGAGTTAGTAAAGGATCCAGGGAGAGAATTCCCTCTGATCTTGCCCAGGAACTGGGCTCACTCAACCCCACCCCACCATAAGGGACTCCACCCAGAACTTCCAGGCATATCTTCATTGTTGAGGGCTATACCAAACCTATAGCCAAGGCAAAACTTTTATTTGGTTAAATCTCTACTCACACTTTCAAATTGCCTTCCAAGTTTCCTCAGCAATTAAATGGCTACATTATTCCAGTCTTGGGATGCCAAAATAATGATGGAATGCTTCCTGGATAGAAAAATGTGTCACATTTTTCCTTTTCCTATGCCCCTCCAAAAGCATAAGTGGTAATTATTACACTGGACATCCACTTTGAAAGAAAAACAGACGAAGGAAAACATCGTACGTGTCTATCTCCATGTGCACCCTTTGTATAACACAAGACAAATGCAATTTGAGAGGCTTCCTTCTTCATTTAGTCTATGACACCTCTCACTATATCATCCAGTAATCCTATTATATCAAATACAAATGCAGTGATGCTCTTAGTGACTTAAGAATTTGTTCAGTAAGATCTTTATTAAAATTCAGTTTTGTTTTTACATAATTTTGAACACCATTATAGGGACTCAGAAAGCAAACTGGAAATAACTTAGGAAATGTAAATAATAGCTTGGGTTGAATTAAAGAGGTAAATAAAATTTCATTTTAAAGCAATAATCTGTCAACAAAACGTAACATTTAACCTTTCTGTCAAATGATTTTCCATTGCCATTTCAAGTTAGTTTACGTGAGTAATAAAACCCAACCAGGCAACTTCCTTTGGCCCATGGGGTAAAATTCGAACTCTATCTTAAAAGCAACTGCTACCTACACAGCAGGGATTAAATCATCTAGAAAATAAAGGCTTCAAATTTATTTTCTATAAAAAAGCAGTTCAAACAAGTGAGATTTAAAATCGCTTCAAGTTTTTTGTTTTTAAATTCTATTTTTAGGTTTTGGGATGGTCACAGAGGAAAAAGGTGGAGGAGTAAGAAGAGAAGAGGCCCAAATTTCCAATCACAGGGTCTCGGAAAGGAGAGCCCCAGAAGTTATGGACCAATTTTGATTTACATTAACAGAATAACCAGCACTTGAAATCTGTAAGAATGCCATGTCAACACATTAGCTGAAACCATAAGGCATGAGATTTTGGTGACCTCATGGGCACAGCCAAAATTAACTTCAAGTATTTATATAACTGCCAGAGATGACAGGGCAAAGGTTGCTTATAATTTTTTTTTTTTTTTGAGTCAACAAATAGTGCATTTTTTTGGCCAAAGAGAAAGGAAGTAGGGTACTTTCTGGTCCTATTTTGTGATATGCAACATTTATACACACAATATTCTACCCATAATGCCATCTAAATGTTTAGATGACGGCTCTAAAAAGGAAAAAAAAGAGTTATTTCCTGTTGCTCATTAGCTGAGAGGATGCGCTTTAGAGGTATGTGTGCTCTGCCTCAAAGCAAAAGCATTGTTAGCGTTTATCAAGGTAACATTTAAAAATAACTACCCCAGTACAAAAGAACTTCAGAGGAAATATGACTGAAGCTATCAGTCTCCCTTCAAGTCTGGCCTTGAGCTGCATAAGACTCTAGCTGCATTCTCCATTACATTGTTATCCTTATCAAACAATGCAAACAATTTTAATGAGCTTATCTACTGGAACATATTGCCAGATATGTTAATGTAAAAATGATGCCAACTGTACAGGCCAACTCATTAATCAAAAGGCTCACAATACAATGACCAAGATCAGTCCCATCCTCAAAACAGACCTCAGCAAAATACCAGGAATTACCTTCCTACTGTAAATAAGAAGGAAAGGCTCCCCCACCCAAGCGGTGGCCATAAACTCCTTAGAAAACGCAAAACAGCGCCCAGTTGTTTTCAAGTCCTTTACAGTCTAGTCTCTTTCTAACAAACCTAGGGTTCTATGGAGAAAATTTTGGTGAATGTCTGACACTGTGACCTCTGCTGTCAATCCCTGCACCAATCAGCGAGCAGAATTCTTACAAAGCTCCATCAATCTGGCGGTTTAACATCACAGACTGCAGCTTAATCTAGAGGATTCCATCTTTCCTGCACACTCTCCAGGTTAAGCGCAAACGTTTTTCTCCCCATCCTCCCGTTTTCTGCCTTTTGGCACAGCTACCTAATGGCTCCTTTAAAATCTAAAAGGGAAGGAGGAAAGGAAGTGCTACTGCCTGTCTCCCTTTGGACAGCGGGGGAAAACAGCATGCATTTTTATCAGTGTGGAAGGAAAGAGATGGAGGGAGACCCCTTGCAGGCAGCAAACCTATTCACAAAATGCTTTCCATCTGCAGTCGCGGAGCCTCAATGCAAACCCAACATGACACATGGAAACAGATACCAAATAATCACAACCGCCTTCACAAATGCATGCCTGCAGCAGGGGTCGCAGGCAGTGTCTGCTCCATTATATAACGGGCTGGATTTCCGCGCGCCCTCACCGCGGTCCCCGGCGCTGCTCTCGTGCCAGCCCCATTACCTGTAGGAACGCTCCCCGCGCACTGTGTGCTTCCGGAAAGGAATGATCGTCCCGTTATTATCCTGGATGATGTCGTTGTTGTTCTCGCCATTTGGGGACAGGGTTTGGGTCGGCCCAGGCATTGGCGCACTCCCGAGAAAGGGAACAAACCGCTGTGGGCTGGCTGGTGAGGAAGGTAGCTGCGTCTTCCCGCTCGCTTGCCTGCTCCGCACGGACCGTGCCTGCCGCCTGCTCGCTCACTGCCTTCTCCCAGCTCCCGCTCGCGCCCCGCCCTCCTGCGGCCCCGCCCTCTGGCAGCTGACGTCAGAGCGCCGGCAGCAGCACCCTGGTCACGTGGCCGGCCTGTCGCCATGGCAACCCGCTAACTCATCACCTCGCCTCAATTCGCACAGGGCCGCGGCGTGACCACGCCAGCAGCTCCAGGCAGGCACCGGGGTAGGCCTACATCTGGCATGTAAAACCCCAGGCCACCCTGCAGCCCCCCTCGCAGACTCGCCTTGTCTGAAAACCAGCTCTTCCTCCAACCGTTTCCTTTCCGACCCGTGCTCCAACTGCAGCTGTGTACACAAAAGAACGATTCATGCAAAGGGGTGTAGGAGACCCTTTAACTCCTTCAATACCAAGTTTTTATGCCATGACAATTAAATTTGGTCAGGTTTCAGAAAAACCTAAAAAGGACGTGGTGGCCAGCTTGTAGAGAAGGTATCAGACTAAGAGGTTAACATTTCTGCCATTCTCCCTTTCCCCAAATAGCAGCAACCATCTCCCCAAAAACAAGCCAAAAAGCAAAAACCTACAAGGAAGCTGTATTTCCTTCTAATCAATGTAGCCTTTAATAATGTGAGGATTAAAGATGGCAAATTAAGAGATCATCTGTACAAAGGAATCCCAAAGAGGGTTTTTCTTTTAAAAAAAGATAACCACCATTTTAGAACATCACAGTTACCCAAAACCCTCCAATTCAAATTCTTTATGCTGCCTCCTGACACAGATCATTAATTCGTTGCCATTTATTCTATTTCCATTTGAATTACACAAGTGATCACCTCATTTAGTATTTGAAAGTGTTTAACATTCAAGCTGTTCTATATCCTTGCAATGCAGTTTTCAAATATATTGGCTATGTGACAAATACTATTATTATTCCCATTTTAAAGATGAGTAAACTAGTAAGATTAAGTAAATTGCTTAAGGTCACACAGCTAGGAGGTGAACTGGAGCTTCCAAGTGACATGCTTTTATCAATGTGACTGGACAGTAATGATCTGTAATATGAGCTCAATAAATATTATAAATCAAGGTAAGAACCAAGTACTTCCAAGATGCCTGTTGTGAAAAGATAACTGTGAACAGAATTGCTAGCACTGTGCAGTCTATGGGTTAGATTATAAACTCAAAAGACCCTGCATATGTTCAGTGCTGTCCTCCATAGAGGAGAGGAGTTTTTTTTATTATTATTTTTTAGAGGCGGAGTCTAGCTCTGTCGCCCAGGCTGGAGTGCAGTGGCGCAATCTCAGCTCACTGCAACCTCTGCCTCCTGGGTTCTAGCAGTTCTCCCTCCTCAGCCTCCCAAGTAGCTGGGATTACAGGCGCACACCACCACACACAGCTAATTTTTGTATTTTAGTAGAGACAGGGTTTCACCGTGTTGCCCAAGCTGGTCTCAAACTCCTGAGCTTAGGCAGTCCACCCGCCTTGGCCTCCCAAAGTGCTAGGATTACAGGTATAAGCCACCACGCCCAGCCAGGAGAGATTTTGAAGGATTCTCTGTTTATCAGCAGTGGTCTCTGACCTTTTATAGGGTGAAAAGGGAAGAAGAATTGGGGTGTAAAAGATACAGCATAAACATATGTGTCAGAAAGTATTAAGCTATGACTCACTCCATATCATTGTATGGTTTATCAGCTTTATCATTTTGTGATACAGATACTAAAAATAAGTAAATACTTTGTCATTCCTGACAATTCTTCAGCATATGTCCCAGGTAATAAGTTATTTCTGGTATCAAGTTTCTGGAATTAGAATCAAATGTTTTACAACCCAGATGGTAATGATAATCTCAAACAAGGAGCCCTACTTTTCTCCTTCCTATTTTATACTTTCCTCTTGGGCTATTATTTTAATAATTTTATCTTTTGCTTCTCCAGTTAGCCCACAGTGCACAAGCTGATTCCTTCATCCACATCTCACTTCACATAAGATTTTTTTTCTTACACAATCAGATCCAATTCTGACCTAAGACTTACAAGGTACGCAGATGAATATCTAAATACCAAAGATATACACCAAGCTTCACATTGCACTATGAGCTAAAGGAGCATGACAGTGTAGTCATTCTTGCAAAGACCCATGCTTCCTCTTACTGTTTCTGTTACTTGACCTGCTGCTGTCAATTTCCTTACTAATTTGCTCCCTTTCACAAAACTTCCCCTTTTGGGGGGTACAGTCTGAAATTGAAAGGCACAGTCTACAAATCAAATATTTAATGTCCTCAGAGTATGTTCTCAATCTGGGTTCTTTAGTACAGATCACTTTTCCATGATCCCATATTTAAGTAACATGTAAGACATAATTTGTGTCATTGTGGGGACTAAATTTGTCAGAATTGGAATGCGTAGTTCATTGATCATACTAACTAATTTTGTGGAGAGAACACACCCACTTTGTTTCTAGTCTGCTCATGAAGGAAGGGATGGGATGATGGCCAAGAATTTGGGCTGATTGTCTAAAAAGGGAGGGGCTGTGAGTCAGGTGAAGGGCCCCGAGGGCCCTGTAAATCTTCCTCTAAGACTGCTCTGAGCCACACTACTATAAAGGGACCCACAGAACTCCAGAGACCAATGATTACCCTCTGAGATGCAGGGGTAACAGGGGTAATAATTTGAAAATATTAAACAGATGTGTTTCCGTTCCTCTCCTCGTAAATCAGGTTACCTGGCAGCCATTTTCCAGCTGAGCCCTAGGGAAAAGGGAGGGCAAATTCCACTTTGGGAAGCAGAATGGTATGATATAGGGAAAGTACAGAAAATGCAGGAAGGATGAGGGAAGAATTCACCCTTTCCAGCCCCAACTAAGGGTAGAAAGAATGGGTGAAGGGAGGACAAGGCAGGGCCTCCCAGCTCCAGGTCTCTAGGCTCAAATCCCAGAAGGGAGACATTGGATAGGCTGAAGGCAAAGCCTAAACCTAAGGAACTTCCTTTTGCATCATTTCCCTTTTGATACTCTAGGAAACCACTACCATCAAGAGGGTCTCCCCAACACCAAGCAAGGTGTAGCCTCATCACAGTAAAGACTAAAATCGGTGGCTTAGTATGACTAAGGAGAGGGTAGGCTTAAATTTCACTCTCTGACTCTTCTTTTGCTAGCATGCAATGTAGAAGGTATCTAGAAGTTTCTGTCTGTCCTATAAGGGGATAATCAGCAAGTGGAGCAGATGTTGCTATCAGAGGACTGAGTTTGTGATGGTGGTGGTGGTAGAGGGTGTCAGGAGGGAGTGTCTTTACAGCAGAGGTGAAGTGATATTTAAGTGGGTCCACAGAATGGAACATTGAAGGCAGAGCCCAAATAGGAGAAATAGCCAGCTCTGAGGAATCTACACAGGGCCAAGCCCATACCTGTAGAGAGAGAGATACTACAGCTGTAGGGGTCAGCACAGACCACCAGCAGAATGCCCATGGATGAGATCAGACCAGTGACTCCTCAGCAGACTCAGATATTACAAGCCCAAGAACCAGCGTGAGACCAGGAGGCCCCTACTCTCCCACCCTCTTGTGTTCCTATAAGCCCCACTCACCTATTCCTACAGACACCATCTTGCAGAGGGGCCAGGGAAAGGAAAGATATGTAGAGACCGAATAGTCACCCAAGAGATGATTTAGACCATCCATCCAAAGATGGTCTACAATGGAAGAGGCTGTAATACTGTGAACCAGCAAGTTTAACACTATTTCTGGTTCCCCACTACCCAGCAGGGTAGGGAGAATTACCCAGGTCATCCTAAGAGGGGGAAAAAAAGACTAAGCTAAAATGTGTTTGTACATATGACTGTGGATTCAGGTTTTGTCTTATGTGCACGGGTATATCTAAAATAAAGCATGTGCTGACCATTGCCCTTCACCTCCAACTGCCTATTGGAAAATAACTCCTGTCACCAAGCATCAGCATTAAAGAGGGGGCCTGGGTCCTGGGCTTGACTTCACCGGATACAGGTTCTATGACCTTGGCAAGTTACTTTGTATCTCTAACATTTAGTTTCTTCATTGATAAAGTAGGGTAATAATGCTGGTTTCTCCATAGTGCTGCTGTATGGAGATTAAATTACATAACATATTTAAAGTACTTGCCCCAGTGGCTATATAACAAATGCTCTTTAGTGGCAAATGTAATTTTTAAGTAATATGTTAGGCATATCCTACAACATTCATTCATCCATTTGAAACTTAAAACTGACTTCCTTGTATACTAAGAGCTGGTAAAAAAAGAAAAGTCTCAGGCTTTCACTTCAAGGAACTCCCAGTGTTATAGGTGAGCAAGGTAAAAATAATTGTCAATTATGATTACAACACAAGTGCTATAGCAATGGTACCGCATAGGGTGGGATGGGACCATTGAAGGTGGGCACCTAAGTCAGAATGGAAACTTGGAAGTAAGTCTGAAAAGTACACCTAAAATATTGGATGAGTAATAATAGGAACCCTTTTCTTTACAGTTCATTTTCTATGCACCAGACAGAATGTGAGATCCCTTAGAGCAAGGGCTTCAGGAGTTTTGTTCACTGCTCTATCTGCAGTTCCTAGAACAGGACCTGGCAGATAGTAGGCACTCAATGAATATATAATGAATTCGTTTATTCAACAAATATAATCTGATTTGATTCTCACAACAACCCTAACGAGAAAACATTAAGTTCAATGAGAAGCAACTCGTTCAGGATTAGATATTAGGTTTTCTTAGCCCAAAAGTTCACATGCTTATCCATTAGGCTATATTGTCATTTAAAAGAGGAATGGCAGTGTAGAGGGAAGATAAAGGGCTTTTCAAGCAACTATTCCTACATTCAGAGGTAGAAAAGGTTATAACATCTCTGGGAAACAGCAGGCTGTTTAGTATGGACAGAGAACACAGTGGCAGGAGATGGGGCAAGGATGAAGGTGCAGAAAGGTCTTATGGCCAAGCTAAGGAGCTTGATCTTAATTCTGAAGGTGACCTGGAACCACAAAGTGCTGTAAGAAGGGAAATTAATGGTGACACTTGCATCATAACAGAAACGTCTGATGTTGACAGTAGTGTTGTGGATATACTGAAGAAGCAGTTTAGGTCTTCATCACTCTTTGACTCATTTTGAAGACCTAAACTAAGACAGAGGCAAGGGGTTGTAAAATTCATAGGATATAACTCAGGATTTGGTGACTAATTGGATGTGGATGCAATCATTGGTAGGAGTTAAGAGTGGATAATGAAGGAGGAAGAGATATCTCAAATGAATCCCAAGTGTATGACTTGGGTGGCCAAGTAGATAATGGTACCATTTATCAAGCTAAGGAATACAGATTAAATTGTTCTTTTGGAAGAAAGGTTCTCATAATGTGTTTTGGACACAGAGAAGTACCTCTAGAACATGCTAGTGGTCAATACTAGCATGTAGTGTGGGTGTTCACTAAGTATTTGTTGAATAAGGGAATATATAGGTCTTAATGTGATGAGATGTGTTTGACTTGGAGATACATATTATTTGGAGGAAGTTATGTAACAGGAGGTCATTACAGCTGTGAATTCTCTCATTCAGGGAGAAAGAGAAGACCCGAGATGAAACTCTTTAAAGGCTGATGGTAAAAGAGAAACCTGCAGAAAGAGACTGTGAAGGGTTTTACCTAGTAGGGCAAATCACAGGAAAGAGCGATTTCAGTGGGCCCAAAGGATAAGCAGGTCTCACAAAGGAGGGAGAGGTCTCTAAGGTCAAACGTCACAGAGAGTATGAATCAGATAAGGAAAAAGATATGTTTACTAGATTTGATAAGATGTTCTTAAAGATATTTTTAAGAGACTGGGTTTCAGGTCAGACACATCAATAACTACTGAATAAAATAATGAAATCTTTAACAGGTAGGAGGCACTGCAATTTTTCATAAAAACATGAATTTCATGACTGAAGCAAGATATTCCAGGAAGAGATATACTAAACCAGGGGTGTATCTAACGTATCTGCAACTAATAGGAATCAGCAAGTATTTGTACTAAAAAGCTCCCAGCAATACAGGAAGGATGTGTTAATTAATGACCAACTGTTAAGCATCACATGAATTGATCCTACTTTCGGGCCCCTCTTGAGGTCTAGATCCACCAAAAATAAAAAACAAACAAACAAACAAATGTTTAAAGTGCCTGTTTGTAGAACTGGATTTCTAAAATGGACCTGGAGGATACAGAACCAGAAGCATGAGAACAGGGAGCCAAAAAAAAAAAAAAAAGAAAGAAGGAAAAAAGAAAAATCAGCAAGAGGTCCCAGCACACAGGTGCAATCGAGGAAGACTGAACCCTGGCATTAACTCGAATTTTTATTTTGAGTCCCTAGCTTATAGCACAATCATGTTTCTCTTAGAACTTAGGCCAGAGATCACAAATAATTCTGTATTGACAGAAATCATCATCCCTCCACTTCTCCAACACATATGGTTCATCTAGAACAGGGATTTTTACATTGCCTTGGATTTGAGAAATTCTAAACCATGATAGCAGAGAAGATATGAATTCACTAGACAGGAATGAATGTTAATCTTGATTCAATTCCAGAAGCACCTACTCATCACGAATGCCTTTTATCAGGTTAAAAATGTGTTCGCTGAAGCTGATAATCACTGCTGTCAAAGGCACTCACAGCTGTCACATCACCTTAGCTCGGGGCTTCCTTAGATCATTATCACCTCAAATACAGACAGAAGATTCCACTTAGCAGTCACCTCTGTTGGTTCGGGACAAGCCATTTCCCCCATGTGTATATTTTAAGATATTTTCCAGTAGGGAATGGCAGGTACGGTAGTTATCAATGGCTGAAATATATGCTCCACACCCAAAATGACAGCAGTGAAAAAGTATATGATTGGCCGGCCAATGATACTGGCACTGAAATTGCACTGGTGGCACAGAAATGTATTTGAGACTGGTTCTTCCTCACTACCTTTAACCCAGAGGCATAGGAAGATTTTATTAGTTCTTCTGGATCTGGTGAGATTTCCATGACATGCAAATACCTCCTGGCCTTAAGTAATAGCATTTTATTTAAGAAACATTGGTGAATAACATTTTCCTCCAGATGAAGAAATCCATCTTCAAAACTAATAGGCACAGGTATGCTCCTCTAGAATTGACTTTTGAGATTACTTGTCTTTGCAGATTATTCATGCTCAAAAGGCAGAATTTTTAAGTCTCCTACTTGCTAGCAAAATAGCAAGGTGTCCATGATGTTAAAACACAGAACATGCCATTGCATGAGATAAGATTTCTCTCTGTGTTAGAATTTATTTCTAATTTGCTTTTTCTTAGATTTTCTCAAGCTTGGATTTAATTTTGTAGACTAACTCATAGAATATGATGTGAATGCAATTTAAAAACACTCAGAGCATTATGATTTCTGTAATCATTCAATCAAATCTGTACAATGTGAGGTTTCAGTCTATTAAATAAAAATGTGCTTTTGAATTATACCATCTGGCTAGATTTAAGAGCTTTAAATATGTTTTCCACAAAAATACAATCTGATAAAAGTTATAATAGAAAAGTGTATTAAGTATTAGGAATATAGAAAAGAAAGTAACCAGGCCGGGGGATACTAGAAAAGCTTCACTAAGATAGTATATTTGAATTAGGCCTCAATCATCCATTCTACAAATATTTACTGAGCACTTACTATGTGCTAGGAACAATTCTAGGCATCAGAGATGCAGAAATTTGTAGACAAAATTCCCTGAACTTACACTTGAGTGTATGAGCAAGTGTATGTGGTAGGGTCAGGAGACAGACAATACAAAAGTAAAATATATAGTGTGTCAGATGGTGGCAAATGCTATAGAGACAATTAAAGCAAGGAAGGAGGACATGGACTACAGAGGAAGGGTATCATAATTTTAAATGGGGTGACCAGGGTAGACATTCCTGAGAAGGTAATCTTTAATCGATGACCTGAGAGAGGTAAGGGACACAGACCTGTGATATCAGAAGAATATTTCAGATAAAGCCAACAGAAAGTGCAAAGGCCCTGAGGTAGGAGCATGATTTGTTCAAGAAACATTAAGAAAGTCAGGTCACATGTATGCAGCACAGTGAGTGTGAATGTGTGTGTATTGTGGGGATGGGAGAGATAGTTGTAGAAGATAAAGTCAGAAAGATCACAGAGAAACCAGAATGTGCAGGGCTTTGAAAGTCTGTTGTAAAGAACTTGGCTTAAAACCAAAGTTAGAAACCAGGCATTTGCAGGAGTGTTAGCAGTGGCAACAGAGATGTGGGGATATTCTCTAGTCACATTAATAGCAACACCTAATATTTGAATACTTTTTATGGACCAAGTGCTATGCTTAACAATGAGGAGGTATTTTACTCTCACAAGAAAGGGGCTATTCTAAGTCCCATTTGTCACAGGAGGTAACTAGTTCAATAACTTAGCCAGATAAGTAGACAGGAAATGGCAGAGCTGAGCACAAACACACTTGCCAGATGTCAAACATGTCATTCTCTTCCCTAGCTCAGTCTACCTTCCACTAAGGTCTGATTAACCTGGAAGGAAGAATGCAGAATGCAGGGTGGGGAGTGGCATGGATGAGATAGCAGATGGTTGCAGAGGCAAGAGACTGCTGCCAGAAAACGGCACTTCCATGTAGGGAGCAAGGAAATAAAACCATACCAGGGCTGAGAGACAGAGAGAATAAAAAGGATCCAGGGATGGGAGGCTGTACAGGATAGCAGTATCCATGAGAGTGAGAGATTGGAAGAAATGGAGGGAGAGGAGCTGTAAATTATGGTTAAGAAAAAAGAGGAGGGGAGGGAGGAAGAAATGCTAGGATTTGGTGTTAGCAATATATGCGATAGAGAAAAAAATAATTTTCTTATCCTTATTTATAGTGATTAGCTATTTTATTTCACAGTAAGCCTCAGCTAGCAATGTCCATTTCTTTGATACCTTCTGGAGGGAAAGGAAACCGCAGGCATTTTTTTGGTATTTGTATTCAAAGCTACAATCTGCTTTCATTTTCACTATGCCAAGACTGTTATAATTCAACCATCCAGCTACAGACATGTCTATTTGAGTGCTCTCGTTAAAATGTGTCTATGTCCAATTTTATGAAATTCCTCTATTTCCTTTCTCTATTTTATTTCCATCTTAAAATAAAATGTATCCTTTTGAAGTGACTGGGTAGGACAGCTAAAAGGGATTAAAAGGCACCTTGGGCTCAGTTGGGTATCAAGAGAAATGAAGAGACTCCAAGTACTGCTAACAAATAAATAATCTTGCAGATGATTCAGAAGCTTCGCAGAGAAGATTTCCTTAGGTTCTTAAAAATCAACTAACTTACTGGGCTTTATTTCTGACTTTGATATTAAAGAGTGCAAGCTGAGTGGCAACTCCTTAATATAAATACAAAGGAAGACAGAAGAAAGTGGGGAAATGGTCATTCCATCAGGTGCCAGGGACCTCCAGAGCTGCTCAGAACCCAGGCCATCAAGTGGCAACCAGGGACATTGGAAGGAAGTGTCTTCCTGAGCCTGGAACTTTTCTGTCAAGTCTGATGTGTACCACGGCAGTGCTATGGCTTGTGGATGGCTCCTCGACAGCGTGTCAAGGGAACATGAGGCCAGCAGCTGGAAAGCAGTGTGAGTAATGGAAGAGAAATTCTTCATTTTCTGACCTCATCCAAATAAAATTTTTTAAAAGAAAATTAAAGCAGCTTATTTCATTAGGAAAAAAATGCAACTGGAAATCATGAAGTAAGACTAAGTTTCCATCAGAAATGTTTTAATTAGAGCTTATGATTTGTTTCCTCAAGTGCTTAGACACCAAGCATCTTCCTGTTCTTAATTCACATTGACTCAACATGTACAGAAAGTGGAAACGAAGGGTCCAACTGCATAGTGTAGCACATGAAAACATAATGGGCCTCCTTTAAGAAGCCTCCATTTAACTTCTACATAAAGGAATCAGACCGCTAGGAAAACCAGAGGTCTTAGTCTTAACATGTGAGACATAATGAGTTAATAGTTAGCTGATAGATCTAGAATCAATGCTTGGAATGAACTTCTCTACACAGCCTGTCTTCACATCATTCCCACCAGCCCACAATTCCAGTCTCGTTGGGGGCAGATCCTGTCTGCCTTCAATGATGCAGTGAAATCATGAATGAGAAATAATGGCATATAGTATAAAGGGCATGCACAATGAATATTGTTTTGTTTGCTCCTCCCTCTTTTGGGAAATTATTTCTTCAAACCTTGTGGTTATAGCAGAACTTGCCAAATATAATTATTCCGTCCTCTAGACCCTGAAGATTGATTCAGAGAAAGGCATATGACCCAAATCAGGTCATTTAGAATAGTTCTCTAGATTTTTCTAAAATTAGAACTGTAATGTGTATGTTTTTGGGGGTTTGGGGGATGGTATCTTCCTTATAAAAGGTAGTACTTAGGAAATTAAGAAAATATAGTATACATTATATATTTACTGTATTTTGCACAGAAGAATAGCAAAATTCAGAGTTCATGGTTTCGATGAATACGCTTTGGATTTGAATCCAGGTGCTTACAAGTTGTGTACCTTGGCCAAATTACTTAACTCCTCTAGCTTCAGCTTCTTCACCCATAAAACAGGTATAATAAGATTTGCTAGGTAACATTTTGAAATATAAACCTAGGTTCCTGCCTTGTCCCCTGTGGCCGTAATTTTTTCTTACTCTTCCATTCTAGAGGTTGGATTTATTTCTCCTCCCTTTGAATCACCATGGCAGCTTTGACCAATAGATTTTGGTAGAAATGATGCCAACCAGTTCTTGACCTAGACCTTACAATGACAGGCAGCTTTTGCCTTAGTCTCTTAAAGGTCAGCTGCCCTGTGAGAAGTTCAGCTACCCTGGAACTACCATGCTGCCCTGTGAGAAGGCAGGTCAGCTGCCTGTGAGAAGTCCAGCTACACTGGGGGAAGTACCAACCAGGTAGAGAGGCCCAGAGGATGGGACACATGGAGAGGGAGGGGAAGAGAGGAGAGACCACCAAGAGTACCAAGGCTCCTGCATCTTCACCCACCACAGCTGACTCTATATGGATATATGGATTAGAAAGGAACCACCTAGCCAAGACCTTCCTGAATTCCTGGTCCACAAAACCATAATGTATGACAAATGGTTATTTTAAGTTAATAAGTTTTGGGGCAGGCTGTTATGCATTAACAGATAACAGGAAAACCCTGTTGGTTCTCTATTGTGATTCCAAACTTGGTGGATTAAAATACCAACAATCATTTTATTATTATCTCTTGTAATTCTGGAGGTTGACTGGGCTTGGCTAGGTGGTTGTCACCCATGGTCTCTCATGTAGCTGTGGTTGGAAGATAACTGACTACTGAAGTCATCATAAAGGTTTCCTCAGTCTCATGACTGGTGGCTGATGTTGCCTTTTAGTTGGGGCCTCAGCTGGGACTCTGGCTGGAACACCTATGCAAGGCTTCCCCGTGTGACCTGGGCTCCTCACAGCATGGTGGCTGGGTTTCCAGCACAATCATCCCTAATGAGCAGGGAGAAGGGCATGGCAGTTTTAAAACCTAGTCTTGGAAGTCACAGAGCATCACTTCCATTGTATTTTGCCAGTCCGAGCTGCCACAAAGTTCCACCTAGATTCAAGAGGAAGGGCTATCAACACCACTGGTAACCTAACTAGGAGGAACGTCAATCTCACACTGCAAGAAAAACTGGTGGGATGGGAGAGATTGTACCCACTTTAGAAAACCTGCCCCACACACCTGCTGAATCTTCTTTACTCCCTGAGTTCTCAGCATGGGGCAGGAATGCAAGAGAGAAAGAAAAGAATCAGTGTTAAAGTTCCAAGTTTCAAAATCAACTTGTAAGCCCACGGCAGAGAAAAAAACCCGAAGAAAAGTTTATGAGCCTCAGAGTCTGATTTTCAACTATCAAAAGCTTAAGATCTTTCAAAGACTCAGAACCTAAAGTTCATACTATAAGCCACAAGACTACATGACTGGTTAGAGATGTTGGGTTAGGAGCTGGTGAGTGTCCTTGAAGAGGGACTCTGCCTCCTCTCCTATCCCCAGCCATGCCCCAAGTTGGCATGGGAATTTGAGAGTAGAGGGAACCTGTCCTCTGCTTTATATCTGGAACCCTGAGGGATGCCAAAGCCACACAGAAGGTCCCTAGTCACAATGGCACAGGAACAGCTGGGTGCAGATGCAGGTAAAGTGTTTAGGGCAACAGCAATTTTTCCGCAGAGCTAGTAAATATTTCTGGGGAGGGAGAAAGAACAAACCTGACCCCATGTGGTAGTGACAAACATCAACAGAAAAGAACAGGCCTCTGCAGACTATGCCTATTTTCCGTGGGGAGGGTTGCCATGGAAGCAACTAAAAAAAAAAAAAAGTCAAATCTCCATTCAGGTTTCCAGAAGCACCTTGTAAAAATGTGAGACTGTGGTACAGTGTCTATATTCATCACTGCATTCTCTCACTTCCTGATAAGCAGATCAGAGGCATGGTTGGCCATTTGTTTAGACAACACACAGTACATTTAATGAGGAAGCTTCTCTCCTACTTGGCTCCCTCTCCAGATCTCCTGCTTGAGCTGAACTCATAGCCAGCACTTGGTTTTGAATCCTCAGAATGTTTTTCCCTGTCTATCCATCTGTCTGATGGAGACATCATACCTGTTCATTTCAGAGGGGAACACGTATGTCCCGCCCATTCCTCTCCTGCTGCTCACACCCTGCTTCAGACACACTCCTTCCTCACACCTACCTCATGAGTCTCTCTGGAGAGGTTTCCTTGCTTCACAATCAATTCACATCTCACCACCAGCTCTATCTTCCCTCTTTTCATTTTTAGAAGTCTTCAGTGGTTCCCTATCATTTCAAGACAAAAATTCTAAGTTTTTCTTTTGGCACTATAAAACCTAACTACCTTTAGAAACGTATCCCCCCATCGGGTATAGAAAGAGTATGATTGCATTTGGTTTCGGCCTAACCTGGAATGTTAGTTTTGCCACCTGGTATCAGCATAAGCAAAGCTTCCTCTGTACTTGGTAAACAAAGAGAAGAACCTGTAAACATTCCTACTTGGAATCCTTCATAAATGCTCTTGGAAGAATCTATTACTACATCTGATTACTCCATTGAACTGTGTTCAGTGGAACTGCTAGAATTCTAGGCTGTTTGAAAATAACTTCAGCTTGCTTTATTAGAAAGCTACAGAGAAGATAGCAGTTTAGTGAAATGAATTCTGATGATGTAAATGTAAATGTTAACAGTATCTGAGCTGCTACCTCTGAGTCCCTGTCCTCCTAGGGTGAAAAGGACATAAAGCTGGGAACATTCAGCCACAACTGTCTCATCTTTATAACCGCTTTAATTATAATCCGAGTACATCATTAAAGTCAGAATCACAATGTTTTAAGCTCATTAAAATATCAGCTAAAAAATTCATAGGGGATTATTGGCTGGAAAAAATGAAGACTTATAGCATTGCTATTTCCTATTGATGGTTAGAACATGCAAAGTTCCACAGAGGGTAAGTTTTGAGGCTGGATGACAAGCTCCAAAAAAAGTTTCTTTGGCCAGTCACTTACATTTGGACACAACCAGCTGAACAGCAGCTTCACATTCTGCACGCAAAACACTCAACTCTGGGTAAAGTAAATCATTCCACAAGTGGCTTCCTTCCACATTCACAGTACTTGAGAAGAGTTCCTGAAACTTGGACACAGTGCTGTGGAGCACAGCCAAGAAACTTCACAGTGGTTATGAAACAGCTGCAAATCCATGCTTATGTCATGCTTTGTACAAATACTCTATAAAGGACACATTTGATCAAGAGTAGAAATACGGCTTTGCTAGTACTAATCAAGGTGAGAAGCAGGATTTCACTAACAAGACTTTGGAATAACCCTCTAGCATTTCCCAATTATGTAATTCTAAAATGTATAGTTAATCTGTATTTTTTATATTTTCCCCACTCACCCTCCAAGCAAATTCATCATAGTATTAATAGCTATTCACAACATGGAGAAAAAAAACAAGCAGCAATGAATTAAAGAATCAGTCCCCTCAGAGGTTAACACTAGTTTATCTGATAAAAGAGAATGTCCTATAACAATGAGAGATGTTGCCATCCTTAACATTGTCTGTGATATAAAGGACAATACTAAATTTACTGAAAAGGTTTATTTCTAAATTCCTCTTGAATATCAGCCAGGCAAATGTAAGACCAAATTTTTTGCATGATTATAATTCTCTCCAAAATGAGAAATGAAGGTTAAATGAACTTTCAGATGCTGATCTGCAGATACTCTTAGTAAATTTTATTCATCTTCAGATTCTCTTCTCCATTCACTGAAGAAATGCAAGTTATATTGGTATCAACAGAACCGAAATAGGTTCATTTGTACAAAATGCTTTGTTCTACTTCAGTCTGAAGAAAACAACATTTATAGTCAAAAGGCTTTCAGCAAATATTGCAAAAGATATTTCATGAGTAAAGGATGCTGTCAGGGTGAGAATAAAAGGGAGAGGGACACAGAGTTCATCATTTACAGAGGGGCTGGAGAAAATGTCTATTCCTCCTAGTTTCAAGTTAGGAGTTTAAAAACCTTTAGGAATGAGGACGAAGACCTGAATGTTGCTAAAAATCTCAGTTTATGGTACCAGAACAAGATAGCCCCAGAACTCTGAGTGCTTCTAATGCAACAACACTTGGGTACTTTCCCCCTGCTACAAACCAAATCATTGAAACGTATCTGATAGAGCCAGCAGACACTGTTAGCCTGAAGCATCAACACTGTTTATAGGAACATTATGACCAAAAAATTATTTTTTACTGTGCCCTACGGTGGTTCTTTATTGTAGTATATTTGACATTTGTGATTAAATAAAAAACAAATTTAGGTTATCATATTCTTCTTATGGTACATATTTGACAATATAGTAAAATGGTTATATTTTGATTTCTCAGCTATCCTGCAGACACAGTACTCAGTGAAAAACAGCAAGGCATCAGTAAATAAAAAAAATTAAAATATTATCCTGGGCATCAGTCAGTGGCTTCAGTTTCAATTACCTCTTTAATGAATCTAAAAATATTATTCATCTTTACTTCATCTTTTTTTAACCTGTCCTCTTCAGAGTATCTACTCAACCACCGAATCTTACCAATTCTTCTCCAACTGCCTCTCTCAATCTTTCATTTCCAACATGTTCATATTACTTGAAATGTAGATAAGTGCAATAACTTCTAAGAATCTCTCTACTTCTATTCCCCTTCCTTCCAATCCATTAATATATGTAAACAATTTCTACATATATATATATATATAATTTTTTTTTTTTTTTTTGAGATGGAGTCTCACTTTGTCGCCCAGGCTGGAGTGCAGTGGCGCAATCTCCGCTCACTGCAAGCTCCGCCCCCCAGGTTCACGCCATTCTCCTGCCTCGGCCTCCCAAGTAGCTGGGACTGTAGGTATCTGCCACCACACCCAGCTAATTTTTTTGTATTTTTAGTAGAGATGGGGTTTCACAGTGTTCGCCAGGATGGTCTCCATCTCTTGACCTCGTGATCCGCCCACCTCGGCCTCCCAAAGTGCTAGGATTACAGGCGTGAGCCACCATGCCCGGCCAACAATTTATATTTTTAATAAGACAGACACATGTTAAAAATTGAGGAACAGAATGTATAATATGAAAAGTAAACATCTTTCTTAACTATTATCCTTTGCCTTTACCCAATCCCATTTTAAAGAGTAAATGTTTTTAAAATTATTTCTGTTTTTAGTTTTTCTGACCTTGTGATTGTCACTCTAAAAATTCAGGTATATTCTATTCTTATCAACATAGTATCTACTTTGCATTATAAAAGAAATTTAGAGTGTTTCTATTACACAACATTTTAATTACTTCTCACCTCCCCTCTGAATTTTATTGGTAATAGTTTTAATTATTCTAGTGGTTACTTTTACAACCTTTAAGTAAAATTCTTAAAATTATATTTCTTGGGCGGAGCAAGATGGCCGAATAGGAACAGCTGCAGTCTCCAACTCCCAGCGCGAAGGACACAGAAGACCGGTGATTTCTGCATTTTGAAC
>NW_012115378.1:2848559-2862057 GCF_000951035.1 Colobus angolensis palliatus
TTGGCTGATTTCAAGGCACAGTACCTACTGACTCTCTATTATGTTTTCTTGCAGCCTTTCCTACTTTTAATTAGTATGGTTTTCTGATTGTGTTTTCTTTATAAAAATGACTAGCATCTACATTACGTTCTGTGACTATGGCTATCTTCCCTGTTTTGACTACAGATTGCTTTTAAGCTTGAAATCTAGTAAAGAGGATTTAAGATTATATAATTTCTTATCCTCTCCAGAATCAAGTGGTATTACCTCCATAGAGAACGCAATATAATCCTCTCATTAAATCTTGCAACCCAAAGAATATTCCAATAAAAACATCAAAGTCAAATGGATTCTTTTTCACATGCCATTTATTGTTCAAAAGCATGATTCAGTTTAAGATCAAACTTGAATCTTAACATATATTTTTTTCCTAGAGCTTTTAACTACTTTTTTATTGACAGAAGAAGCATATGCCATTATCTTATGATAAAAATTACTCAGATTCTAGGTCTAAGTATAAACCATAGAATCTGGGTTTTTCTTCAAAACATTCTTCATGAAACTTACTAATTTGAACAAATTGCTTTGATATCCCTGCTAGCATCCTGGTATTTCTTATACTTCTTGTAATTGGATTCTTTCATTAGTTCCATAGTTTTTTAGATGTTACGTTATTCTTTATTTTTTCTCTTTTACTTTGCTGGAGTCCATCTAGAAATTATTTTTTGAGAGATACAGAGAGGTAAAGTTTTCAAATCTTTTCATGTTAGAAGTTATCTATTTGTTTTTATGTTTTATTGATAGTTGGAATGTCGAAAATCACTTCCCTGACAACTTTGAAAGCATGGTTACACTGTTTTTGAGCCTCCAGAATTGCATATTGACGTCTGTAACATGCAGATGATCACTCTTCTGTATGTAATCACTCTTCTCTCTGACCCTCAAGCTCTAAGATCTCTTTTATTCTTAAATTTCATGAGGGTGGACCTAGGTTTGGGTTTTTTAATTTATTGTGGTCAACATTCAGTAGCCTCTTTTAATAAGAATCCTTATACCTTTCTTTGTCTTCTTAAAACTCTTCATAAAGAATGCTGGACCATTTAGATACTCTTCTATTTCTCTAATATTTTTCTAGTATTTTCTGTCTTTTCATCTTTTGCTTTATACCCTGGGATACTCTTAGCCACACTAAGTCCAATTAATTTTTGATTTAATTATATTTTTAATTTGTCAAAGTTCTTGAACTTTCTGACCACCTTTTACTCATAGCAACTGTTTTTTTCTGGGAGGAGTAGGGCAGTGATGTTTAACGGATGCAATACTTTTTGTCTGTTTAGGGATATATGTTAATTTTTTTCTTCTATTCTCTGAATTACTTCATCTAAATTAGCTACTTTATTTTTTTTTCAATTTTTGCTCTTATTTAGCTGGCAATATAATCCTGTACCCTTTCCATCTTCCAGAACTTTGTCCATTTCTGGTCCCCATTCATGTTTCCATAAATGTCATGGATTTGCTCTCCTTTTTAAATTTTGTTATTTCAGTTGAAGAGCTAGAAAGATGGGAGCAAAACTGTATTTAGACTGCCATGTTAAAACTCACTAATTTTTCTAGAATATACTTGCATCATGTTCAATATTTCTCTTGTTATCTAAAATATAAAGCTTAAATAATTGTCTGGTATTTGGGACTCTGCACAGTTTGACCCTAGCTTATCTTTCTTCCTTAATCCTCTGTTATTCACACTAAAGTATCAGGTTCTCTCTGCCCCCTTGAGATGGCCTATATTTCATTTCTTGCCTGGAATGTCCCTTTTCCTTTCATCTAACATTTTACACAGGTAGGCTTGGCTCAAAGACCACATCTTCTAAAGTCTTTTTGAACATTCCAGGATACCCCTAATTCTGTATCAGTTAAAAATACATATTGAGTTCCATCCAGATAATAATTCTGTTTCTTGTGCCAGCAATGACAATTTTTCCAACCAGAATTTTCTTCTCTGCCATTTTTACTATATAATCTAAAATCATTTTACCTAAATGAAATTTTAAAAGCAAATGCTTCATGTTTTTATGTCTCACTATACAGTGAAAATACCAAACTTATGGACACAGCCTTTTAAATAAAGTAGTGTTCTTGAGCTAGGAAATTCTTATTTTATAATTGAGGGGATATGTTTTTTTGAGTAGGAGGCAAGAGTGGTTAGAGAGTCTCATTTGAAGGTACCTTTACAGAAATAGATTGCTTTTGGTCAGAGGCAATAATGTCAGTACACAAATGTTTTAAGCATTCACTCTGTTTTTTTTTTTTTTTTTTTTTTTTGACAAGCCAAGGAAAGCTTTTCTGTAAGCTAAGCACTCACTAAAAGAGGGTGCAAATGGTTCAGGCCAGCTTATAAACCGAAGTAATGTTGCATGAATGGCATTACCTCACACAGGTTTGAACATGGCACTCACCAAGGGCAAAAATAAAGTTAGAGAATTCCATGAGAGAAACTACCAAGCAAATATAAAGCATAGTGATTGCCTTGAAAAATCATAACAGAATAACAAATCAGCATCCAAAGTAGGATTTAGAGTCCAGCTGGAGAATAAAATATCCTCATGGCCTGGAATTGAGTTCTTTAGGGAGGCACTCTGGGGCTTATCTTGACCTGTATTATTCATTTTTCCTTCTGCAGTTTGATATTATCCTGATAATCTATGATTCATCTGAATTGCTTTCTTGAAGACTGAAGCACGGCTAATTTTAGAACAGAGACAAACACGTCATGCACACATTTTAAGCAGAATGATATTTGAGGTAAGGGGTGCTGAAAATCTGTGTCATCCACAGTACAAGTAGCCAGGCAACCTGAGGCTGAGCTGATTTTACAGACTACACAGAACTCAGAAGCATGTATTAAGTATTTAATGTCTGGGGAGATAAGTAAACTAGAATTCCTTATCCACTGTTCTTAAGAATATTATTATTTGGAAAGCAAAAATTATACATGTGAAAAAGGTTTTAAAAACCTGAGGTAATATCCAGTCAGGAATTCCATGCTATAATAGAAAACATGTTATATTCACAGGGATATGTGGAACATAGGTATGAAATTGCCACTCAGAGTATTATTTAACCAGTTATGATCTATAAGTTTCAGGCACACCAAGTTAACTTTGAAACAGACTCCACATGGCAAACAATGGCAAGTTGGATAAATAATGGTCAGCTCTACAGACTATTTGACAGACATTAAAACATATCTACAGTCATGAATATGTACTGTAGCATGGAAAACTGCTTATGACATAAAGTAAAAAAGAAGAAAATAAAATATGACAAGGCCTGGTTACAACTGTATAAAACTAGCCACATGATAATAGTGGGGGACTTTAACATCTCACCGACAGCATTAGATAGATCATTGAGGCAGAAAACTGACAAATTCCGGACTCAAATTCAACACTTGGACCTAATAGACATCTACAGAATACTCCATCAACCACGGAATACACAACTGACAAAGAAATTCTGGACTGAAATTCAACAATTGGACCTAATAGACATCTACAGAATACTCCACTCATCAACCACAGAATATACATTCTTCTCCTCTGCACATGGAACATACTCCAATATCAACCACATGCTCAGCCATAAAGTGTCTCAATAAATTAAAAGAAAATCAAAATCATACCAAACATACTGTTGGACCACAGTGGAATAAAAATAGAAATCAATACCAAGAAGACTCCTCAAAGGTACATAACATGGAAGTTAAACAACTTGCTCCCTAATAACTTTTGGGTAAACAAGAAAATTAAGGCAGAAATAAAAAAAATTCTAAAAATTTCTTTGAAATAAATGAAAACAGACATGCAACATACCAAAACCTCTGGGATCCAGCAAATGCAGTGTTAGGAGGAAAGTTTATAGTGCTATAAACTAACAACCCCAACTAACAGTTAGTTAGTTAGTTAACAAACTAACCCCAAAGCTAGCAGAAGAAAATAAATAATTAAAATCTAGCAGAACTGAATAAAATTGAGACCGAAAAATCTATATAAAGAATCAATGAAACCCAAAGGTGGTTCTTTGAAAAGATAAACAAGATCAATAGCTGTTAGCTATATTAACACAGAAAAAAAGAGAGAAGATCAAAATAAGTACAATTGGAAGTGACAAAGGTGACATTACAACTGATCCCAGAGAAATACAAAAGATCTTCAGAGGCTATTATGAACATCTCTATGCACACAAACTAGAAAATCTAGAGGAAATGGATAAATTCCTGGAAATACACAGTCTCCCAAGATTGAATCTGGAAGAAATTGAAACTACCAACAAGTAAACAGATAAGCTACAGCATGGGAGAAAATATTGACAAACTATGCATCCAACAAGGTCTAATATCCAGAGTCTATGAGGAACTTAAACAACGGAACAAGCAAAAAACAACCTCATCAAAAAATGGGCAAAAACATGAATAGACACTGCTTAAAAGAAGACATACAAGTGACAAACAAACTTATGAAAAATGCTCCACATCACTAGAGAAATGCAAATCAAAACCACAGATGCCCTCTCACACCAATCAAAATAGATATTGTTAAAATGTTAACCAACAGCAGATGCTGACAAGGACATCGAGAAAAGGGAATGCTTATACATAGTTGGTGGGAATGTAAATTAGTTCAGCCACTGTTGAAAGCAGTTTGTAGATTTCTCAAAGAATTTAAGCAGAACTACCATGCAACCCAGCTATCCCATCACTGGAGATATGTATACATATCAAAGGAAAATAAATCATTCTACCAAAAAGACATACACTTGTACCTTCATTGCAGCACTATTCACAACAGCAAAGACATGGAATCTACCTACGAGTCTATCCACAGTGGATTGGGTAAAGAAAATGTGGTACATATATACCATAAAATACTGTGCAGCCATAAAAATGAATGAAATCATGTTCCTTACAGCAACATGGATGCAGCTGGAGGCGATTTTCCTGGGCAAATTAACACAGATATAGAAAACCAATACCACATATTCTCATAAGTGGGAAGTGAACATTGGGTACTTATGGACGTAAAGATGGTAACAATAGAAACCGGGGACTACTAGAATGCAGAAGGAAGGGGGCAAGGGTTGAAAAGCTATTGGGTACTTTGCTTAGTACCCAAGTGGCATGATCAGTTATACCCCAAATGTCAGCATCATGCAATATACCCAGGTAATAAACCTGCACATGTACCCCATGAATCTAAAATAAAAATAGAAATGTAAAAAATGGCATTTGATTTTCGTGTTTCCGCAATTTATTGGGGTTTGTTCTGAATTTTTGTTCATGGTCTGACAACTGTAGAAAGGAAAAAATTCTTCCCAACCAGAGCTTAAAGGCAAAAATACACACACATACACACACAGGCACACACGCACACACGCACATCCCCCACTGCCACCCCTACACACACCCACCCACTGTGTAAAATTATATGAATGAGGACTAGAAGGAAAATAAAATGTAATTTATTAGGGTAGATAACAAATTTGCATTCACACCCACTTGGGTCCTAATCTTGGCTCTACCACTTACTAGCTATATGCGTTGAACAAGTCAGTAACCTCTCTGAAGCAACGTCCTCATTTGTAAAAAGCATCAACAAAGTTTCATGTAGAACATATGGGGATAAGTTGCTAGCAGAGTATCTGGTACACAGTAGGCATCAAATAAAGTTTATGCTCCCACATGTTTTCCCTCTGTATACAGGGGTCTGGTGTTCAGGTATTACACAGTTTAGGTAGAAATGAAGGTGAATCCACCTTGGCTTGGTGGATTGTTTACAGGCCTTGCTCCTTCCCCTGTACTCACCCTCACCAGAACCAGAATCCCCAGGCTATCACCAACTTGTTAATGGCAGGACTTGTTCTTTTTAGTGACTCTCTGGCCAGGAAAGTAAAGTCAGAAAGTGAAGTGGGGTAGAGGAAACACATTTCTTGATTAGGGGTCTCAATATATACAAACATTCCAGGCACTGGCCTGTGAGACAGCAGTAGCATTCTTTCCACACACCACAGCCTACTTGTACAGAAAATTTTGATAAGACATGTCAACCTCAGAGTAATTTTAGTGATATTTTTGCTAGCAAAAATGACTATTACTTAACTAGATCCTGGTACTCTATGCAAAAGGCAAAAATCTATGGCAATGTACAACATGGTAAAGATGCACTAAGCAGAGGGCAGTTGTATTTCTATATGCGACACAGTGCTTGTCCCTGGGACCACAGTACCCTTAAAGGGAATACAAGCTTGTGAGGGGGGGACTGTAACACCATCAAACGACTCAGTAAGTTGTTCAAAGTTTCACTCAGATCAATGATCAATTGATAATTAAGATTGGTTCCCAATAATCTCTGTAGTCAACAGAGGTCTCTGGAGAGTTAATTACAATCTCTGTACCAATAACAAACTCATTATAAACCAAACAACATGGAACTCTTAACCCAGTCATTTGGCTCTTACAAATTTTAAAGAGAAAGAAGTAAAGCATCAGTCCATTTAAAAATAGATTTATTACCCTCATGATCAATTTTCATGTTTCCCCAAAGAAAAGCTTTTATACAATTTTTGATTTTTATCTGCCAGGTATATATGCCTCATATGGACTGTTGAGACTTGCTGGGACTAAAAAGAAAAAAAATATCACCCTGCCTAGAAGACCAGCACAACAGTCAACTGATGGCCTCCAAACCCAGTGGGTCTCAAGGCTTCTAAATCACCCTTCTGTTTCCCTAGTTTGGATTCTGTCATTATTCATAAACCAGATGTTTCAATACTTTTTTCAGTGTCCTTATATCTCTGACCCTACCATCTTCACCTCCCTCAGCAAATGGCCTTGCATCTGACTTTACAGAAGGTGTTGAAGCCATTAGACTAGAATTTAACTTTTCTGTCCCCAAACCTACATATTTACCTAAAGGACAGCCATCTTATTCGGATTCTTGCTTGTTGCAATAAAGGGCTATGTCCTGCCCTCTTGCCTCCTGCCTTCTCAAAGCCCTGGTATATTTAAATCAGAAAGTAAATCATTACGTCAAAGAGACCTCTGCACCCCCATGTTTATTGAGGCATTGTTTACAATAGTCAAGATATTAAATCAACCTAGATGTCCAATAACAGATGAATGAATAAAGAAAATGTAGTATATGCACACAATGCCATGAGAAAGAAAAAAAAAATCCTCTTTCACAGCAACATGGATGGTCATTATATTAAGTGACTTAAACCAGGAGCAGAAAGTTGAACACTCCATATTCTCACTAATACATGGGATTTCATAGAAGTAAAAAGTAGAAGAGAGGATACTAGAGGCTGGCAAGGGTAGGGGGAAGGAAAGGATAGAGAGAGATTTGTTAAAGGATACAAAATTACAGCTAGATAGGAGGGATAGGTTCTAGTGTCCTATACCACTGTAGGTTGACTATCGTTGACAATAACATATAGTTTCAAATATAGAATGAAAACATTAAATGTTCCTAACAGAAAGAAATGATAAATGTTTGACATGATGGATATGTTGAGTACCCTGATATAATTATTTACATTACACAGATCAAAACATCACTATGTACCCCATGAATATGTACAAGTACTATTTGTCAATTAATAAAATTTAAAAACTCTGGTTTATAATTTTCTACCAGCTTCTCCTAGGCCCTGCCCACTGGCTCCCTCCAGGCAGCGTTTAAATCACTCTGGTCTCTTCTACCTTAAATCAGCTGTTCTTCCCCACAGGTCTTGATTTCGATCTCCATCTTTATAGTCAGTATCTTAAGGGTTATCGAAACCTATCCTTTCTACTTCTCAATTTCTCCCTCACTCCTCAACTTCTTGCATCTAGCTCCCATTCTGATCATGCCATTGAAATTATTCTCGCCAAGATCACTAACAACCTCTTTGTTGCTAAAGCAATAGGCATTTTTAGTTTTTACTATTTTATATAAGTTTTATGGGCATTTGGGTGTCCCGACCCTGCTCATTCTTGAAATGGTATTTTCCCTTGGCTTCCATGATAGCATACTCAACTGGTCTTTCTCCTGTGTTTCTGGCTAATCTTCATCTCTCTCACTTTCAAATTGTGGTAAAATGCATATAACAAAATTTTACCAGTTTAACCATTTTTAAATGTACAATTTGGTGGCATTACATATATTAACATTCTTGTTCAACCATCACCATTATCCTTCTCCAGCATGTTTTCATTCCCCTAAACTAAAACTCTATAGCTATTAAACACTAACTCTCCATTTCCCCCTCCTCTCAGCCCCCGGCAACCACCATTCCACTTTCTGTCTCCATGAATTTGACTACTCTAGATAGCTCACATAAGTGGAATCATACAATATTTGTCTTTTTGTGACTGGTGTATTTCACTTAACGCATTGGCCTCAAGATTCACCCGTGTTGTAGCATGAGTCAGAATTTCCTGTCTGTGGCTGAACAATGTTCCATTGTATGTATATACACGTTTTGTTTATCCATTCCTCTCTCAGTGGACACTTGGGTTGTTTCCACCTTTGGCGGCTGTGAATGCTGCTCCTGCGAACATAGGTGTACTCTCTCTTTTTCCTAATCTACATTTTAATTATTGGTGATTTTCAAGGTTCTACTCTGGCCTCTCTTTCTCAGTCTATACTCTCTTGGGCAATTTTATCTATACTTGTGGCTTACTGCTTACATGCTAGTGACTCTCAAAGCTGTAATTCATTTCTTTTTCTTCTAAGGTTCAGGTCTCAAATCCATATATATATATATATATATAAAGATATTTATATCCATATCTTTTTTAATGTCACAGACACCCTAAGCTCAACATGGGCAATACTGAGCTTCTGATTCTTGTACTCACATTTACAGTGTGTCCTGTCTCAGTAAATAACACTCACCAAAGCCCCCACTTACTCATGCCAGACACTGGGCACTATCTTCTGCCAGCCACAGCACTGCCACTTATGGAGCTCCGAGGGATCT
Source organism: Colobus angolensis palliatus (assembly GCF_000951035.1). Lineage (NCBI taxonomy): Eukaryota > Metazoa > Chordata > Mammalia > Primates > Cercopithecidae > Colobus > Colobus angolensis. The sequence continues at coordinate 2,857,560 of NW_012115378.1, forward strand.
CACTGAACCCCAAGATCTTTAGGTGACTGCTTCTCACTTTGCCATCCCTTAAGAGGGTCCTTAAAGATCAATGTGTTCTCCTCTACAAAATCCCTCTCCATTACTTCCCCCTACATAAAATAGCACCTCCTCAGGCGCTATTCCTGTCGCCCTTTCTTTACTTTTCTTTACAGTACTGAAACAGCATTTAACACATAGCAAGCACTCAATATGCATTTGCTGGATGAATGAATAACTCCTTGACATCTTCCTTCCCCAATTCTTTCTATAGGTTGGTGCAAAAGTAACAGTGGTTTTTTTCCACTTTTTTTGCCACCTAAATTGTACTTAAATCCACCCATTAACCTCTACCCCAGCTGTCACCACTATAGCCACATGCTAATCATCTTCCACCTGGTCTCTCTGCTGTCTAATCAGGTCCCTTCCTGATCTTTCCTTTACACAGCCATCAGAGTGACCATTCTAAGATATAAAACAGGTAGTTTTACTTCTACGCTTAAAGGACTTCAGCATCTCTTACAATACAACCCAGGGTTCTTCTTTAGCCTGGAAAGGCCCTTCCTGATCTATCTGTCTAGTCTTACCTGTCGCTATTCCCTCAATGCTCCAGCTCATTACTGAACTTCTTTCAATTTCATTAATATGCCAAATGCTTCTCTTATTTTCCCTCCAGATCTTTGAAGCTGCTACTCTTTCTTCCCAAACAATTTCCCTTTCTCTGAAGTCCCCCTCTCCCCAACACTTGGCTAGTTCTTCCTTTTCCTTCGGGTCTCAGATTAGATGCCACTGAACTTGGAAGCCTTGTCTGACCTCTGCACACCAGTTCTGGCTTAGCTGTTGCTGCTAAGGACTCCCAAGGCAATCTGTACTTCTCCCATCACAGCACTCAGCACTCTGGAATGGAACTGCCCATTTCATTAACATTCCCTACAGTGGGCCATATCTCCATCAGGGCTGAGAACCCTGACTGTCTCATGTAAAATCTACCCTCTGCCTCCAAACAGTGATGGAGCCGTGGTAGAAGCTTAGAAGCTTAATTAATACTTGATACATAATGCTTTTTAAAAAATTTGCTTGAGACATTTCAAACATCCAGAAAAGTAAAAAACATCTTATAATAGTATAACAGACCTTTATACCCACCAGCTATATTCAGCAATTGTTAATATTTAGCCATATTTTATTTAATCATCTACCTCTGTATATTTATTTGACACAATATTTAAGATAAAACACAGAGAAAATGAGTGAATTTTTAAGTCTTACCAACACATCTGTAGAACATGTAAGATAAGCTACTGAAGAAATGGAGGAAAAGGAACCATAAAGAAAATCCTCTAAACCTCTAATTAAGCCTAGTTAAGTAAAATTCAGAAATGAGACTGTTAATCTCTGCGTCACAGTTTATAAATGTACCCTCATTCCATCATTTAATTCTCAGAAGTCTTATAAGGCAACTTGATTAATAAACAAGATGAATCCCATGAAGAACCTGTAGCTCTAGGAGGGAAGGGGAAAGAAAACCAATATTTCAATATTTTCTCAGTGTCCATTATGCACCCAACAATTATGTTACCTCTAATTATTCTCACAACAAACAACATGTATTATATCTCTACTTTGAAGATGAAAATGGAGCTTAGTGAGGTCAAGCTATTTGTCCAGCTCACAAGCTGGTATGCAGTGGTAAGATCACGGCTCACTGTAGCCTTGAACTCTTGGATTCAAGGGATCTCCTGCTTCAGTCTCCTGAATAGCTGCAACTACAGACACGTGCCACCATGCTGGCTAATTGTTTTTACTTTTAACTTTTTTTTTTGTAGAGACATGAGGTCTCGCTATATTGCCCAGGCTGGTCTTGAACCCCTGGCCTCAAGTTATCCTCCAGCGTCAGACTCCAAAAGTGTTGTGATTACAGTCATGATCCACCATGTCTGGCCTAAATAAAATTTTAGTTAAACGTTATAAATTAAAAAATTTTTACTGTGGTATGAGATAGGTAAAAATTATCTTATTGCTTTTATGTATACAAGGGATGCTTAGGTTAATCTAGTCCTAATTCTTACTACCTGTATGGTATAGATGAGGCAGGGCTAATTAAAGAAGTGACCATAGTACAAGAAGAATCAGAAGCGAAGGTTCTGGTGCTGTGATAATGCCACTGTCTAACCCTAGAAAAGTCACTCAACCTCTCCTCACTTAAGAACGTTCATCTGTAAAATGAGATTTTTGGATTAGATTATCAATGAGGTTCCTTCCAGCTGTTTTAAAGACAAAACACAAATGAAACCTACAATTCTTAGTGATTTACTTCCATCATCATCTGGTGAGGGCCAAGTTGTAGGTCTTACTGATCCCAGGCCTATTCTCTGTGCATTCCCAGTAAATGTACTCACTGGGGGGACTGTCAGTGCAGGCCAACTTTAATTAGAATATTGGTCAGTACAAGGGCAATTACAAGAAATTTCAAAACCTTCAAACCTCCAGAAGCAGGTGTCCCACAGATTCTGACACAACAATTGATGATGAAGGCTATGCCTTTCAAAAGAGAAGCCATGGAAAAGTTTCATTCCAGAGGTAACCAGCATTCATCCTTAACCCTGTGAATCCTCTGCCAGGCAAGCTAGCCTGCTTACCACCCTTATACTGATTTTTTAAAAAAGATTCTTTACTCCATTAGATAGTATGCTTTAAGAGCTCTGCCTTGGTCACCTCTATATACCTAACTTTTACCATAATACTTGGCATAGAGTTGGTGATCAATACATGTTTATGGAATGAAGAGCTAACCTCACCATCCCTGAGTATTCCAAACCAACTGACCCTCATGGCTCAGCTCAGATGTCATCTCTACCTCCCCCTCCCCAAACTCCCATTATATTATAACTGTATTTCTCCTATGGTACATTTCATTTTCTTATTACAGTCATTTACATATATCTTAGTTCCCCAGTAAAATCAAATGCTCTGAGATAGAAGCTATCTCTTGCTCACCTTTGAAAAACTACAATACCTAGCTGATAGTAGGCACAAAATAAAAGTAGAATGAGCACATCTTTCATATATATATATATACACACACACACCCCAAAACACTCAGCACAGTGCTTTACAGTTAGTAGTCATTCAGCAAATGCTATTGAATAAATTAAATGCTTTCTGAAAATGTTATGGTGAAACTGGTAGCCTAAAACTACAAACGTCTGTAAATTCTTCCAAATCTTTGGGAAAAATATGGTAAACTAGATTAAGGGTCATAAAAATGGTCTATCCTTGACAAATAATCTCACTTCTAGAATTGTGACCTTAGAAAATAGATGAATAGACACAAACCAAACCAAACCAACAACAAGATCTGTATAGAAATTTAGCATAGCATTTTTTATAGTGAAAATGGGAAGATAGTAAGAATTAAAGCACATACTATGGCATGTTGATATAACATTATACTGCTGTTCCAATGACAGTTCTGATGACCCATGAAAGTAAAAGATGCTGTGACTCACAGTAAGTAAAATACAAAGTTCACACTTATTATGCTATGCACTGTGGAAAATTAGGAATGCCTGTAAGAAGACCAAATACGCAAAAATAGAAAAACAGTTATTTTAGGATGGTGTTGTTATGGGTGATTTTCTCCCCAAGGTTTTCTTTAAATGTATTACGTTACTTTTCATTAATATGATAAAACATTTGGTATAGTCAGCATGAACTTTTCCTTAATGTGACTGATTATATTTCCCAAAGATAACTGTTTAATGAGGATCAAAGCATAAAATTAAATTGCCTACCAATGAACTATTGCTTCAGTATTTAACAATAAGACTCAGGTGATACCTGAGTCTTATACATCATGAGGTATAAAGTACAAGCACATTGTGTGTGGTGCAGGAACAGATTTGGATGAGAAACAAGAAGTGACACCCAATAAAGGAATCTCAGGAACCACTTAATAGCAGATAGGATCACTCACTCGAGGAAATGATCAATACAGCTTTCCCTAGGGGATTGGTTTCAGAACCTTCCTTCCCCCACAAGAATCCATTCATGCTCAAGTCCCCCAATTGGCCCACTGAATCAAGCGATACGAAAAGCTGGCTGTCCATGGGTTTCACATACCATGAATACTGTATTTTCAGTTCACTTTTGGCTGCATATTTGGAATCCACGGATATGGACGTTCGATTGCATTTACTGAAAAAAAATCACTTATAAGTAAACCCGTGCAGTTCAAACCCATGCTGTTCAAGGGTCAACTCTACTAGTTCCTGAAAGGGTTAAATAAAGGAGGGTGCAACCTAGAAGGGATATAGAGAGAAGGGAGAGCAATTAATGATGGTTGTCTCTTTGGTTCTCTGCCATTTCCAACCACCATAATCCATTTCTGTTATCTATCAGGGATGTGCAAATGATGGTCTACAGGCCAAGTGTAGTCCATTTTTTTTTTTTGTAAATAGCTTTACTGACACAGCCAAAGCTTTTTTTTTTTTTTTTTTTT
>NW_012115378.1:2862107-2886800 GCF_000951035.1 Colobus angolensis palliatus
AACTCCTGACCTCATGTTCCACCTGCCTCAGCCTACAAATTGATTTTAACGTCTTTTTTTTTTTTTTTTTTTTGAGACTGAGTCTTGCTCTGCACCCAGGCTGGAGTGCAGTGGTGCAATCCTGGATCACTGCAAGCTCCGTCTCCCAGGTTCATGCCGTTCTCCTGCCTCAGCCTCCTGAGTAGCTGGACTACAGGCTCCCGCCACCATGCCCAGCTAATTTTTTTTGTATTTTTAGTAGAGACGGGGTTTCACCATGTTAGCCAGGATGATCTCAATCTCCTGACCTTGTGATCCACCCACATCGGCCTTTCAAAGTGCTGGGATTACAGGCGTGAGCCACCGCGCCTGGACAAGGCCATTTCTTTATGTATTATCTTTGGCTATTTTCACACTACAATGAGTTGAACAGTTGTGACTAACACTTGTATGACCAGCAAGGCAAAAATATTTACAATTTGGCTCTTTAAATACACATTTGTCCCATACCCCCATATATAAGGAGATTTATAAAGCGACACCCTATTTAGGTAATGGGCCACCTTTTCTTACTACTTTCTCTTCACTACCCTGCAAGATAGGATGATCATATAATTTATCATCCAAAATGAAACGTTTGGAGGGTGAAAGTGGGTGCTACCTAGACTATTTTCCAGGAACACAGAATTGAATCAGGACTGTCCCAGACAGACCCCACATATGGACCATCTACTATAAGGGCTAGCAGTACAAGATCAGTTTTCAAAGGGCACTCATGATCTGTGGCTGCAGACACAGAAAGCTTCGATGGTTTCTCTTCCTGGTTCTTCCTATTTCTAATGCCCTCAGGTACCTTTCCACTGACCTCTGTCCCAACTCTGCTCTAGAGCCTTCTCTGGCCCCCGAATATTCCAGCTGTTGGGACACCATGTGTACCATATCTCCACTTTGTTTGTTTGAGACGGAGTCATGCTCTGTCACCCAAGCTGGAGTGCAGTGGTGCGATCTTGGCTCACTGTAACCTCTGCCTCCTGGGTTCAAGTGATGCTCGTGCCTCAGCCACTTGAGTAGCTGGGACTACAGGCATGTGCCACAATGCCCAGCTAATTTTTATATTTTCAGTAGAGACAGGGTTTTGCCATATTGACCAGAGTGGTCTTGAACTCCTGACCTCAGATGATCCGCCCACCTCAGCCTACAAAAGTGCTCCATATTTCCACCTTCACTAGAGTAAAAGGGGAAAACATCTATTCATCCACACTAAAAAAAATTAATTATTCCTAGTCAATACAGTGAATTTTATACCTGCAAATTTTAACATCAAGACAACTTCTTAAAATGCTATTGTCCTTTAAGTAGAAGAATTTCAGTTTCTCTTTGCAAATATTTAATAATGACCACCAGTCATAGCATTTATTACAATGAGGCCCCAAAACAAATATGGTATATTATTCATTGATTTGAGCTTTTAATATTCACCATTACTGTTTGGAGAATTACTGTTTAAGAATGAGGTTTCTAATTTTATCATTCCAGAATTTTTGTAAAAAGAAGAAAACTAATACGCCCCCCAACACTGTTTTTTTTTAAGTAAAAATGTTTGATGCTGTGGAGAAATAGCAGTAAAATAAAAGATGTTTAGAGCACCTTTGATGAAATATAGGATGTCACACCACACTTTGTGAGACTATTTTGTGTGAACAATAATAGCTTGTAGCTTTGAGACCTCTCTGAATGGCTTTCCAAATATTGCCATCTGGTGGAATTTCAGTTAATTGTTCCTTTGTTCCAAGGGCTCCTGGAGATGACTCTTGAAAGCATTACTTAGAGAGACCTGGAGTACTAGTTGGAAATAACTGAAGGTCGAAATGATTGCATCTCAAAGACAAATCCCAACCTGAAAAAAATGAGGCTTTCTAGGTTCCTCATCTCTGTCACAAGCATGCTTGCGCGTTCTCACTCTCTCTTTCTGCCTCTCAAAGCCAACAGAGTGGCTTCCTTGATTCTTAACATACCAAATAAAAATCATTTATTCATAAATAGTGATGTCATGAGTTCATTTTGACCATATCTTGATATTCTACCCTCCCCACCTATCATAAGATTTTTCAAAATCAAACTTTAATTAATTGGCTTGACCATTTTTAGAGGAATTGCTAATAGCAATTAATTAGCCCTTCGTACACTTGGGAAATGGAATTTGGCTTGAAAAAATAGTGTTTTAAAAGAGTGTATTTACTCAAATGTTGGTTTTAATTGTCTACTGGAATTTTGAAAATAAATTTGTTACAATGACAATATTACTACTCACTTTAAATTAATTTTTGAGTAAGCAGTCATGCAACATAATTTATATAAACCTTACCTTGAGCATCCAGGCTTTCTCCCTGTCTGTGGAAATGAACTGTTCCTCTGGGAAACAGGACACTGGGATAGTAAAAATGGAAGGAAAAAGAGAGTGCAAGTATTTAATATCATGAAAATACGGAAGAAAAGAGTTATAATTTAGTTTAGTGGGTGTGGCCAGCAATGGAAAAAAATTAAAGAAAAAATACACGCCAAATATCCAAAAATCAATCGATCTTACCATATGAAAGAGATTAAGTCAGCCAGATACTAGAATTATACTCTCAATCTATATTATTAGATCAATTCTCACATTGATTAATAGTTAATAAAAACTTAGCATAATGTCACTCCTATGAAAATAATTTTTCTTTTGTTTTTCCCCTTGCCTGATAGTCTGATGTGATGGGAATCATGTTGGCAGATAACCCCAAGAAGCAGTGCCTCTAGTGGAGTATCAAATACCAACATCAATTAAAGTACTGAATTCCCCAAACTTAGGTTTATCCAGGTAGGCTTTTTCTAGTCAAAAAGATTTTTAATTTCGACAGGATAAGCATTATAAACGACTTTAAAAGTGCACATATTAATAAGCAGTAATTTAGTAATTTACTTTCCTTTTTGAGACGGAGTCTTGCTCCGTCGCCCAGGCTGGAGTGCAGCGGCGCGATCTCAGCTCGCTGCGAGCTCCGCCTCCCGGGTTCACGCCATTCTCCCGCCTCAGCCTCCCGAGTAGCTGGGACTACAGGCGCCGCCACCACGCCCAGCTAATTTTTTGTATTTTTAGTAGAGACGGGGTTTCACCGTGTGTTAGCCAGGATGGTCTGGATCTCCTGACCTCGTGATCCGCCCGCCTTGGCCTCCCAAAGTGCTGGGATTACAGGCGTAAACCACCGTGCCTGGCCAATTTACTTTCTTTGTATGAATTAGCTATTTATTTTCAAAATATGCTTTGACTAAATGACGCAGTAAGACAGGAAACTGATGAGGGACAAATCCAATTCTGGAGGCTGAGAAATGCATGAGCTTTGAGTTTGCTTTGAGAGTCCAGTGTTTGGGGAATGAATAGTTAGGGAGGAGGTTGCTATGGTTCAATGGATTGCTGCTATAAATCACCTGACATGCATATACGTGTGAGCCTTAACTCTCTTCCCTACTTTCCACCTAAGCCCTACATTGCTCTTCTGTGTTTTCTATGACCATTTCAGAAATGACTTAGGTGTTTATTTAGCTTAAAATCAATTGCGTAAAAATAAAATATTTGTGATAGATCCAACACGATGTGATTATCCCCAGACATAGTTCTGGAGATGCTGCTGTTAGAATTTTTTTTTTTTAATTAAAAGGGAGGAGGTAGGTATTTTATAGTTTTTCTCTAAGGGAAAAAGGAGATGGTTAAAAAAAGGCAAAGAACAAAATGACAAGCGTCAAGGGAATAAAAGTAAAGGTGACAGCTGAATTGTTATACTACTCAGTGAAGGATTTCAAAAATAATTAATAAACTTGGGCTTGTTTAAAAATCAGAAAACTTAACATGAATAGTGTACCTAAATAGTGTCAATAACTAAATTTAGGTATATTGACTACAATCTAAGTTTTTTCCTTCTGATACAATAAGTTGAATTTCCTTACATATTTTGCAGCAGAATTTAATTTTATGAATACTTTATATCTTTCTATAATTTAATGATAGTTGATAAACCTAAAATTCAGATTTTAACAATATTGGTTCCCATTCATGTCAGTTTCTATTCTTAAGTCCTTCAATTTTCCAGAAATTTCAACTGAATCAGAATAAAATTTTCATTTATCTACTTTATTTAATTGTACCTAGTAGCTGTGCAAGCCACTGGCCACCAAGCTACGAAGCAGGAACGTAAGGTTTCTAGTTTATCTATAAAGCAGATAATTAGTCCTTAGAAAATTCAGAATTGTCTGTATATAACTGGCCTTTTTCTATTTTCTGACAGTGGTCCGTTGCTAATTTTTCAGCACCCACGATGGATCAGTTTGGAGAAGAATGACATTATTTATTGAACACCTTATGCACCAGTCATTTCACATATTTTATCTAATTTAATCCTCAAAACTGTCTTATTGTAAATGAAGAAACTGAGGCTCAGAGTAGTGGGGCAATTTGCCCAGTATCATGCAGCTAGAAAGGGATAGATTTTTAATTGAGTCTGGCAGACCAGTAACTATCTCCTTTCTCTTTCATCTGTGTGTCCACACTAAAATACCTTAATAGCAGTCATTTGACGTAGATTAGAAATACCTGGAGAGCTTTCACTCCACCATCATAAGTCCAGGACCTAGCATATGGTAGGTGCTCAAGAAGGCCCAGTCTTGCAAGGATAGAAGTTTAGCCTTCCCATGCAGCCTTTGCTAGTGGGGATAGGAGTGAGGCAAAGCTTGCACCTGTTGTGTTTGGCAGGAGTAGAGCTCTTAGTGTCTGCAAGTCTCACACTTTACATAAAAACAAACTCAAAATGGATCATGGCATAAATGTAAAATGTAAGACTACAAAACTTGTAGAAAAAACAAAAAACAGGAGAAAATCTTTAGGATCGGGGCTGGCAAAGTGTTCTCAACCTTGACACCAAAAACACAAGCTGTAAGAGGAAACATTGGTAAATTGGACTTCATCAAAGTTAAACACTTTTGCCCATGTGAAGAGGATATAAATACAAGATACAAACTAGGAGGAAATATTTGCAAGCCCAATATCTGACAAAGAACTAGTGTCTAAAATAAAGAACTCTCAAAATGCAACCGAATAAACCAACTTAGTTGGAAAATGGGAAAAAGATATGAACAGACATTTAACTGAAGAGGATATAGATATACAGAGAGCAAATAATATTAAATGATATGCAACATTATTAGCCTATAGATAAAAGAAAATTAAAACTACATGAGACATCACAGCATATCTATCAGAATGGCTAAAATAAAAAATAATGACAACATCAAATGTTGGCGAGGGTTTGAAGAAACTAGATCACTCATATATTGCTTGTGAGAATGTAAAATGGTAGAGCTACTGTGGAAAACAGTTTTGTAGTTTTAAAAGTTAAACATGCGACTACCATATCACCCAGCAATTGCTCACTTTGGCATATACCCCAGAGAAATGAAAACTTGTGTATAGCAGCTTTATACTTAGTAGCCCCAAACTGGAAACCACCCAGATATCTTTCAACAGGTTAATGGTTAAACAAACTGTGCTACATCCAAACTTCAGAACACTACCCAGCAATAAGAAGGAACCAACTATTGATAGAAAGTAACAACCGGAATGAATCTCCAGAGAATTATGTTGCCTGAAAAAAGAAAGTCCCCAAAAGCTATATACTGCATAAGTCCATTTATCTAACATTTTTAAAATGGGAAAGCTATAGAAATGGAGCACAGATTAGTGGTTGCCGGGGGTTAAGAGTAGGGGGTGAGGGCTGGAGGGAAATGAGTATGATTATAAAAGGCAACACAAATGTTTTTGTGGTGATGGAAATGTTCTGAACCTTGATTGCATGGACATGATATTCTGGTTGTGACATTGTGCTATAAGTTTGCAAGATGCTACCACGGCAGACTGGATAAAGAATATATGGGATCTCTCTATATTATTTCTTACAACTACATCTTAAGGTACAATTATCTCAAAATATATATATTTTTTTAAATCAGGTAATTGGACAGGAACTAGAATTGAGCAAGATACCTCAGTTTTATTTTCTTACCTTTTCAAAGAAAAGCAAAAGCCCCAAAGCAGTGGGCAAGATGGATCAGGAGTTTGCTCCATTTTGCACAGATCCAAGAAAAAAAATAACTCACCCACTAACTTAGCATTCAGAAACCACTGCCAGTGTTTTGCTATCCAATCTTGCCTATGTTGGAATTTTCTTTGCTGTTATTCCCCTTTCTCCCTCATGTACTTTCTCAATCCACTAAAATTCACAATACACATATTCAAAACCAGAAGTGAGTTTGAAATAGCAGCTTGATACATCATGTATCTTTTTTTTGTGAGACAGAGTCTTGCTCTGTCACCCAGGCTGTAGTGCAGTGGCTCCATCTCAGCTGACTGCAACTTCCGTCTCCTGGGTTCAAGCGATTCTCGTGCCTCAATCTCCCGAGAAGCTGGGATTACAGGCATGCGCCACCACACCAGACTAATTTTTGTATTTTTTAGTAGTGATGTGGTTTTGCCATGTTGGCCAGGTTGGTCTTGAACTCTTGGCCTCAAGTGAGGCTGCCTGCCTCGGTATCCCAAAGTGCTAAGATTACAAGTGTGAGCCATGGCACCCAGCCAATATATTCTGTATTTTTTAACGGATCTTTCATACCCTTAAGTTCACACTATCTAGGAATTTTCAAAATCTTACAAAATGTCCACATCTTATTTGCATAGAAATGGAATATTTAACATTTATTTTTACAAATGGCGTCTTGCAGTGATGCCCAAGCTAGAGTACAAGAGGCTATTCACAGGCACAATCCCCATGTGCACTGCACCCTCGACCTCCTGGGCTCAAGCGATCCACTTGCCTCTGGATCGATCTCAAGTCACTGAGAGTACAGGTACCTGTATGGAGTAGAATTTTATCCTTTGTGGTACTATTTTATGGATGACAAGGCAGGTGTTCTGTATTCAAAACTGGACCATACACTAAATAACGACAGAACTTTAGTCGCCAACACACAGAGGAACTTGCCAAGTCCCCCTTCATGTTTGGAAAGATCACATTGACTTTTATCCTTTAGCCATTCTGAGCACTAGGGCAGCTCCTCAGAAATGAGCAGCCATAAGCCAGCTGCTTTCTCTGGCTTATGGCTCTGCTTGTTTGTTGGTTTTGTTTTCATTGAAAAGACCAAATATCTTTGTTAGGATAAGAGTCATGATTCTTTAACAAAGCGCATTCTCTGTTTCTACAAAGGTCCATTTTCCCCATCCTCTAGAAATGTCAAATCCTCTTTCTTTGACAAACAAATCCAGAATTCCAGCATCCCATGTCCAAGGCACAGCAGCGGAACCTCTATCCTAGCTAGGGAGTCCTGCCATCCTCTGGCAAAGACTGCTACTTTCATGTCTGGCCACAAAAACTACAGGAACATGAAAGATACATCAGAATGAAAAACATGTTTGTAAAAATATTTCAAATAATGCCATACCATTGAAAGATTTCATTCTTTCTTCATTGCTATGTGCTTAACCAATGAGGCTTCTGGTCAACACAAGGCTAAAGCATCCTCCTCACAAAGAGACAGCATTACCACCTCCCCAACTGTTCACAGCTTTTCCAAGAAGAGAACACTACTGGGGCCTGAGCCCAAATTTTCCTCTAGGGATTTTAGTAAGCTGTCTTTGGATCTCCAGAATAAGCTGTATCCTGAATTCCAAACTCCCCATGGCCACTTTGACATATTAAATCCCTTCAGTTGTAGATCACATTCTTTAGTGTGGGAGGTCCATAGCTTTCTAGGAATAAAGCAGCTTGCAGCATTAGCAGAAGGTCACAGGCCATTAATCCTGAGGTGGAGCTTTCTAGATATTAATCTTTCAGAAAGCCCTGCCTCAATTAGTGGTCTTGGGTTGGGCTCAGGGCCTTCCCTAGGGGCAGCAGAGGGGAGGCCTAGACTCCCTCCCCTCTCCTGTGTAAATCCCCCAGGGCAAGACTGCCAGGAAGCACAGAGCTGAGCACACATCAGGGAAACCAAAAACCAAATGAGCGTATCTGGCAAGTAAAGGAGGTCAGATTACACTGAATCTTGGGTTAAGTCTGGTACAACTCATTTTTCTCCTTAAGAAAGACAAACTACCAAATGACCCATATTGTATATTTAAGGACTTCAAAAAAATTATAGCTCACTGCTAAATGGATTTTGGTGGTATATATTAAGAATAGTAATGATGTTATAAACTGATGGTCATTATGATTTAGGTTTCTATAAAAATAAAAGATGATCCCCAGAAAATACCTAAAATGATAGCTACAATAAAATAAAAATTCACTTCTTTTCATACAAATGTAGCCTAGCCCTTTCCTCTTGGAATCCTCATTTATCCATCTGCTACTTTCTATGTGAATCAGAATTAAAATATTTTTTAAGATTGCCCTTTCTATTTTAGAAGAGAATATTTATAGTGCTTAATGTACAAAAGTAAAATTCTTTCAAAAAATTACATGAGACAAAACTACATATATGAGAAACAACACATATATTATAGTTCTGTAAAGTGTTTTTATAATTACATTATTTTCACTTATCCTTTTATCCATTTTTAATCAGATATTTTTGAAAATAAAGTCATAAGCATAGAATAGCTCCTCTCCTCATGTGTGCAATTGATGATGAAATGTGGCAGAATGCATGTTACGTGGCAGAATGCATGTTACATGGCAAATTAGCACAGAGAGAGGTTCGATTTCAGGTTCAATTTCAGAGCCCAGGGTTCAAGTTTAGTGTCTGGGTCACAGTGGAAACTAAAGCCCTGCTTTCCATGCTTGCTGTCTTTATAGTCTGTAATTCCTTTGACCATGCAAAGAAAGAACACAGTAACATACTAAGGGTTACACATGAAATCTAAGTAAGACTTTGACAATAGCAAAAGGGCTGAAAAGACATTGGGTATCAAGGGCTGCTGTGACCTTTTGTGCTGTATTGTGCTCCGTGGAAATCTTTTCAAATTATATTTTAACATTTTTGGCCAAGTCCAGAGTGAGACTCTGTCTTAAAAAAAAAAAAAAAGAATTGCAACTTCGGCCAGTCTTAGTGGCTCACGCCTGTAATCCCAGCACTTTGGGAGGCCAAGTTGGGCGGATCCCCTGAGGTCAAGAGTTCAAGACTAGCCTGGCCAACGTGATGAAACCCCGTCTCTAATAAAAATACAAAAATTAGGCCAGGCGCAGTGGCTCACGCCTGTAATCCCAGCACTTTGGGAGGCCAAGTTGGGCGGATCCCCTGAGGTCAAGAGTTCGAGACTAGCCTGGCCAACATGATGAAACCCCGTCTTTAATAAAAATACAAAAAAATTAGCCAGGTGTGGTGGCGGGCACCTGTAGTCCCAGCTATTCAGGAGGCTGAGGCAGGAGAATGGCATGAACCTGGGAGGTGGAGTTTGCAGTGAGCCAAGATTGTGCCATTGTACTCCAGCCTGGACGACAGAGTGAGACTCTGCCTCCAAAAAAAAAAAAAAAAAAAAAGTCTGGTAAAAGTGAGTGAATGGGATTTGTAGAGACCTGTAGGAATGTCTGCATAGCCTCTGTCCACAAGTTTCCTGTCTGAGCCAATGTGAAGACCCCAGGATGCTGATATAACAAATAGCCCTGCTCTTGGGGTCCCTGCTATGGGGTCTGCCTTACAAAGGAATCTACTTTCAAAAGGTTTGGGGGCCACATCAATAACCGAATTCCTTGATAGAAAAAATATCATGCTAAATTCCAGTCAACTGGGAAATATCCCAGTGAAGTTGTGGAGCAGATACCCCAATTACATCGTCAGGGATAAAATAACTACTGGGAAAATCAATATATTAATGGAAATAAATCCAGGTAACATATACAACTTGAAAATATTTCTTAAAGGCTTTTCCTTTAATAATTATACTTGTTTATAGCTCTTAGTTTTGCAAAATTATTTTATATATATCACATCACCCAGATCTTGAAAGTGTAATTCATTTGGTTGTTTATTTGTTTGAGACGGAGTCTCACTCTTGCAGCCCGGCCGGGAGTACAGTGGTGTGATCTCAGCTCACCGCAACCTCAGCCTTCTGGGTTCAAGATATTATTCTGCCTCAGCCTCCCAAATAGCTGGGATTACAGGTGCCCGCCACCATGCCCATATTTCACCATGCTGGCCAGGCTAGTCTCGAACTCTTGACCTCAGGGTATCCACCCGACTCAGCCTCCCAAAGTGCTGGGATTACAGGTGTGCGCCACCACGCCCAGCTGAAATGGTAATTCTTTTATTACTTCTTCTAGAGGTTCCCTCTGCTTGCCTTTTAGTTAGCTGCTTTTCCTTCCTTATGCTTTTTCCTGAAGAGCTCTTATGTGGTACCAGTTGAAGAGTCAGAGCTCTAATTGTGCTTCTCAAAGTTTTTAAAAATCATCTTCCTCACTCCTCTTCCCCACTCACAAGGAGCCTTTCTATCCCCTAAGGATGCTAAGAAATCCTTTAGGATCCCCTAATGCTATGGAATGAGATTTTGTCCATAAAGGTTAACCTTTGGAGGCCACAAGCCATTGCAATATCCAGTTTTCATTCTCCTTGAGAGTTTATGCTGTAATCCATTCGAGCAAACAGGCATTATTGACCATTGCTATTTGTCAGGAGAAGTAGGGATACAAAAATGAATAAAGAGGATACAAAAATGAATAAGGGATACAAAAATGAATAACGAATGAATGTTGCAAGTTGTAAACCTCCCACCCCGTTTTTTAAAGCATAACGCCATGAAACGAAGAGGATTACTAACCCCACCCTTTAGGTGAAGAAACTGAGGCTCAGGAAGCTTGTTTCTTGCATGAGATCACACAGCTAGTAAAGGAGAGAGTTGAAACCCAAACATGGGTCTTGTGATTCCAAATCACAGGCTTTTCTCATGGATCTATTCTACCTCTTTCCTATGTTTATCAGGCCTCCTTTGCGTACTATTTTTAAATTCAATTTCATATATTTGAAGCAACAGGGCACCACATTTTAGACCGCTGAAGACTTTGTATACAAGGTTTCTATTCTTCCATTTGTTCAACATATTAGCCACTTATGAGTAGCTACAACACACCAGGTGCTCTGCTATGCCACATGCATCAGTTCATTTACTCCTCCCAATAAGCCTATAAGAGGTGTTATTCTTTATCCCATCTCATAGATGCATGAACTGAGGCTTCCAACCCATGTTTGTTGTACTTTGAAGCTGGGACTCTTGAGTACCACCATACACACCTATTAGATTCCAAGTACCATGTTGGGTGCTGGGATTCTAAGGGTGAACAAGACACAGAACAGCCACCCAGGACTTCAGTGTAGCTGGGTAACCACCCAAGCTCTACCTTCTGTCAGATCAGCTGCAGCATTAGATTTTCATAGGAGCGCGAACCCTACTGTGAACTGTGCACGTAAGGGCTCTAGGTTGCGTGCTCCTTATGAGAATCTAATGCTTGATGATCTGAGGTGGAACAGTTTCATCCCGAAGCCATCCTCCATCCTCCACCCCACCCCCAGTCTATGGAAAAACTGTCTTCCACAAAACTGGTCCCTGGTGCCAAAAAGGTTGGGGACCACTGAGGTAATAGACATAAAATAATCATATCACAGGGCTGTGAACGCAATGATATTGACAGCAGGAGTGGAAAAATTCCTGACTGCTGTTTTCTTCGAGAGCATATAGAGTTTGAAGATCATTTGTTTTCCTCATTCTGAAAATTAGAGGAAAACAAGCATTTTAACTATCAGGTTCATCTGTGACAGTGCCTTCCTGACTTATGAATCACCTGGGAATTTTGTTACAATGCAGGTTATGATTCAGTACGTCTAGGGGTTGAGGGGTGTGAGAATCTGCCTTTCTAAAATCTTCTAGGCGGTGCTGCTGGTCTAGAGACCACACCTTGAGTTGCAAGGCACACACACACTCTCTGCGCTTCAGGCTCCTTCCAAAACCTGCTATGGTGGCAGATTAACATGCACTTGGTAAAGGAGCCACTCACTCACATGATCCCAACTGAGATAAACTAATGTATAGCTTAGACCTTACTACCAAACAATGGACACAAACATATAGCTTAGACCTTAACCACCAAACAAGCAAAACTAAGGATGTGAAGTCCATCCTTGGTGCACACCACTTTTTTCTTTCTCCTCCTTCCTGTATTTATTCCTAGCCCCCAGTGGTGACATATTCACCCAGAATTCCAGGTTCTTAGGGAAGTTCTCCCCTTTTGAAGATGATATGTATTTAATTGATTAACTAGTTTATGCAAATGCATTAGAGAATGTTTTAACAAAAATTTGTTATTTTTTTCTCTGCGGATCGAGATGGCTGTCTCTGGATCTTGTTAAATGGGCACCCTCAATGAAGGCACTGTTATTTTTTTGTGTAGACAATTGGATCAGCTGAAGCTGCCACACATATATCCAGTGTGCTTGAGAGATAGGAAGATGCTTGGATGTCCTGCCAAATTCTGTGACTAGCAAACAATGAGCTAAAAAACTTAAAAACTTTGCATTACTTGTTTCCACAAGTGTATACTGTACTGGGACCATTATTTTGCCTAAAAGTATCAGGCTCAAAATGACTTTCGAGACTGCCTACACTTTATAGCAACATTCCTCTCTTGGTGCACTTGCATTTTCAAACTGAGGGAAAAGAAGTGGCCACCGATGCTAGAATATCAGGAGTCCTCATCTACAGGGAGATGTGTCCAGAAAATGTATTTAACTAAGTTTTTAAAATCCTATGGATGTTTCCATGGAAATATGAGTTGGTTAGAGGTTAAGATACTGGTATAATTTAATACCTTTATGGGTTAAAGGGATCTTTGAGGGCTACCTTGAGAATCCAACTATCATTTGTAAAGCTGCCTGGTATAAAGAGCATTGGGACTTGGGATATCATTCCCTGGGTTTGAGGTTTTCCCAATTATGTGACTTTGGGCATGCCACTTAAACTCTGGGACCCAGTTTTTACAGTTTTTTGTAAAGTACAGCTCCTTAAAGAGCTGCTGCTACATATAAAAATTCTTTAGCAACTATACATTTCTATGTACATGGAAAATACTTATTAAATTTATCATTATTATTATTGAATTTGAACATTTCTCCTTGGACCTGATTATAGGGATATAAAATATTAAAATAGAATGAAATCTAGGGAAAACTAACAGCTTAAACAGAATAGGAGGGAATACCTATCTTGAGGGATGGTGTGCATGGGGCCTGGATGAAAAGGGTCCCAAGGAATCCTTGGAACAGGACCTTCTCTGGCCTTTCTGGCCCTGCCAAGTCCTTTTTTGCTGCCTCTTCTGTAATACATGACCTTGGCAAGCCCCAGTTTGACCACCATCTCTCTAAGGTTGGTAGCCTAGGAAAAGAAAAGAAAAAAAAGCAAAAAACAGAAACCAAAAAACAAAACTGTCTTTTGACCACAACTAAGACTTCTGTTAGCTTAAGGTTGAATAGTGCTCATAAGATTGTTGTACGGATTGCATGTTTTGTAGCTATCACTTCATCTAACACAGTGCTTAATATCTTTTTCTCCCTCAAATTTTTTGGAGCCTAGAGAAGCTGGTTTTTCTTATTTCTTGCTCCTCCCCATCCCACGTGGTTTCCTTTTTCATTCCCCATAGGGACAGCAAATGTCTCCCCATCCTCCCAGTTAGTACAATGTGCTGGAGAGCCAGGAAGCAGCTCAGATGATCTGCAAAACACTGTCAAAACCAAATGATGCGCTATAAACTTTTAAAACTTTGCAGTTACTAGTGGTTTTAGTAAAAAAAAAAAAAAAAAAAAAAAAAAAAAAATTCATGCTTCAGTTTTTCGTCTATAAAATGGATTAAATGAGATGATCTCCAAGGCTGCTCTCAGCTCTAAAACACTATGATTTATTTGCTATTTAGCATAAATAATGAAGGGCATGTATTTCAAGAGTTATGTACTGATTTTGTGAGACCCTCTCTGTCAACCCTTTGATTATGCCAGACATTCAAGATGGGTAGAATACAACTAGCTTCATTTGTTCCCATCAGGAGTGGGAAAGTGTCATGGAGCTGTACCTCTGGTCCAGAGTACAGTAACACCACGGTCCAATCAGGAGAAGGCTTTGCTCATCACAGACCCCTCTTTGGGCATCATTTGGCATTAATGTTTAGGTGTCAGGGCCATAAGAGAAGAAATGATTCCCACTTCTGTTCACAACTGTTGATGTATGGTCTTTCTATACTCACTAGCATGACTCAACTACACTCTTAAAAAGGGGAAGTCCCTTTGATTAGGCTCAAATAAAAGGTTGTTATAGTTGGTTCACTCCTGGTGTTTTAAGTCTATTTTCTTCTTGTTCTTGCATGTTCTGGTGCCTCAGGCAGGTGCTGTATCAGTGCCCAGGCCAGGCACAATGGCTCTCGCCTGTAATCCCAACACTTCGGAAGGCGGAGGCAGGAAATCCCTCGAGCCAAGGAGATCTAGACCATCCTGGGCAACAAAACATGATCTTGTCTCTGTTAAAAGTAAAAAAAAGAAAAAATAATAGCCGGGAATGGTGGTGTACACCTATATTGCCAGTTATTTGGGAGGGTCACTTGAGCCCAGGAGTTTGAAGCTGTAGTGAGGCTATGTCTGTATCACTGCACTCCAATCTGAGCAACAGAGTGAGATCCTGTCTCACTCATTCATTCATTTATAAATAAATCAGTGTCTAGTAATTGTGCAGTAGCACAAACTCACAAGATTCAGGCCTTAGTATCTTGACCTGTATTTTGAGGCAGCACAATTCAACTCACTCCTGTACTCCATCAGTGGTTCTGCTTTTTCCATGTCTTCCCTTATCTCTAATGAGATATGATATATGGACTCTTTATTTGTCAGCCTAGGCCAACTGAGGGAGAGGCAACCCAACACTAAAAACCACATGCACAGGGAAACGTGAGCTCAGGAAGTTTTCTGAGTGGGTGCTTTTTAAAATGTGTCTGATCTGCCGGAAATCACACTGCTTTCATATTTTGAACAGCTATAATGGCATTCTCCATATGTTAAATGGATGTTTAAACTTATCACTGCATCTGCCTATTCCAATTTAAAGAATTCAGTGTGCTAATGGACTATCAAAACTGCATATTTTCCTCATGTTTAAAATGTAATTTATGGATTCCCCAAAGGAAAAAATATATAGTTCCCACTCTATTTTCTATTATATTTTATTATAAGAAAATGAATTAACAAGCACCTTTCAAAGCACTGGGATATTTTGTGGAGAGAGGATGGGTAGAGTTATGTAGGATGTTTTCATTTTATTATGATACCGGAGGTCACAAAAGTGAATTGAGTTGGCTTAGACTGTACTTTAAACACAGCTGGGGCAAGAACTAGGTCCCTTGACAATCAGTTCAAATTGACTTATTGTTCATATAATAAAGTACAATAAGAGTGATATTGTGCCCAACTTGCAAAAGTTTTGAGTGAAGATCATTGCACAGACTTTGAACTAAGAGGGGTAGTTAGAAACAACCATTCTTTATCTTACTTCATGTTTTCTTTTGAATATTTTGGTAGCTATTGCTGCCTCCACTTTATCATTTCTCTAATTTTACTTGTCTGTAATACTTTTGCTGTTTTAATTTTTTAATCTCTAGAGCCTCTACTCATGATGAGTAACAATATTTACATAATTTTTCAGCTGGAGAAATCGGCGTTCAAAAGTTGCTCAACCGAAGTCACACAAAATTATTAACAGGGTGGTAACAAAGCTTAGGGCTAAAAATCATTCTTTAATGTTAAAAGAAAACCCGAAATATAAAAAGCAAAAAAAAATTCACACAGCTTTCAGATTCCAATAGCAACACTTAAAACACCACTAGGCCTCACAATAATATAGTGTTAAAAATCTCTTCCCATTGGGATGGGCCACAAACCCCAAGGGAAAATATGACTCAAAATATGACTTGATGTTATACAGCATAGTACACAACGATTGTTTTACCTATCCCACGTGGCTTACCTGCGTCAGATTGCTCAACAAGTTATACTCTAAAGGTGCCAGATGACTCTTAACAAACCCCACCCAAGGTCCCAGGTCTGGGCAAATTACCATGAATAGTATCATCACAGACACTCAGATAAGAGATTCCAGAAAGCCTGATATACTCTTCCACAAAAGAGATACACCTAACTCCAATTCACAACTCGCCTGGAGCTGTGTCCATGGTGATGGGTAAGTATAATATAGCAGTAAACTCCCAAGAGGAGAAAAAAGGCCACACATTCTGGAATTATACTCCTTTTAGTCTTGCAGTCTGTGTGGCTAATTGTGAGAGCTGTTGGTAAGCAGTACCAGGAGCCTCTTGTTCCTTTCAAATAAAGCAAATAATAGTTCTGTAGGACAGACGTTTCTTGTTTCTGAGCACAACTTGGTTCCAAAGCTCTAATCAGTCTCTCCTGGTACTCAAAACAGGCTCAGCGAACGAACACAGAAACAGAAAACCAAATAATGCATGCTCTCACTTAGAAGTGGGAGTTAAACATTAGGTATACATAGATGTAAAGATGGGAACAATGGACACTGGCGACTACAAAAGGTAACTGGGAGAGAGAGAGAGAAGAGGAAGAAGAGGGGAGGAAAGAGGGAGGAGGAGGTGGACAAGGGTTGAAAAACTACCTGTTGGATACTATGCTCATTACCAGGGTGATGTGTTCAATTGTACCCCAAACCTCAGCATCCTGCAACATATCATAACAAATCTGCATGTGCCCTCCTGAATCTAAAATAGAAGTTGAAAAACAAAAAGCAGAGGCTCAGGAGCTGATTCTCCCTCCATCGCATTATCTGTCCCCAAGTTCACAAAACATTCCTTCCACAATGAAAAGACCAAGGGATCCATGGATACAGTGAAAGCTCCCTAGAGTTCAGTTATTGCTTAATGTTTTTTTGTGTTTCTTTTTATAGAGATGAAGTCTCAGTATATTGTCCAGGCTGGCCTTGAATTTCTGGCCTCAAGCAATCTTCCTGCCTTGTCCTGCCAAAGTGTTGGGATTACAGACATGAGCAACCATGCCCAGCCTGATAAATCTTAATATAACTTAGAAACATCAGTGTAGAAGTACCGTGCTTTTGACTGTCTAAAATTTTAAAACAAACATCTAAAAAAATTCCCTAGGGCATCAGTGGTTTACATTGAATGTAGTGCTAGATGAAATTTATCATAGATGAGAGTCAGGATTGGAGAAAAAAGTCACATCTGAGATTTTTAGATAAGAAATGTTGGTTTTTCTAAGTGAAAAAAAAAAATGACCTACATTAAGATTCCAGATAAAAATATCCCAACACCTGTCAGAGTTAGAAATCAATTCTCTAACAGTCCACCATATATCTTTCCTAGTGCTCCTTATCCTCTCCTGTCAGATAAACATTCTCTTCCTCCTAAACCCTTACTAAAACCTGCCAACTGGTCAACTCTCACACCAAGCCTCAAATGTCATTCCTCCCAGAGGTATTAGTATTTAACAAAGCAGAAGAAATAAAGTTTTGGCAGTGGACTTCCAGAAGTTATTCACAGAGAAGCATTCCCCACCAAGCCTGTTTTTTAAAAGAAAGACTGCAACGAAAGGGCACCCTGTAACAAACTGTAGTCCCATGGTGGAGAGAGTACCCTTTCTGAGTGCACAAGAAGACTCTCATTGCAATTCTTTATCTACAAATCATTGTATTGGAAAATGAAACAATTCCCAAAGTTAAAATCTTGTGTCAAGCACTGTACTAGAATCTGGGGATGTGGAGATGAATACAAGGTTTATTGCAATCTTCAATGGATTGACATGCAGGGGGAATGAAAAGCAAACCAAATATGGGTCACCTAACTCACTCCATTGAGATGGGTGGAGGCCATGGTTAGGAGGTTAGGAAAGGCTTTCCATATCAATGTTTCTCGAATATTAATGCCAAACAACAGATTACCTGGGGATCCTCCTAAAGTGCAGATTCTGAATGAGGATGTCTGGGGAAGACCCTGAGGTTCTGCATTTATGAGATGCTCCTAGGTGATGCTGATGACACTGGTCAGTGGACCACAATTAAAAAAAAGAGAGAGAGAGAGAATGTCTCACTCTGTTTCCCAAGCTGTAGTGCAGTGGTGTGATCATAGCTCCCTGCAGCCTTGAACTCAAGGACTCAAGTGATCCTCCTGCCTCAGCCTTCCAAGCATCTGGGACTATAAGCATGGCACCATGCCTGGCAATTTTTTGAAAAATGTTGGTAATCATAGAGTCTTGCTGTGCTGCCCAGGCAGGTCTTGAACGTCTAACCTCAGTAAATCCTCCTGCCTCAACCTTCCAAAGTGCTGGATTATAGGCATGAGCCACCACACACAGGTGAACCACACATTTTGCATACCAAGAACCTGAGATAAGACAAAGTCCAAACTTGAATCAACTAAGACATCCAAGACAGAAGAGAGAGAGAAGGCACAGACAAAGACCCCAAAGCTAGAGACATTAAGCTGGATAAAAGGAACATTAAAAATGCTAAGGAAATGTTTTATGTAAGATATTGTTGAACCTAAATACAGACAAGAAGAACTTTACACAATAATAAAAATAGTTTTTGTAATAGTTGCATAAGGGTGGTTAACATTAGGAGTACTTCCTCCCACACCCGTGCTTTTTGGTTTGAACTCTCACTAATGAATGTATATTTATTTATTAAAACAACAAAAGGATAAATAGATTTCTCCTTTGTGTGCTAGTGGGGGAAATTCCGCCTTGGGATGTTTTAAGAAAATGACCATGCAGGCTCTTCCACTTTGGGGTTGTATGATTGGGTAAGATAAAAAACTACTTAATAACTAATCACAATTATGTAATAATGTAGTAATAATCATTTCCTGAGAAAGAGTGCAGGCAAGATTACATGGAATTCTAGAAGAAAAAAACAAAACAAAACAAAACCTGTCTTTTGATTTCACAGAGCAATGTCTACTGAGGAATCCATTGCTTGGCACCCTGGAGCACATCACTGTTCCCCAGCCATGAGAACTTTAAGGTTCGGAGAGCAGAAGGGAGTGTGTGGCTGATATGGACATGTATAGCCAGCAGCTACATGTAAGATACATGCTCTGTGGCTTCGTTCCCAGTGTGTAGATGGAACAGTTAAATGAACATCACCCTTCTTCCAAATCAGGCATGTTGCAGGAAACCACATCCTATGATAGTCAACTGCCAGCCCTACATGAGGCAGATCATTAAACAAGTCTTAGGACATCACTGTACATCCTACAGTCATAAAGATGTACACAAACATTATCTGATCTCGTAACTCTTGTCAGACTTCGCTTTCTCTGACAGATGAAAAAACTCAATTTGAAGGATGTTGATGAAGGATATTAATAACATCTCTAAAGTCACCCAGTTAGCAGCAGAACTAGTTTTAAAACTCAAGCTACTTGGCATTCTTGTTCCAATTTCAGAATTCATTCTATGATATAGTACTATAACTTCTAAAAGACAGGAAAGCAGGCATAAAGAAGTTAGGTTTTAGAATTCAAAAAGAATTATCTATGGACTCTTTTTGTTACTTTAAAATACCTTAAATTTCACAAGAAGAGTTTGGAATCTCCCATAGACCCAACTGAATCTCCTTTTGTCCAGTTTTAGAGGAATCTGGGGATACAAGTATATGAATATGTGGTATTGGTATATAAATACTGTTCTGTAAGTTACAATACTAAAATGAAAAACAAGAGATTTGCTGGTGATCTGAGTGCCAGGAGTTGTGATCCACCTAATTTACAGGTTAATAATCAAGGACAATCCAGAATTACATATCAGGCTGTTCA
Source organism: Colobus angolensis palliatus (assembly GCF_000951035.1). Taxonomy (NCBI): domain Eukaryota; kingdom Metazoa; phylum Chordata; class Mammalia; order Primates; family Cercopithecidae; genus Colobus; species Colobus angolensis. Next base: position 2,881,973 of record NW_012115378.1, read on the forward strand.
TTTATTCCATGAGAGTCTTTGAAAAAGTTGACTTATAGGCCAGGTGCGGTGGCTCATGCCTGTAACCCCAACACTTTGGGAGGCTGAGGTGGGTGGATTGTTTGTCCTCAGGAGTTCAAGACCAGCCTGGCAACATGGTGAAACCCCGTCTCTACAAAAAATACAAAAATTAGCTGGGCATGACAGCATGTGGCTATAGTCCCAGCTACTCGAGAGGCTGAGGTGGGAAGATCACTTGAGCCCAGGAGGTGGAGGCTGCAATAGATGATGATTGTACCACTGCACTGCAGCCTAGGCAACAGAGAGAGACTCTGTCTCAAAAAAAATTATTTTTTCAAGTTGATTCATAATATTATAAATGGCCATTAAGGAATTTTATATGAACAAAATAGAAATACAATGGTTTCATACCTGGAAGATACTTCATCTGTCTTCTAGGGGGTTAAAAAAGACAGCTTATTAAGGATTATTCAACAAGGTATTAAACAAAAATACCAATTTAATGTGTGGAAAAAGTGAATCCTCTAGTTCAGGGCTTCTCAAACTTCAACACGCATATGATTCACCTGTGTTCATTTGTTAACGTTAAGATTCTGATTGAGGAAGTCTGGAATGGAGCCTCAAATTCTGCATTTTAAGACACTCCCAGGTGATGCTGATGCCTCATCTGGGTAGCAAGGCATCATTGCAATCACTTGGTATCTCACTTTGATTGGGAACATACTGTTGACATCGTTGATGGATTGCTCACGTTAGCCCTACTTGAACTAACAATATACCTATTGAAGTATTTATTCTATTAAAAAATTGGTGAAAGAATAGAAAGTACTTTAAAATATCTTGCAAAATAAAAAAGATTGCTACTTTTCTAATTCTTGTTTTACTTTTTATTTCCTCTGAATTTAGTGCATTGCACAAAAAAACTCCAGTTAATGGCTTTTCGTTTAGCAGGTGAAGGCAGCTAAGACATTTTAAATTCATTATCTCATAAATATAACCTAGGATCTTTTACAGACGAGGAAAGCTAGTCATTTTGAAATCTATTGTATCATAAAAGTAGGATTGCTGAATTTAGCAAAAATAAAAATTAAAAACCAAATAACAAAAAAATGAAATGCTCAGTTAATTCAAATTCAGACACATTAAAACAAATCTTATCTAAAATCAAATTTCACTGGTTATCCTGTATTTTACCTTGCAACCCTAGAGAAAAGTATACCTCCAAATTCTAATTTATCTTGAAGTGCTGACGGCCAGGTGCTGGGATGGAGAATTAACAGACCCACTGACCATGTTGCCTAAACATTTCAACTGTAGAGGGAATTGCTTCTGGATTTGCCAATACTACATCACACACGTGGTTATTACGGCTGCTAATTTGTGGAAGCTCCTTTTAGGGGATCTGTGCCCAGGAGACCACACTTTAAAAAAAATCACGATAGAGGGCAAGCTGGAAGTGAAACTACTGAAGAGTCTTACTTATATCAATAGCTTCTTTCCCGGGAAGAACCAGGTGGAACAAAACCAGCAAGGTCTTTCTTCTCAGGTCTCTCTTTTTTTCCACTTTATGGAGAGCTGAAGCAGCTCAGTGGGAAAGCTAAGATAGTAGTTTCTTGGTAAGAATCATGAAAGGTTTTCCTTCTTAATATCAAATGCTGTTAAGTTGATCAGATTTAAGGTGATCTTTGAAAGAAGGAAGGAATGTACAAGGTGATTTCAGGCCCTGTCATCTCTTAACAGTTTTTGAAAGCCTTTACCAGCTTTTAAAGGGGCAAGCTAATCCTCTGATTTCATTTTTATGTATGATGTGCAGTAAATAGTTTCGGGTACTTCAGCAAAACAAAGGCATCTACTTATTTCTAGATGCCTTTTCTTGTATATTTACCTACCTCCTACCTACTTCAAATACCGATAATCATTCCTGCCATGATGTTTATAATAAGTTGGGACCAAGGTTTGCCTGTTGGATGTTTTGCCTGTTTAAGCAATTGGTAATTATGAAGTCCCTGCTCTAGTAAAAATATAGTAAGTCTAATTATTTTCTAATTTTAGAAATTCATTTGGAGAGAACTATTAATGCTATGTGTATAGAACAGGCTATATATTTCATACCTGCAAGAGTATTTTACCTCTCTTCTAGGGGGTTAAAAGAGACAGCTTATTAAGGATTTCAACAAGGTAGTAAACAAATATATAATAATTTATATATAATATATCCATATTTATATGTGGATACATTATATATGCAGATATGTATATGAATGTGTATAAGACCTTACAAGAAGCAAGCATATAATAATTTATATATAATTTATCCATATTTATATGTGGATACATTATATATGCAGATATGTATATGAATGTGTATAAGACCTTACAAGAAGCAAGCATAAATAATGAGAAATAATAGTGGAAAGTAATACGAGTTTGTATTACTGGTCAAAAATATTTACTTATTTGCTTTTTGTACATGAAACACACTACCATTTTTCCAAGGAGTACTCAGTATTTCCATCTGGCCTGGCACAGTGGCTTACCCCCGTAATCCCAGCACTTTGGGAGGCTGAAGTGAGTGGATTGCTTGAGGTCAAGCGTTCGAGACCAGCCTGGCCATCATGGTGAAACACTATCTCTACTAAAAATCCAAAAAAATTTGTCAGGCGTGGTGGTGAACGCCTGTAATCCTGGCTACTTGACTGAGGCATGAGAATCACTTGAGCTCCGGAAGCGGAAGTTGCAGTGAGCCGAGATCGTGCCACTGCACTCCAGCCTGGGTGACAGAGCAAGATCTTGTCTCAAAAAAACAAATATAAGAGCAATGACAACAAAAATTTCAGTCTATTGTGGCATCAACTCAAGATCCAAAATTTCTTTATATTTCTATTTTAGGTCTATATATAATGTCTTTTGATTCAGAGACTTGTATGCTAAAACAATGAGTATCCCACCATGATACCCACCACACACAAAGCCATAGAGAACATATAAAACTGAAACAGAGTAAGCCCCAGTAACAGTTTGGATTGCAAAGGGGGAAGAATGGGAGGTGCCCAGCAGTCACAGGTCCATAGCAATTCTGAAATCCTATTGGCCAAACATCACGTGTTTTCCTTATACTGAAAGTTGTCCCTTAGTGTGCCTCCTTTGCATAGCTTCCTGGCCTACTGATCTTAGAATTTTTTTATTAGTGCGATTATGACCTTTCCTTCCCCCAATTTTTCTTGGCCCTGTCAAAGCGTATACTGGAAAGAGTATCACCTTCATGGCAGAGCAGCTTTCTTAATATGATATTTTTGAAACTAAACTAAAAAAAATATTCTCAGGCTTTTTTAGCAGTTAATTGATCTTTTGAATGTTTTGTAATAGCGACATTCAATGTTTGGTACTAAATTCTGTATTTAAGTCAGAGTTTATATAATAATAAACAATAAAAAAGACTGCAGCAGTAACATCATGATTAAACATAATGAAGCTATCAGTGGCTTATAGAACATTTGTTACTTTTTAAAAAACACTTTACGTGTGATTGACAAAAGGCAATGCGTATTAAATGTACACTACCTGATGAGTTTGGAGATAAGTCTACATCTATGAAACCATCATCACAATCTATGTCATAAATATATCCATCACTTCCTGAAGATTCCTCTTGCCTTCCTTATTATTATTTAAAATAAGAACACTTAATATAAGATATGCCTTCTAGAAAATTGTTCAATACACAATACAGTATTGTTAGCCATAGGCACTATGCTGTACTATAGATCTCTAGGACTTATTCATCTTGCTTGACTGAAATTTTGTACCTTTTGACTAATATCTCCCTGTTTCCTCCTACCCCCAGCCACTGGCAGCTATCATTCTACTATCCACTTTTATGAGTTTGACCTATTTTAGATTCTTTGTATAAGTGGTATTATGTATTTGTTCTGACATATTTTACTTAGCATAGTGTCCTCCAGATTCATCCACATTATTTTAAATGAAAGAATTTTCTCTTTTATTTCACTGTAAATACAGCAGTTGGATATTCTATTGTATTTATATACCAATTTCTGTATCCATTTGTCTGTTGATGGAGCTTTAGTTTGTTTTATATTTTTACTATCGTAAATAATACCAAAATCAGGATGGAGTACAGATATTTATTGAGATGGTAATTCTAATTTTTAAAAATATCTACCCCAAAGTGTTTTTGAAGTAAATTACATACATTTTCTACAGTGGCTATACCATTTTATATTCCCATTGATAGTGTACAAAGTTTCCGTTTTCTCCACACCCTTACCAATACTTTTTGTCTGCTTTTATGTAAGAGCCATTCTAACAGGTGTGAGGTGATATCTTATTGTAGTTTGATTTGAATTTCCTTGATGACTAGTGATGCAGAACATCTTTTTATATATCTATTTCCAATTCGTATGCCTTCTTTGTAGAAATAGCTTTTCAAATCCCAGCACTTTGGGAGGCCGAGACGGGAGGATGACGAGGTCAGGAGATCAAGACCATCCTGGCGAAGACGGTGAAACCCTGTCTCTACTAAAAAAATAAAAAAATAAAAAAAAATAAAAATAAAAAAATTAGCCGGGCTAGGTGGCGGGCGCCTGCAGTCTCAACTACTGGGGAGGCTGAGGCAGGAGAATGGCGTGAACTCAGGAGGCGGAGCTTGCAGTGAGCCAAGATCACGCCACTGCACTCCAGCCTGAGCCTGGGCGACAGAGCCAGACTGTCTCAAAAAAAAAAAAAAAAGAAAAAAAAAGAAAAAAAGAAAAAAAGAAATAGCTCTTCAGTTCCTTTGCCCATTTTTTTTAAAGTCAGTTTAAATTTT
>NW_012115378.1:2886850-2905519 GCF_000951035.1 Colobus angolensis palliatus
TGTATATATATTAAATAATATATTATTAAAATGTGAATCTAGATTATGATAAGGAAGGGCAGTTAATTTCACTTGGATTTGTTCCTTACCCAGTCAGCATGGGAGTTACACATCAATCTCCAGCCATCCCTTTCCTCCTTTCCCCCATCAGAAGCACTAGGGGTTAACGTGGAAGTCAGTGACCTAACGTGCCATTACTATCAATAGTCTTAGGATGGGATTAAATATACACAATTTTTTGTTTTTAGAAATAATTTAGCTGATGTTAGGTACCTCAAAACTTACATTAAGTATAATGTGTTGTTTGATTTGGTGAAAAAGGACTCCCTTTGTCTTTTCAGTCTATAAATTGCAGCTGATTCTGGAAGGGGTGAAGAGAACACCTGTTATATACAACCCTTCAAGTTGCTCTATTATCTAAGTGAAACTCATCGCAAACTCCCATTCTGTGACATTAACAATTCATCAAAAGGAGGAAGTTCTTTTAGTTGAAGGAAGTTTTATGACAAGCAACACTTAAAATAAAAAATTGAGACTCCTTCCCATCAGTGTAGTTAATATCCTTTCTAGAATCTTAATAGTAATCTTTCCAGCTTTGAGCAGACTGGAAATAATTTAAGATGAATTTGGAGCTTCTGGATTATAATCTGGTCTACTTTTGAATTTGGAAATTTTAAACAAAATTGTCCACAGCATAATGTCAGCTTTAGCAGTGTTAGTAACCATGTGTATATCTTTTTAGGATTTAGTGATCCTTGCCATTACAAGTAGCAAGCAATTTACATTAAATGTATGTTTTAGAAAAGTAGTGCTATTTCCAGGCCAGGCACTGTGGCTCATGCCTGTAATCCTAGCACTTAAGGGGGCGGAAGCAGGTGGATCACTTAAGTTCAGGAGTTCGAGACCAACCTGGCCAACATGGTGAAACCTCATCTCTACTAAAAGTATAAAAATTAGCTGGATATGGTGGTGTGCGCCTCTAATCCCAACTACTTGGGAGGCTGAGGCATGGGAATCATTTGAACCTGGGAGGTGGAGGCTGCAGTGAGCTGAGATCACACCATTGCACTCTAGCCTGGGCGACAGAATGAGACTGTCTCAAAATAAAATAAATGAAATTAAGTGAAAAGAAATAAAATAGTAGTGCTATTTCCAAAAACAGCAAGTTTCCACATCATGTTAAGTGTTTGAAGTGACAGTCAATAAAAAGTTTCTAAATCTGAATAAATTTCCAAATTATGTCTTAATATACTAAAACAAGCATATGAAGGCCCTCATAGGTTGGGAAAACATTGGCTAAAGAGTTAAGGGAAGTGTTCACACTAGGATTGCTCTTAAGGACATGCTTTCACATTTTCTAGAGCTCTGGAAATGATTACTAGTTAGTATTGCACTCTTTGGGCTTTTTGGATTCAGAAGTTATACGGTTGACCATATCACTAAAATTCATATATTTAGAAATATACTGCTTTTTGCAAAGTACATACACAAGAAGAATATGAAACGAAACTGTCTTTTATTTTTAGTGATTAGTTGACCTATGGTTGGTAACTCGTTTTCTTAACCTTCTCTAAGGGAAACAAAAACAAAAAAGACTGAGGCTTTAAGTGAAGAAATTTTTATTTAAAATTTGAAGTATGTTAAACTGGGGTAAATCAGAGGGCTGCAGTTTTGCTGTAAATATTCTAGGTTTTGTGGGCATACAGTCTGGTTCAACAATTCCATGCTGCCACAGCCACAGACAAAATGTAAACAAATAAGTATGGCTGCAGTCCATGGAAACTTTATTTTGGACACAGAGATTTGAATTTTATATAATTTTCAAGTGTCCTCAAGTATTTTCTTCTTTGACTATTTTTCCATGACTGAAAAAATATAAAAACCCATCTTGGCTTCAAGGTCATACAAAACAAACAACGGGTCACAGTTTGCTGATCCTAGAAACAGATGGAGTCGTGAGTTTCACCTCAACACAGCTTCATGTAATTGTATGAAGTCTGTCAGTGATTGTAGAAGTGATAGATTACTAGATTAGGTTTATTGGAAGCAAATTTACCAATTAATTATATTCTATAAAACTCTGGTGTAAGAAACATAATTTTGGATACTTCTCAAATCTTGCAAATTTGGAACAAAAATTTTGTGAAATTAAGAGGTTTGAAATACCAAAGCCACACTTTTTATTATCTCAGATTAAAGAGTATAAATTCTCTTTCAATGTTTAAGACGGTTGCAGTTGAATTATATAGAGTTGGATGTATTCTTTGTGGCCTCCAATAGGTGAATGTTGCAAGGAGAGATGGGAATGTGCTCTGAGGGAGACAGTCAAGCATAAATTGGAGGACTCCTTAGTGAAGAGGCACCAGGCATTTAAGATTTCTATGGGTGGTGGAACTAATCTGTAAGGGTCTCTAGTAAAGTTTACGCTTCTATGACTTGGAAAAAGATTTGGAGAACTTATTATGGTTACCTAGATAAAAAGCTAAAGACAGCTCAAAATGTTTGGGGTTGGTTAATTCCAAAGGTTAATTATTTAAGAATAAAGTTGGCTGGGCGCAGTGGCTCACGCCTGTAATCCCAGCACTTTGGGAGGCCGAGACAGGCGGATCACGAGGTCAGGAGATCGAGACCATCCTGGCTAACACGGGGTTTTACTAAAAATACAAAAAATTAGCCAGGTGTGGTGGCAGGCGTTTATAGTCCCAGCTACTCGGGAAGCTGAGGCAGGAGAATGGAGTGAACCCGGGAGGTGGAGCTTGCAGTGAGCTGAGATGGCGCCACTGCACTCCAGGCTGGGCAACAGAGCAAGACTCCGTCTCAAAAAAAAAAAAAAAAAAAAAAAAAAAAGAAAGAATAAAGTCGCTGAGAGAATGATGTACGTGAATAGTTTCTACTTTCTGAGGAAGGAGTTAATTCAAACCAGTCTTGTGTAGCCAAAGCCTCCAGGCAAGACTGCATCAAAACCTATATGATGCAATAAACACTAGAAAAGGAGTCAATAATCCAGGAGTTAATGCCTTGGCATTGCCAGGATCACCTAACTTGTTAGATTCACTTGCGTAATTTGGCACCTGGGAATACCATTTACCCAATTACGTTTAAGCTCTGATATGTTAATAAGACCAGAGGGCTGTATAAATTTAAAGTAATAAGACTGGGTGGTTCTCATCTGTTCTCAAACACTTAGAGCTTATAAAATTGAGATGACACACTTTCTCCTACTCTACTCATTTTAGCCTACTTGTAAATATTACAGAGCTAGGTATATATCATACTCTGAGAAACAGTTTCTCACTAATATGAAGTAATCTGATTAGTCTTTTTTCTTTTTTTAGATGGCCTCTCCCTCTGTCCCCCAGGCTGGAGTGCAGTGGTGCAATCTTGGATCACTGCAACTTCTGCTGCCTCCCCAGGTTCAAGTGATCCTCTCATCTCAGCCTCCCGAGTAGCTGGGACTACAGGAGTGCGCCACCATGCCTAGCTAATTTTCATATTTTTTAGTACAGACGGGATTTCACCATGTTTGGCCAGGTTAGTCTTGAACTCCTGACCTCAGGTGATCCACCCACCTTGGCCTCCCAAAGTTAGTTCTATTTTTCTAAATTACTTTAACTCTTATGCCTCCCAAAAAGGTGTTGACATTTCAGAAGTGCCTCTCCAGTTCTTTTTCTAAGCTACACAGAAATGAGAATGAATGAACTTACATCATTTTCGCCTTTGGAAATTTTTATTAACATTTAATTTTGGTTGTACTTATCACAAAAGACATCCAACTTCTTACTTTTAATATGCTAGTGATTTAAATGTACTTATGCTATTGTAATGGGCAATGCACAGGTGAAAATAAAAGCTATTTAACTGTCAATCTATTCTATAATGTCTCTCCTAGCTCATTAAATACATATGTGGTTTTACACAATAATTAGTAGAGAGTGAAATTTTGTGAAGTGATTCTTTGGCCCATCAGAGTGTGGTTAAATGTGATAATAATTATTAGTTATGCTCAAAATACTAAATTGTTGGGTATAAAATGTAAGTGAACAAATGAACTATCATAACAAGAAAGAATTGTAACAGGACTTCGGCTTTTATATATCTGGAATGTCTGTCTTGGAAAACAACAAACTGAATGTACTCAGGACGCTTTGGTTTTCAGTGTTCTCCCCATCTTTTGATACTCTTCAGTACGAACAAGCAGTATCAGTAACTCGCAAAGTCTGTGCCCCTGCTTTGGGGGCTACAGACATTAAGGCCCCCAAGAGAAAATAGAATACCAAGCAAGCTACAATAGATGCTATAAGAGAGGTTCAGATGAAGTTCAACGGCCAACAATATTGAGTGCTTGCTGTGTGCAAGACACCATTGTTCCTCCTTAAAGACATTGAAGGCCGGCGCGGTGGCTCACGCCTGTAATCCCAGAACTTTGGGAGGCCGAGGCAGGTGGATCACCTCAGGTCAGGAGTTCAAGACCAGCCTGGCCAACATGGCAAAACCCCATCTCTATAAAAATATAAAAATTAGCTGGGCATGATGGTGTGTGTCTGTAATCCCAGCTACTCAGGAGGCTGAGGCAGGAGAATCACTTGAACCCAGAGGCAGAGGTTGCAGTGAGCCAAAATTGTGCTGGCCTGGGCAACAGAGTGAGACTCTGTCTCAAAAAAAAAAAAAAAAAAGAAATTCAGGATGGGGAAGAAAGCACTTAGACAACAGTACAGAGAGTGACAGTGACATTAAAAATAGTGTCTTCACTATTTTTATTTGTTGGTATTAAAACCGAAAGAAGAAAAAGAAAGTTTTTTTTTTGACGACTCCAACATAGCCTGTTTAAAGATGCAAAGAACCAGAAATAACAGGTTATCCTGGAGTCATTCTTTTGGGATGACTTTTTTTTAAAGGCAAGAAACCTTTGGTTAATAGCCAATACAAGGTTTTATGTAAAATGTTAAGTGTAACCATTTCTATTTAAATAGATCCTTTAATCCACTCCTGGATATATAATCAAATAATATTTGACTTTTTTGCATGCAAAATTTATGTGTTACATATTCATCCTACTTCACATAACTGAAATAACCCAAACCAGTTTACACTTTACACTTTCCCAACAGCTTTTTTTTATATGCTTCCCACCAAGGAAGTTACAGGATGTCTAGTTAGCTTTGTATTTCCCCTTCTAACAGAAGAGGGCATTATATGAAACAGGCAGAATGGGGTACTACAAAGGGAGTGGCTCCTGCAAGCAAGTAGATCCTGATCAGATATTAAAATGTGCTTTCAAAGGAGTGGAGTTTGTGCCTGTCAACAAACTACTCGCTGTAATTACTTCCTATTCACTGGGATCGCTGTGCAGCCTGCTGACTCACCAGGCTGCTGGAGTATGTTTCTGCTGGGTTTCCCTACTGCCTGCTACACATGAGTCATCACAGGAGTGGAAGTTTCTATCCGTCTCCCTTAACAACAGTGCAGAAATCAGGCATTGAAGTAAGCTTCGATCTTTACAATCAGACCCTAGCCAGGGAAGGGAAAAATGATGTGGTAGGTGTCACCACCAGCTAGGCTGCTAGATGACAGCTCCCCACTCCAGGGTGTTAGTCATCGGCACTCCAGTTTCAGCGTCTTTTCTCTCACCCACCCAAGTAGTTAAAGTGGCATCTTGTCTTGCAATGCCTGCTGCTTGCTGCTGGCCACTGAACTCTTCCTTTGCTATAGAGTTTCCCCAGCTTGGCTGCACAATGAAGTCACCTGGAGTTGTTTGTTTTTGCTTTTAAATACTATGCCTATTTCTCACTCCCAAACAACCTGATTTAAATAGTTTGGGATGTGATCAGGACATCAGGAGTTCTCAAAACTTCCCAGATGATTCCATATGCAGCAAAAGTTTAGAACCAGTGCTTTGATAGAGACCCACGCAAGCAAAATTTACCAGTCAAGCTTATCTAACAATCACTTGGTGAGCTCCCAGACCTCTTATCTTACCCCTAACTGATGTCTTTAATCAGTTTGGCAGAAAAGAACGAAAGCAAAGTAAGGAAGCATTTCATTTCCAGAGGGGACACAGGCTAACCAAGAACCATACCCCTTTTTGCTTGATAAAAATTTGGCCAAATTTAGCGTTCAAGAGAAGCAGGGGAAATGTTGCCGTTCTTCAGATTACCTTTTGATCTCTGTTCTGTTTCATTCCACAGTGTCCTGTTCAGCAAAGGTGTAAATTGCGGGTCCTCAGATTAGAAGTAGGCGCTGCGTCTGACCACAATTGCGACCGGTCTGCACACTTCACCCCAGCTGGGACCGAACCTCCGCCTCGCAGCGCGGCCCCAAGGTCGATACTATGCTAATCAAGGAAGTTCTTCCGTTTCGGTGCGCGCTGGCGCGGGTTTGAGCGCTTAACCCTTGATTCTACATTGACAGCACGATAGTGTTTTTAGTGACCTCTTCCTGTCTAGCGGGTCTACACTATTTTCCTTTTGTTCTTCTTTTTTTGGAAAAGGAGATGTGAGCAAGTGATAGAGAAGACACTCAGGGAGGGGACAGCAGTGTTGGCCGGTGCGGAGGTGAAGGAACCGCTAATGTTCGGAATATTAATTACTCCCCGCGCTACTGACCCTGCGAGGACTAGCAGGAGGGGCCTGGGGGTTAAGACAAAGGCTTCTCCTGATCAAATGGCTGCAGCGCCCCTTCTCCGAGGTTACGGCTTTGCCCTCGGCACTAGATTGACGAAGTCACTGGAGGAGTGACCAAACCCACTAGCCCTTTTGGGGTCTGAAAGTCAGCTTTATCGAGCACCCCAGGTTTAGAGGGGACGGCTTTCCGCGTCCACCCCTCTCCCGGCTCTTTGTGGGATTTCTGGCTTCGGCATAGCCCTTCTAGTTGTAGACTGAAGAATTTCCCACTGAGCGGAGTGCGAAGTCGCTGAGTAGCCCTCGCCCTGCGCTCCGGTGCTCCCTGCAGAAGAGCCGCTTGAGCGCAGAATAACAACCCGCTTCCTTTTGCGCCCACCCGGCTCCTGAGTCCCGGGAGCGCGGATGGTGGCCGGTGTCGGAGTGGGTGAGTGGTGGCTGCCGAAGGGGAAGCGCCCGGGGTCCGGGGGATGCTCCCAGGCGGGCGAGCGCCAGTGCGCTACACTTCCTGATCTGCCCCCAAGCGCGCAGCCCCTGCCAGCGCCCCCAGCTCTCTCAGTCCCGGCTCTCCAGCTAGAGCCTGGAGGATCTTGCGCCGCGGTCGCGCAATCACCAGCCCCCTCCTTCACCAACGCCGTCTTCCTACCCTGGACAGCCCCAGCCTCACCCCTCAGAACCAGTCCACTTCTCTTCTGCCAGCGTGGCAGCCCCAACTCCCTCCCTCCCCTTTTCTGGGGTGCAGAGCTGGGGCCCCGAACCAGAGATGCGACACGCCGGAGCACGGCGGGGTGCACACCGGAGACCGCCTAGCCGACCCCTGCACAACTTCTTGCTGGACTATGGACCCCCTGTTCCGCTTGCTCGGAGCCCGGTGGGCTGCAGACCTCAGCGGCAAGAGGAGGGAAGGCCAGCCCCTGGCCTGGGAGGTACCGCTCCAGGGCAGGGGGTGTCGGGGTGAGCCAGGGCGGTACCGCTTTAAATGCACTTGACTCACCTGCTCCGGCGCTGTCGCCTCCTTCCTCTGCTGACAGCTGGGGGCTTTGTTTTCTCCACCCACCCGGCCGGCAGCGCTCCGCCCCCTCTGTCGCACGTGACTCGCAGTCTGCCACCGCCACCGCCGCCGCCGCTCCGCGAGTCTACCCGAGAGAGCCGGGCCAGCGCCGCCCCTTCCCGCGGGTGCGGGTGCGGGTGCGGGTGCAGGTGGGCGCCCCGCTGGGCAGGTCCGAGCCGACCCGCCTGAAGACGCTGTCTCAGGCCAAAGGAAGACAGGATGAATTCGTGACAGGGAAGAAAGTGCCAGCGGGTGAAATAAACTAAGTAGTTTGACCCCACTCGAGAGGGAGGAGGCCTCGAGAGGGAGGAAGCGCGGCTTGCAGAGGGGACTTGAAAAGGCGGTGCCACACCCTGAATTAAGTACCTGCAAATGGGGGCTTGCACACCAACCGGGGAGCATCTGCTTTTTACACCAAGTGTTTGTACTTCTACCTGGAGCAAGATTGATAGTAAGGGGCAAACTAGTTTTGTCATAAATATTAGTAATTAAACTAGGCAATTCTAATACAACTAACAATTTAATAATAGCATGTTTTATTGGGGTTTCAAATCTGCTTGTTGATGCTGTTGATATTTGGGTTCTATTTGGAAAGTGGAATGCAGGCTGGAGAAGCGAACTCCAGAAGTTTACTGCTTGTTCATTTGGAACAGCAGCTATTTTTAATGAAATGAGAAAATGTTCTGGCTTCAAGATCCAGTTCAAGATCTGCTGCTTTTGAAAGTGGTCCCGACCCGTGCTGGTCGCAGTGATCTCTAGTGTTTGAAACAGCAAGGATTTGTCTGAATCCTGTTAGCTCTTGGAAAACACATTATATACCTTCCCTCCCGCGCCCTACAAATTGCTACTCAGGGGGAAAGATTGTCTGTATCTCCCCCAGCGTTCATTAAAGCCAAGTGTTCGTAGTGGAGTGATTTAGCACAGTGCTTCTCAAATTTTAAGAGGGATCACCTGGGGATATTGTTGAAGCCAAATTTGAGCGTGTCTGGAGTTGGGCCTGAGATTCTACATTTCTAGCAAACTCCCTAGTAATGGCATTGCTGCTAGTTTGAGGACCACGTTTTCAGTAGAGGGGTGTTGATCACCGCTTTGGCGTTAGTCTATTTTGAGTCTTGACTACACCACCTGCAAGCTGCATGACCTTAGGCAAGTTTCTCAACATTTAAGCCTCACATGCTGTAAAATAGGGATGATACTAATTTCCACCTCATAGGGTTGTCTTGAAGATTAAGTGAGAAAGTCCATATAAGGCACTTAGTGTAGTACCTGGCACACATAGCTAGGGTTCAGAAAATGCTAGCTAATTCACTGTGGAGGTCATCCTTGCAGGGCGAAAGCTGGCACCAGGTGCAGCATGGCTGCAGGGGAAGCAATGTGTGAAATGGGCAGGAGAGTGAGGTGGCCAGGCCAAGAACGAGGACTGTGCCATGTAGTGCCTAGTATGTGCCAGATGTGTAGGATACGTTTGATGAATAAATAAATGACTATAATGTGGAACAGATAATATGTGTTCAAAAAGTTCTGCTTCTTTAAATCATGATAAATTAGTTCTGAGACATTGAATTAAAAATCACTTTTGCTTTCTATTACAGATAATGTCCAGCTGCCTGTCACATGGGTAATCTATTTTAATATCCGAGACAGTACATGGATTGTTAAGGTTTAGTACATTTTTTATCTTCATTAAAAACCTTGGAATTTAAATTTAAATGAATTTATTAATGAAGATATGGTATTCTTAGCTCTGAAAATGAATGGCTGTTGTCATCATAGTTCTCATATCTTCCTTCCTTGCTGCTTCTCCTCTCTCTGTCCTCCAATAGTGTTTCCTCAGACTCATTTCTTGTCTTTTTTCCCACTCTGCCATTTTCCTTAGAAATTTTATGTGTGTCTTAAGTTCATCTTTCAAGTGTGTGTGGATTACTTCTGAATCTGTACCCACATTCTTAACCCATTTACAAGCCTTATTTCTCCCTTTCCCTTACTTGCTAGGAATTTCCATTTCCATGGGCCTTTAAAAATTTATTTATTTTTCCACTTGAACTCTATTTGTGTAAATGTATGGGGTACCTGAAAGATTTTCACATGTATATAATGCATAGTGATCAAGTCAGGGTATTTATGGTGTCTATCACCTGAGTATAATATGTACCTATATATATTTTGAAGTATAGTCATCTTATTCTCTATCACACATTAAATTACCTCTTTTTATCGTACAATATTTTTGTACACTTTAACTCACTTCTCTTCATCCTCCTCCCCCTCACTCCACTCACCTTACTCCACTCACAAAGTTTCTTTGTCTATATTTCCACTCTCTAATTCCACGTGTTCAGATTTCTTAGTTTCCACAATATGTGAGAACATACTACATCATTTTGTGCTTGGCTTATTTCACTTATGAAAATCTCCAGTTTCATCCATGTGGCTGCAAATAACACAATTTCATTATTTTTAATGGATGAATCATATTTCATTCTGTGTATACACTACATTTTCTTTATCTTTTCATCTGTTGATAGATACTTATGTTGATTCCGTATCTTTGAAGTTGTGAATAGTGCTGCAATAAACATGGCAGTTCAGGTATCTCTTTGATATATTGATTTATTTTCCTTTGGGTAGATGCCCAATAGTAGGATTGCTGGATCAAATGGTAATTCTATTTATAGTGTTCTTCAGAAATTGCCATGCTGTTTTATATAGTGGCTATACAACTTTATATTCCCACTAACAGTGTGTTAAAGAGTTCTCTTCTGCACATCCCAGCCAACATTTGTTTTTTTTTTGTCTCTTTAATAATAGCCATTCTGACTGGGGTTTGATAGATGATATCTCATTGTGGTTTTGATTTGAGTTTCTTTGATTATTAATAATGTTGTACATTTTTTTCCATAAACCTGTTGGCTATTTGTAGTCTTCTTTTGAAAAAGGTCTACTCATGTCCTTTGCCCACTTTTTGATGGGTTTAGCTTTTTTTTTCCGGTTGAGTTGTTTGAGTTCCTCATGTATTCTAGATATTAGTCCCCTGTAAAATGAATATTTGGCAAATATTTTCTCTCATTCAACACTGGGTTCCACACCCAGTTGTCTTTTCATTCTGTTATTTCTTTTGCTGTGCAGAAATTTTTTTAGCTTAATTAAATTACATTTGTCTATTTTTGTTTTTGTTGTCTGTGTTATTGAGATCTTAGTTATAAATTCTTTACCTAGACCAATGTCCAGGAGAGTTTTTCCTAATTTTCTTCTAGTATTTTTGTAGTTTGGGGTCTTACCTTTAACTTTTTAATCCATTTTTAGTTGATTTTTGTATATGTTGAGAGATAGGGGGTCCAGTTTCACTCTTCTGAATGTGGCTATTCAATTTTCTCAGCACCATTAATTTAAGAGGATGTCCTTTCCCAGTTAAGTTCTTGTCAGCTTTGTCAAAGATCAGTTGGCTATAAATCTGTTGCTTTATTTCTATGTTCTCTATTCTATTCCATTGGTCAATGTGGCTGCCCACTAGATTTTAGTGTTTTCTAAATTAAACCCCTTTCTCCTCCCATAAAACTGATACCTCCTTGATGATAAATCAAGATGATTATTTACATTGGAGAGCCCTCAGTGCTAATCCAGGGACATGGCAAGCATATGGAACCCAGTGTGATTTATCCCAACTACCTTCCTGCTGTTCCCAGGTATTTCTTTGAGACATTGCTCTCAACAGTGACTGCTGTCAACTCATGTATATGTATATACCACCTACTGCTGTAACAGTCACCTATGGAGTTGTGGGATGCTACATAAATGGTGACCTAGCTAGTGAGAGATTATATCAGTTAGGGTAGGCCAAGCTATGCTGCTGTAACAAATGCCATCAAAATCTCAGTGGCTTAATACAACAAAAGTAAATTTCCTCCTCATGCAAAATTTCCAGTGCTGCTATCACAGTGACTCATTGTTCTAGCCTGCTTCATTCCTGTGAATTTCCCTGAGCACCATGGCAGAGGAAGGATGCAGAGAACTACGCACCAAACCTCAAGTGCTTTCACCCAGAAGTGATACAGGTCACTTCTCACATTTCTCTGGTCAAGGAAAGTTACATGGTCATTGCCTAACTTTAAGGGCTATGTTTACGTTTCTAGGAATCACCAAGATTCCTAGAAAGTAGGAATCTTGGTGATTGTGAGTAATGCCTGCCACAGGGATCCATTTCACCTAGGAGGGTTGGGGATAAAGTTAGACTGAAATAGTCTAGCTATAGCAGGGGATAAGCAATAGGTTACCAGTTCAAGGAAGGTACTCAGTTACTTGTAAAGTCTTTGGGAAACATTAATGTTGTTGTTATCATTATAAAATATCATGTAGAAAGACACTTAAAGGTGACAAATTCTCTCTCTCTACCTGTCAGGGTTATCTTATGATTTAGCCAAGGTTAGTCTACTCCAGGTAAGAGTGGAGTTTTATCATCCAAACTCTTCTGTGACATGGCGATCGGCAAAGATCATCTATCTTGATGATACCCTAGGAAACACACCAACCATTAGGTAAGTAAGGTTACATTAACACAAATAAATTTGCTAATTTTGATGCTATTGTTGGTCATTCTCTCCTTGAGGAGCGAAGGTATGTGTATAAAGAATGAAATATTTTAGTGGTGTCAAATTGTCCTATGTTTTTCCCATGATTATCTGATTATGCGTTGCCAAATAATTTTCTTGTCATGTTCATGGGAATGTTGCAATAAAGCTTTGTGAATAAAATTCAGTTCATAAATAAAGGGAAAAAACATGGATATCAATGTGAGAAAAATAAAGTCATGGTTTTCAATAAGTTTAGGGTTTCTTTCTCCAAAGGGCAGAGATTATGTCAACTAAACTTCCTTCCTGCATCTCCCTGCGCTTCATGTGCTTAAAAGAGATAAAGGACTGATGGATGCTGTAAACTCTAAAGTGCTATGCAGATATAAGATATTGTAATGTGTTTCTGGGCACTGAATAATGTTCTTGATCTCAACAATTTTATGTTGTCTTTGCCCACATCCATCAGTGACATCTACTCTCCTTTTAAAACATTTACTTCTTTATAAGACTGCTACCAATGAAATATTTTTATATAATATCAGCATCTTTCCAAAGCTAATATTCTGAGAGTTTCAATCACACATTTCCAAAGATATCTAGCACAAGGGACTAAGGAGAGGCAGAGTTTATCAATTAATGTTTTAAGGTGTTTACTAAAATTATTTTAATTTTATATAATTCATTTTTGCCTCTGAGTCCTTGCTAAGTTGTAAGTTGCTTTAAATATAAATCAAGAAATATGCTACAGTGAACTACTTATAAATATATCGGCAATATCATGTGAAACTGAGATGGAAGCGTTCATTACCAAGATATGATAGTGTTTATTAAGATGAGTAGCAAAGGTGGCATGAAATGACAGCTTGCAGGGATCACTGCTTTATGATGACTCTAGCGTTTATTCATGGAGTAAGTGTTGCAATAAAAAATAATACCACCTTCAAAGAACTCTGTGGGCTCTTAGGAGTATTTGTGAGTTAGCTAAAAAGTGTCATCATTTTATAAGTGAAGTTCGGGAGAAAGCTTAAATGACTCATCCATGTCCTAATTTCTAACTATGACCACTGGCAAAAACTGCTGCCTGCATAAGCTAACATAGAATGGAAAAACAAAGTTATTATATGATATATATTTGGGTGTATATAATAAGCTATGTTTAATGTACATCAAAAGGAGAAAAATTGTTACCTTTGCTTATGCAAAGCCACTATGTGATAGAAATGTTTATGATTTTATGTCACACTGAAAATAAACTCACATAAACAAGAAATAAGTTGAATTTTTTTAATATGCTGCTTGGAACAGGTGTAGCTGAAGGTAATCAGTTCTATACATTTTGAAGGCAATATGTTTAATTAATTTATTAATTAGTAATTATCTCTTAGACGGTAAAGCTGTCTTCTCAGTCCCCCTCAGTCTCTGAGGCTGAGAGATGGAATTTCTGGTTTTCTGTTGCAGCTCTATGGAGTACAATGCCCAAATGCTTTCTAGGGATCACTGGGGTCACCATCATCTCATGGGATCTTCTGGAAGATGATGTAGCCAGTTTTTCTTGAATCAAAAGCTATTCTTGATTAATTAAACCTAACCTTGCCAGTTGCGTCTTCTTTGCAACTCCCTTATAGCCCATCTATGAATTGGTCAGCCAGGGTAAGAATAACAGGGAATTGATTCCTTGACTCTCCTCAGAAGCTTTTTTCTCTTGGTCTTCAATTCTTCAACAAATATTTGCTGTTCTTTGCCTTTTTATATTTAAAATTGCTTCAATCTTTCTAAGTTGTAATATCCAGAAGACATTTTTTGTGGTGCTTTCTATTAGGAAGTCTCTGTGTTAGGCTCTGTGACTACCTAAATGGTCTTTGGCTTCAAGGGGCTTCCCACATAGGGAAAGACAGATGTGTCCATAGTGTGGTTCAAGGGGCATTAAAAGGTATGAACAGAGTGCCCAGAACACTGGGCAGGCAGAAAGAACATCAAAGTGCACTAATTTGTGCATGTCTCGAAGGATGACGAAGAGTGTATTAGGTGAAGATGGTTTTGGATAAGGCATGTGTGGGTAAGGGTATTCCAGACAGAAAATGTGAAAGACAAAGCTATAGCCAGATTTGAGGATGATGACATGTTCAGTGTGGCTGATGAGTAGGCTTTGAGGAATTGGAGAGATTGCTTGGGGTGACTGGGAAAGTCCTTGTATGTCCGCTGAGATATTTGTAATACGTTGGCCAGCGGTCTCCAAAGTGGGGTGAGAACCACTCAAGCGCTTGGTGAGTGATATACTGGGGTGTGGGAAGAAAGTGTTAAAACTTGGCTATCTATCCAAAAATGTGAGAAAGGATTTATGCTTTACTAATAAGTAACGTGGATTGATATTGGTACTCTCATTTGGTCCGTATATCAGACTGACAGAGGGACTGCTACGTGCAAAGAATTCTGAGGGAAGGTTGGGATCCACAGCACTGAGAGGTGTCCTTAAGAACCTTGTTCATTCTTAAAGCAAATTACCATTTATCAGCAATTTATGTGTACTTGGTGAAGTGGATTTATGTATTTTATTATCTGAGTTGACTAACCTAAGCCTCACAGAATGGACAAATGACTTAAAAAGATTGAAATAACATGAATATTTCAAATGTTAATAAATTTTAACAAAAGTCCTTGCAAAACTGGTGGATGGTCTTTGAAAAATGAGTATCATACTTTCATAAGCTCATCCAATGAATGCTTCCTCTGTTTGTATATGTGGTTCTATGTGAGGTGTATTCTGCAGCTCTGATAGCCAGAAAAACTAAATATAAGTAAGCTGTACTCATATTTGTAAGTTGCCTTATAACAATAAAAATTTCCAACAAATGTGAAGAATATTCAACCATATTACTCTCACTAAACAACATTTTAGTAATGGCAAAAGATTTTTATATACCAGTGATAAATGGAATAAATTAATTAGCTAGGTATGGTGGCATGCACCTGTCGGCCCAGCTATTAGGGAGGCTGAGACAGGAGGATTGCTTGAGCCCAGAAGTTAGAAGCTGCAGTGAGCTATGATCACACCACTGCACTCCAGTCTGGACAACAGAGCATGACATTATTTAAAAACAAAAAACAAAAAACAAAAATAATTAATAAATGGCATATAAAATAGAGGTTATTTCATCTGCATCTCATCCTTTAATTTTTCAATTTTTATGTTTTCTTATGTGTATGATATGTTAATGCAGTACTTGTATAATATATGCTATTTACAAATGGATATGTGTATTTGAGATAAATATTTTACTTATAGGAGTGCACGGGCAGAAGGAAAACCTAAAAAGGTATTAGAGAAATGGTGTCTATGATCTGGTTTGTTTTTAGGAAGATGACTTCAGCCACAGGATAAAACAAATGATGAGAGACTGGAGTCCAGAAGATCAGCCAGAGGGCAAGTATCATGGTCCAGATGAAAACTGATGAGGACCTGGCCTAAAACAGTGATCATGATGATAGAGAGGAGAGATCACCAAACATGTGATCTTCAGTAGGAGTGTGTGTGTATGTGTGTGTGTGTGAGAGAGAGAGAGAGAGAGAGAGAGAAGTTATTCCCAGGTTTGTAGCTAGCCAGTCTAAGTAGATAGAACTGTTACTAGAGACGATGAAATGGGATATCAAGCATGATACTGAGTTCACTTTAGGACATGTCAAGTCAGAGGTCCTTAAGGGATTCTGGAAAGATGTCTAATGGGTGGTTTAAATAAAAATCTTAAGCTCAGGAGGGCTTAAAGATACGGATTTTGCAGTAGCCTTAATTTCTCAATCTGGAGCCCTTTCTACAACAGCTGACCTTAAAAAATAGCCCTTCCTTTAAAGACAAATTAATGTAACAGCTTAACATTTATAATTATTTTTTAACGAAAGTGATTAAGAATCAACTACTGCATTGTATAATGGTAATGGCAATACATCATTACCAAACAGACAATGTTAGAATTTTAAGTGGACATTTAGGCTAGTTTTACACACTAATGACCTCTTTAAAAGTATATCATTCTTTTCTGGTTTTCCATGTTTACTATTTTGTTATTCCTCAAGGGTTCTCTAGACTGCAGTATATTGTAAGATAGTCTGTCTTTCTTGCATCACCTAAAACCTTGTGCAAATGGGTCATTTATTTTCTTTCATTGTGCTACAGAAATAATGATTTTTCTGATCCTGCCTTTCCTTCTTTTTTCTTGAGACAGAGTCTCAGTCTGTCACCCAGGCTGGAGTACAGTGGCACAATGTTGACTTACTGTAACCTCCACCTTACAGGTTCAAATGATTCTTCTGCCTCAACCTCCCAAGTAGATGGGATTAGAGGCACACGCCACCACACCCAGCTACTTTTTCTATTTTTAGTAGAGATGCGGTTTCCCTATGTTGGCCAGGCTGGTTTCGAACTCCTGACCTCAAGTGATCCACCTGCCTTGGCCTCCAAAAGTGCTGGGATTACAGGCGTGAGCCACTGCACCTAACTCTGCCTTGTAAAACCAAAGCATTGTAAAACCAAAGCACGATTCCTCTTTAATTTTTAGTAGAGATGCGGTTTCCCTATGTTGGCCAGGCTGGTTTCGAACTCCTGACCTCAAGTGATCCACCTGCCTTGGCCTCCAAAAGTGCTGGGATTACAGGCGTGAGCCACTGCACCTAACTCTGCCTTGTAAAACCAAAGCATTGTAAAACCAAAGCACGATTCCTCTTTAACTCCGTCCTCTACATATTTTTAGTAGAGATGCGGTTTCCCTATGTTGGCCAGGCTGGTTTCGAACTCCTGACCTCAAGTGATCCACCTGCCTTGGTCTCCAAAAGTGCTGGGATTACAGGCGTGAGCCACTGCACCTAACTCTGCCTTGTAAAACCAAAGCATTGTAAAACCAAAGCACGATTCCTCTTTAACTCCGTCCTCTACATATTGTTATTGAACAACCTGTCAAAGCATGTTCTTGCTGAGTTATGACAATGCCTTTCAAGCCATGCCATTTCTACACATTTCTTGCTGTCATATTGTGATATAATAAGAAATACATATGTGGTCTGTGCCTTGGTTCCTGGCACAGAATTCCTCAAACCCTTTTAATTTCCTGAGCGATAGTGGTGCTAGGTGCATCTTTTGTGCTGGTATTTGGTCTTTGGCCCTGGCTCCTGACACAGAGGTCCTAATCCCTTGGAGTTTCCTGGGAGGTAGGAACATTTTTTGTTCTAATGAGGCAACTTGTTCTAATGTGGGCTCCTAGATGGAGGCTAGTCACCAGAAAGACCCAGCTATGATTAGAAGCTTGGAACTTTCAGCTCTTCCCTCATGCTCCAGGAAAGAGAGAGGGGCTGGTGACTGAGGTAATAATTGGTCATGCCTATGTGACGAAGCCTCCATAAAAATCCCCGAACTGCATGGTTCAGAGAACTCAGGGCTGCTGAACACATGGAGGTACTGGGAGGATAGCTCATTCAGAGAGGGCATGGGAGCTCTGCGCCCCTCCCACGTACCTTGCCCTATGCATCACTTTCATCTTGCTGTCCATCTGTATCCTTTCTAATATACTTTGTAATAAACTGGTAAATGGAAGTAATCTGTTTCCTTGGGTTCTATGAACCATTCTACCAAATTAATCAAACTCAAGGAGGGTGTTGTGGGAACTCCCAGTTTATAGATGGTTGTTCAGAAATTGTGGAGGCCTAGATTTGTGATTGGCATTTCCAGTTGGGGGTAGTTTTGTCGAAGTGAGCCCTTAACCTGTGGGATCTGATGCTATTTCTAGGTAGGTAGTGTGAGAATTGAGTTAAATTGTAGGATGTCCAGTTGGTGTCTGTTGGAGAATTGCTTGGTGTGTGGAGAAGCCCACTCCCCAACATTTTGGTAACCAAAAGTGTGAGAGTGTCAACTTTGTAAGAGAAGAAAAAGTGTTTGTTTTTCCCTTATCTTATACTTATTAAGCACTTGCAGATAATTTACCAGTAAAATTTCAGGCTTCATACAATTTTATTTGTAATATTCATCTCATAAATATGGTTTTATGCCAAAAATATATTCATTTAAATTTTGAATTTTCTTATGTTTTGTGGCATTTTATTATTTAATATTTCCAGCACTTATGCTGTGATTTCCTTATAAAATTGGAATTTATTTTAGTGTAGGAATGTCTCTTTCTCCACTAGAATATGGGGCCCAAGAGGACAAGAATTCTTGTCTTTTAGTTTACTGGTCTGTCTGCAGGGCATAGAACTGTGTCTGAGATATGACAGATGATAAATAAATACTTTTGAATGAACAAATGAATACATAAATAAATAAAAGAACAGAATAGATTCATAAATATATCCTGATTTGAATTATTTTCCTGTCATTTTAATCCAAATCTTCTTTGCCACATTGTATTTTTTCTCTGTAATTTAGTGACTCCAATTTTTTTTTTTTTTTTTT
>NW_012115378.1:2905569-2907443 GCF_000951035.1 Colobus angolensis palliatus
GAGTGCAGTGGTACAATCTCGGCTCACTGCAGCCCCGCCTCCTGGGTTCAAGCGATTCTCCTGCCTCAGCCTCCTGAGTAGCTGGGAGTACAGGCACATGCTACCACGCCTAGCTAATTTTTGTATTTTTAGTAGACACGGGGTTTCACCATATTGGCTAGGCTGGAGTGACTCCGTTTTTTAAAAACACAACGTAATATAAATTTATTGTAAGATAGTAACTTTCACATATACAAGTTTCAGTCATTCAGCATGTAGGAGAAAACGTCCTTTTTATCTTCTTTTAGCTAACAGACATCCTGAAGACAACAAACATCTTATATGAGTCTCCAAACAAGAGGTAGGAAAGTTAAGATTAGTCTGAAAAATAAAATGCAGCATTCGTAAGAAATAGTTTTCTTTAGAATATGGCAAATGAAATTTAAAAGGAAGGCATAAAATATAATATATAACAATAATAGAACAAGAGACCTTAAAATGAATTTCTTAAAGACAATGACTACCTGTACCAGCGAAGTGCTAATCATACGCTACATTTCAAGGCATTGCTAAGATAGCATTTAACCACATCCACAAATTAATTCTTGCCATTAGAGTATTAACATTTCACAAAATGTTTTTCTCCCATCTAAATTCTGGGAAGAGCAATTGGGAAAAAAGCCACTTAATTGTCTCAGGGAAATCTAGCTGCTGTGAGCTGTATGTTGGCTCTGGGGATATGGATCAGGACTTCTGTAAATGAGGATAATGGATAGAGAAACAAATCTGCAGTGATGGGAGAGCTGGGCCCTGAAACTCCCAAGTCAACTGTGCTTTGGAGAAACACTCACATGCTACCATGTGTTTCTTTGTTCTCCAAGAACATCCATTCTCTTCATCACTCACAAGCACACATTTCGTTTTGTCTCATAACTGGGAGTGTGAATAAATATAGAATACAAAATATATTCTTACTGAGATACCAAACAGGTATATTCATACTCCTCCTCTCCTTTATTTGTTGATTTTCTTTCTTACAAGAATCTTATAAGATTAAACACATTTTAGACAAGTCACAAACACCATGTTAGTTTAATACAAATGCATGTTTATAATAGCAATGATGACATAGGAGCAGGGATCAGGAGTCCACACCACTGCCACAGAAACCTTTATGATGGTTGCAGATCTTTGTGATTATCTCCAGAACAGCGATATGTTTTCATGCCAGGTCAGACTCTGGCTAAAGGCCAGGTTAGCAACATGCTCTTTTATTCATAATGAACTCTAGCTTGCATGAAGTGGAACCAAGTGCAACACTTTTGATCCTGACCTCTAGAGACCTCAGATTCCAGGAACAGTGTCTAACTGGCTTTTTCAATTCAGGAGAGAGCACTGTGTATTTAAAGAAGAAAAACAAATCATCAAAAAGCCCGGAAATAGTCAACTAGTTAAACAGATTATAGTTCAGTTATGTGATAGATTATTTGGTAACTGCTGAAAAACATCAGCAGTTAAATATATTTAGGTATTTAGGTTAAAGATATTTAGGGGCATGGAAAAATGATCATTTTAATATATTATGGGACAAAAACAAGATTCCAAGGTTTTGAATCTGATATATGCAGTATCATGTCATTTGAGTAAAGTAAGTTCCCATATGTTTTCATGCATAGAAAAGTAAGTAAATAGAAAAAGTTGAAGAAAACATTTTAAAATGGTGATATTCCTGATTATAGGGGATTTCTATTTTTTCTTTTATACTTTTCCATTTTTAATAGACCTTTTTTTTTTTTTTAACAGAATCTCACTCCGTCTCCCAGGCTGGAGGGTAGTGTCGCGATCTCACGATCTCGGCTCACCACAACCCCCACCTTCTGGGTTCAAGCGATTCT
>NW_012115378.1:2908274-2931994 GCF_000951035.1 Colobus angolensis palliatus
TGAAAGAAGCTTGTCTCAAGAAGGCTGACACTATGGGAGACATAGCAGGGAGACGGAAAGAAACTGCTGTTGTGATAGCCATTAGTTCCTGAATTAAATCAACTCTAACCTCTGTCCTTCCTCTGGATTTTCAGGTATATGCATTTTTATTACATAATCAAGCTTTTCTGTTACCTGCAACCATGTTTCAGCTAACACTCAATATTTTTCAGGTTTTTAACAAATATACATTACTTTTATGCTAACAAAGTAATTATTATAGTCATCGATTCTAAGACAAATTTTTTTTTTACCTTTTAAAATCCTTGAAGTTGGCATGTATTAAACAATCCATGCTATGTCATAATTTAATAGAACTTTCATTCATGGGATACATTAAAAAGTAATATTGCGAGGCACAGAAAGATAAATATTACATGTTCTCACTCATATAGAAGAAAAAAAGTGGATCTCATGAAGATAGAGAGTAGATTGGTGGTTACCAGAGGCCAGGAAGAGTAGGGGAGAGGAGGAAATGAAAAGAAGTTGATTCATGGGTGCAAATATATAGTTTGATAGATTAAGACTTGTGTTTGATAGATCAGTAGGGTGACTATACCTTACAATAATCTATTGTATATTTCAAGATAGTTGAAAGAGAATAATTTGAACGTTTCTAGCATAGAGAAAAGACAAATATTTAAGATGATGGACATTCCAATTACCCTGATTTGATCTTTACAAATTATATGAATGTATTATCACATTCTCTAAAACTATACATATCTGTTATGTGTAATAATAATACATTGATTGTCATATTCAATGATGCTTTAGACTTGATGAAAAACAATAATGTTTTAGACTTGATCAAAGTATTCTTTAAGAAAGATGGAATGCCAATGCCCAGGGCACCTAGAAGGATATGGCATATACTACTGGCACCATATAGCAACCTGAATGACCCTACATTTCTAGATTGGTCCAAGAAGAAATCAGAAGTTTAGAACTTGGCTTTGCTGTACTGCTAAGACTAATATAAGCTAGGCTGATATAGAACACTTTATTATTGCTATTAAAATGAGGGCAAATGTTTTCCTTTCAAAAACTGTAGATCACTGCTTGAAATGGCTTAGCAGTACATGATTTTTAATATCTGCTTTCTTTTTCGAGTACTCTATTGTTTTATATGACTTTTTGTTTCAAATGGCTTCAAAATCAACTTCCTCAGTCATGGCATTTCAAGATCTTGCATACATGAGCATTAAATAGTAAAATCATATCATGCACATGTACATATGGTATTAAAACACCTTTCAATCTATTATATAATTTGATTCTGTAACATTTCTGTGAGTTAGGCATGATAGTATGATCCCTTTAGTATTCAAGAGACTTTCTGTCACAGAGTAGTTGGTGTAGAGACAGGACTTCCAATGGACTGGAAAGAAAGGACTGATAAATGAAGTTTTATTGCGTGAAGTTATGACCTGTGTCATTAGCAAAGATAGAATACTATTTTAAAGTTTTTGAACCCTGGTTCAAGGTT
This sequence comes from Colobus angolensis palliatus, assembly GCF_000951035.1. Lineage (NCBI taxonomy): Eukaryota > Metazoa > Chordata > Mammalia > Primates > Cercopithecidae > Colobus > Colobus angolensis. The sequence continues at coordinate 2,909,803 of NW_012115378.1, forward strand.
ATGGTTATCAATTCATGACTATCTTTCTGTTCACATATATAGTCTGCCATTAAAATGTCATTGGAGAATGGAGGCCATTGTGATTCACTAATTTTTAAAAGACCCTATTTATTTTGTGATAACTCAATGTTATGCTGTAAATACTCAACAATAAACTATTTCAGGAACTAAAATATTAAATTCTACTATAATTTATTGGATTGATTTCAATTTTAAAATTGTTTGGAATATGTATCTTTGACCAGAATTGGTTAACTATGTCTATGATAGTCTTTTATATCATGATAAAAATGATATGAACAGTAACAGTGCACAAAAAATTACTTCTGAAATTCTATGAGCTATGAGTAATGTTAATGCTGTGACAGAATCTATCAGTGTCTCTGGTAAAATTTATCAGTGGCAAATAAAATAAATCATATCCTCTGTTCCTTGATTGATGCAGAATTGTATGTTAACACAATTCACTTTGAAATATGTTATATAATTTTAATATGTTAATTTAAGCAAAATGTTAATTATTTTCTCATTTTTATTTAGTTTGATAATGGTCCTATGTTTCTGAGAGAGAAACTAAATGTTTATTTATTCATTTAAGAAACACTTGTTAAATGGCTCTCCCTCATTTTTCATCGCATTACCTGTTGAATTTTCTTCAGAGTACTTGTAGCTATTAAAAATTATTATTTATTTGACTTTTTTTTTCCCATGCTAAAAGTTAAATTCATGAAAACAAAGAGATTTTCTTTCTTGATTACCACTGTATTGCTATTGCCTAGAGCAGTGCCTGATATAGAGAAGGGGCTCAATATATTTTTTGTGATGGCTAAACAATGAGTGAGAGAGAGACCTCTTGATATACTGGTGTTCCAGCTGAGCCTAGCCAGCCAGTCATTCTCGCCAAAGCACCAGACATGTAAACAGCCACCTTGGATGTTCTAATCCAATTAAGTCCAGAAAGGGTATACCCCTAGCCAATATCATGTGGAGCAGAAGAACCATCCAGTTGAGCCCAGTCAACCCACAGAATAGTGAGAGGTTATAAAATGGCTGTTATTTTAGGACGTTGAATTTTGGGGTGGTTTTTAAATACATCAATAGGTAGCCACAATACTACTGGGTTTTTTTGACTTTTTTTTTCTTTTGGAAGGTTTTGTTTGTTTGTTTAAAAAAAAGGAAAGGATCTTGGGATGCCAGGAAGCACAGGGTGCTAGGAACTAAATCAGTTAATACATTAAAATATGTTGTTGTTTCAGATCCATCTTTCTTTTAAATGTTTCTGTATATTTTTCTGTTCATCCTATTTAACCACACTCACATGAGAAAGAGAAAATTTAAGATGTTTTCCCTTTCAAAAGATATACAGTAACATTTTAAATATTAACTCAGAATTGGAATGTCATATTATAAATAATAGTGATTTATTTTTTCTTCTTTGTTCTTAATTATTCACATCTTTCTCTTATTTTTTTTTTTAAACTAGATTAGGCAGGAATTACAGACAATGGACAAAAAAAATCACAAATTAGGAGATAGCTAGTAGTTAGAATGAATTCAGGGAAAAATCTCTGGTAACTACATCTTTTACATATACTTGCTATTATAAGAACTCTACACATTTTGTGAATTACTGTCCCAAGTCATTCAGCTACACTTATTATATTTTGTTTTAATTATTTTCTACATCCTCCTCTTTATCAGGTGATGCATTTCTTGAATGCAGAGACTGCATCTTATTTTTCTCTTAGGCGTAGATTTTTTTCCAACATACTGCCTGGCTACTACATAGTAGGTACTAAAGATGTGTGTATTAGATGGCTTTGTGGGAAGAGATAAAGGAGGCTTTTATTTCCTTGATGAAATAAGTGGGCTTTCTTCTGAAAGGTAAGAAGTAGGATCAGGTTGGGAGCTTGAAAGCATGACATGGGAATTTTTAAGTTTAAGCCACAGAATTTCCAGGTAGTACTGGGATTCCAGGTGAGTTTGGCAGCCATAGGGTTTGGGTTTTGGTTTGGGGTAGGACAGAAGAGGACTTCTCAACTGGCCGCTGCTTCCATTTTACGTAAAAGAGTGGCAGTGAACTAGAGAGATGGAATGTTTTGGTTTTTCAACTTTTGACTGATTAATGGCTTTGAAATGTAATCAGCATTTTAAAAAGTAAACATTTTACTTATTTTCTTTGAGAAGCCCATTTACGTAAATCAAATTCAACTATTACTATTCAGTACTACCTAGAAAAATGTCAGTACTACCTATTTTTCTAGGTAGTACTGAATAGTAAAAGTTGAATTTGATTTACGTAAATGGGCTTTTCATTTTATTTACTTGGGCAATGCCCTGTAGCCTTATAGGAAGTTCATACAAAAAAAGAGTCCACCTAATAAGGTAATAAAATGTTTTAGGAAAGTAATTAATGCAAAACAAAAGAAAAAAAAATTCCCACATACACCTAACATTCTGAACATAAACCTGTTTTGTTTATTTAGAGAAATTGGTACTTTTACCTCATGTAAGTGTGAAAATTCAGCCAGTAAGGGCAATAGAGAGAGAGAGAGCAAAAAAAATTATTATTTTTAAGTGGGAGAGGAAGAAGCAATGGAGGTACCAAGTGCCTTGCCTACTTTAAGGTGGGATGGTTGAGGTGTATAGAATGTCAGCATGACTAAGTCTATACCTGTACATGACATAGTTGCAGAATCAAATTGGAGGTCATCTTCGTATTTCTGAAAGTTGTGGCCCTGATAGAAAAAATATGGAAATAATTCCAAAAAGAATCAGACAATGAATAGGTTAGTTGTAATCCAGACAAGGTGGTGAAGGGGTTGAAAGGGAAAACTATTGAGAAGAACTGGTAATTCAGGTACTTGTGGGCTGCTAGATTGGCCTATTTAAAGATACAAAGTCCATAGTGGTTATAAACACGGGCTCATTGTATCCCAACCTTAGGGTGAGTCTTTTGGTTGTTCTTGGGAGCAACTTTTGTTCATAGACTATTGGTACTGGTTTGATCTTTTAAAATTAATATTTGATTCACTAAAGTTGCAAAATTCAAACTTTGGTTCTTCCTTAAGCTTTAAATTTAAACTTATAAATCTAATGATTCTGTTTAAAAATTTGGTATCATTTAAAAATTAATTTTAAGGAAGATGTATACATTTAATACATTTGATATTTTTGGAGCGATTAAATTATCAGATCAAATAGCACTTTCTCAAGTATTTAAATTATTAAAATCTATTAAATTATATTTATAGACATGAAGAAGCTATAATTTTTTTATTCTAAATGTTGTCATATTGCTTATAAACCCGTAATTCTTTTATGAATTTGCATTTAAAATCATAGGTGTAAATGAATCACCTAATTGCTTGTTTAAAATTGGAATCACAAGATTCATTTAATGTATTCTTTGTTCTCTTATATACTCTTAATGCTAATTATGCATATGTATTTCTAACACTTAACACAATAATACTATATATTTGACTTACTTTTTCATCTGTCTCCTTTAATATACATTTTCCTGGGGAAATAATAAAGGAAAAAATTTCTACCCAGTAAATTGGGGCGACTCTACCAAGACCTTCTCAAATGGACAAGTTGCATATCTGCTGGTAATTTTATTTGGGTTATAGGGTATTTATTGTCCTGAGACACCGTCAAGGACTTGAGGGCAATGTGAACCCTCTGTATAGTGGCTTTAACGGGGCTATCACTGAGAAAAGGTATCATTTCACAACCCATGCTAGACCCTACGATTCAGTCTCTACAAAATCCAATTCTTGTCATAATTGATTTACTAGTTGATAGAATTCAACTAATTTCTTTATCTCTTGATTCTACTCTGAATTCATTTCATATTTTTCTTCCTTGATAGGGCCAAACTCTTATAAATATTTAGATGACATCTGATTGGGTTCTGCATAATCATCATGGCTTTGCCTTGTTCTTCAGCTACAAAACTGAAGTCCTAGTAATGATGGATAAGACCATTTGATTTAGTTTGGGTGCCCCTGAAAGTAGGCCCTGAAAAAAGGACTGCAGCTTAAGTAGGATACAAAGTAAACACTGGGAAGTCGGATAGGGACAGAAGCCAGCCAATAAGAATTATGTTTTCAACCCAGTTATCACTGTGGGCTACTGGAATTTAATGCCAATGAGGGAACTCTGGGAACCAGTATAGAACACATGTTTCAGAGTCATCTCATCCAAGAGGTGAGTGAGGTGAAGTATTTATGTACCAATTCCTGTCAGTCATGGGTTACATGCTGTTCCTGGAGGTCATTAATTTCCAGTACTTTCAGCCTATAGCACAGAGGACAAAGTGCTTTCGATGGGCAGAAAATGCTCTCAGGCAAAGACATATAGAAGCTGAATTGGTAGAAGCAGGAACCTGCCTGTCATTTTCTTCCTTCAGAACTTCATTGTACTTTATGACAAACTAGTTTCATAGTTCTTAATGACCATTTTCCCCAAGTCTCTCAAATACTAGAGATCTGCATTATCCAATACACCATCTTCTACCTGTATCAGATTCCAGTTAATAACAAGTGAGAATCTTAATAGTTGAGTTGCCACAGAATGCCTAATATTGGTACTATTCCACTTATCACCAGTAATGGAGCCCTTGTTGCCATCTGGTTGGTGAATTGTTCAATTCTAGAATCCCATCCTGAAAATCTGCTTCTTAGGATATCTTCCCTTGCCAACTGACTTAATTTGGGCTATCACAGAAACATACCCTGCAAGAAAGATGGTAGAACAAAAAGTTTATTTGAGAGATGAAGCAAACATCAGTAAGAGAATTGGGAACTAAAACGAGGAGGGAAGGCAGCCAATAAAAAGTGCATTGTCTGGTTAGTTACCACTGTGGGCAACTGGAATTTAATCTCATTGGGGATCTCTGGGACTTATGTAGAACAGATGCCTCAGTGATATCCCCTGCCCCCCAGGAGTAAGGGATCTGGGATATTTATTTAGTAACTTCCTTCCACATTGGTGGATGGCTTCTGCTAAGGGCCCCTGACACTTTTGACCTGTTGCAAAATGGCTATAAAAAGCCGTCAGGGAAGGAAACCCAAGTATTGGGAGCTGGAAGCTCGGCCCACATACACAGAAGTGGTAAGGGTGAGAGGATATAAATGGGACACTCGCAGCCTTCCTTATACATTGTTGTTGAGGTTTTTGCTCCAGTTTGACAATAGATGTTTAGATAAAATGAGAATTAAAATTTTCAAAATTTTCAGTCTTTTAAGTAACTACAAAGCATTTTCAGGATGTTAGTAAGTATGAATTTGCTGGGAAAGGCAGATTCACTAAGCTGAGCTATTTAAGCTAAGTTATTTATTAAGCTAAGTTATTTATTTTTACTTCTGATAATAAGACTCCCAGATGTAGATGTAAAGGAATAGAATAAAAATGTTTCTTGGATCACTAGAGGAAGGAAAGAGTATGAGTCATGTGTATAGAGACACACAGGAATTTGTTTAGAGAGAAAGGAGCACTGCTGGGAATTAATGTGCCTATTTTAGGACAAGTAAATGAATTAGTATTAGGTGCTGGTACCCTTCTGGTAGCATAAGATAGTAACAATGAAAACAGACATGTTTTATTTTTCTATTTTCCATGATGAAATTAAATGTTGTAGTTTTTTTGTTTGTTGAAGGAACACATTTAATAGAGATTTGAGAAAATTTTTACCAATAATATATGATCTAGGGCTGGTCTTGGGTTAATGTGATGACCATATTGAAACTTCTGGTTTTCTAAAATGTTGTAAATCAGAGTCAGCAGTAAGGAGTATGATACTGGTTGTCAATAAACTTCCTAACACAAAATTTTATGTCAGAGCTATTTTCTAATTAGGCATATTTTCCAAAGAGATATTAAAGAGGCACATTTAATTGTGATAAGGTGTTCTGACTAAATAATAGAAGTTATCAGCATCTTTGTGTATATAGGAAAAGCAGAATCGGTTCTTCTGAATTGCCACCATTACTTGCCAGTTTTTACTATCACACATCAAGCATTTTATTTTCCATTTACTGAAATCCATGCTGTCATCCGTATCCATTGTGTGAAAAACATTCTATTAGGCACTATGAACAATACAAAGTCAAGTTCCACAGTTGCTGTCTGTAGGTTGCTTATGACTCAGTACAAAAAAAGGCCCCCGTCTCAGCTATTTCTCTTACAACGGTGACTTTTTTCCCCTTCCAAACTATATTTCATTTATTTTTTTAACTTTTATTTTACTTTCAGTGATACATATGAAGGTTGGTTCCATAGATAAATTGTCTGTCGTGGGGTTTGGTATACATGTTATTTTGTCACCCAGGTATAAGCATAGTACTCAACAGGTAGTTTTTTGATCCTTCTGCTCCTCCCACTCTCCATCCTCAAGCAGATCCCTGTGTCTATTGTTTCCTTCTTGTGTCCATGGGTACCCAATGTTTAGCTCCCATTTATAACTGAGAACATGCCGTGTTTGGTTTTCTGTTCCTGTATCAGTTAACTTAGGATAATGGCATCCAGCTTCATCAATGTTGCTGCCAAGGACATTATCTCATTATTTTTATGACTGCATAGTGTTCCATGGTGTGTATGTACCACAGTTTCTTTATCCAGTCCACTATTGATGGACATTTAAGTTGATTTCATGTCTTTGTCATTGTGAATAGTGCTGCGATGAACTCATTCTATGAGGCTAGCATCATCCTGATACCACAACCTGACAAAGATACAACAACAACAAAAAACCTTCAGGCCAATATCCTTGATGAATATATATAAATGCAAAAATTCTCAACAAAATACTAGCAAACTGAATCCAACAGCACATCAAAAAGCTAATCAACCATGATCAAGTAAGCTTTATCCCTGAGATGGAAGGCTAATTCAACATATGCAAATCAATAAATGTGATTCACCACATAAACAGAATTAAAAACAAAAACCACACGATCATCTTAGTAGATATAGAAAAAACTTTTGATAAAATCCAACATCCCTTCATGATAAAAACCCTAAAGAAACTGGTCATTGAAGGAACATACCTCAAAGTAATAGCTGTCTATGACAAACCCGCAGTCAACATCATACTGAATGGACAAAAGCTGGAAGCATTCCCCTTGAGAACTGGTGCAAGACAAAATTGCCCACTTTCACCACTCCTATTCAACATAGTATTGGAAGTCTTGGCCAGAGAAATCAGGCAAGAGAAAGAAATAAAAGGCATCCAAATAGGAGGAGAGGAAGTCACATTATCTCTGTATGCAGATGATATGATTCTATACCTAGAAACTTCATAGTCTTTGCCCATAAGCTCCTAGGTCTGATAAACCACTTCTCCAATGTTTCTGGATACAAAATCAATGTACAAAAACCAGTGGCATTTCTATACACCAATGACAGACAAACTGAGCACCAAATCAAGAACTCAATCCCATTCACAATAGCCACAAAAAAGATAAAATACGTAGGAATACAGCTAACAAAGAGAATACAGCTAACAAAGTTTTCTGTGATGAGAATTACAAAACTACTGAAAGAAGTTAGACATGACACAAACAAATGGAAAAACATTCCATACTCATGGATTGGAAGAATCAATATTGTTAAAATGGCCACACTGCCCAAAGCAATGTACAGATTCAATGCCATTCCTATCAAACTACCAATGACCTACTTTCCAAAATTAGAAAAAAATTTTCTAAAATTCATATGGAACCAAAAAAGAGCCCAAATAGCCAAAGCAATCCTAAGCAAAAAGAACAATGGTGACTTTTTGGACCTTTGTAGAGAAGTGTTATCTATGACACTTTTTAAGGTGATTCCACCATAAAATTAGATGCTGAACAAAACTTCAGTGGCTGCTGAAATAAATGATTGTTTATGCATGGTTGGAAAAGTGAATGGGAACCCCAGAGAAAAATTTCTGGGTGACTTTTTATAACACAAATGTTGCTAGATAGATATTTCCCTAATGGAAATTCTTTTAGGCAATCAATGTTTTCCATTTGGAAAGGAGCTAGTTTACCCTTCACAGCATCTCTAAGTGGCTGCAGATGGGGGTGAAGTGGATAGAGATGCCTACAAATACTCAGTAGCTCTGAGTATATTTTGGCAAAAATGAACTCTATGAAATCAATTGAGTCTGTACTAGTTCCTTGTTCCACATTAACCCAATTTGTTTAAACCATTGGCTGTGATTATAGTGATTGCCTTAGCCCAACTGCATAGTGGTAGATGAACAGATCTGCTTATTCACCTTTTCAGACCAGTAAAATCACTGAGGAGTCAGTAGTCCTGTCCACATCGTTGTGTAATGATATTAAGCAGGTGTGCTGTGTGCCTGGAGGAAGTTATCTGCTCTGTCGTTGCATCCTTCCCAGACACTCTTCTGAGCAGAATCCAGGTCTGAGGCTTACCCTCTCTGTTATCTCCCATAGAGCTGCTTAGAAAGGAGAGCAAATGCCATGCTTAACATGCTTTCCAAAGAACAAGAAACAAAGCTAAATCTGGTTCTAAGGAAAAGGTAACATTTCTTCAGTTATATCTCTGAGTATGAATTTTTTAAAAGGCAAAACGAAAATGCAAAGCATAGTCTGTATTTGTGTCTTGACTATTTATCAGATGAAAATGGGTCAGTCAGTTAACAAGTGTAGGATAGGAGAGACCCAAGTTATTAAATCGATGAGTGTTATTCAGACTAGAATAAATTGGAGTGATAATACCAATCAATTTTAATTTTCCATTTGGAATCAAACTCTGGGCCCTATTTATATTTTCATGTCCACTGACATGAGTTCACTGGCTTGAGATGGATGGCCTCCAAATATGCTTACACTGTATTCATACCGTGCTGACATTGCTGACATGCATTTGCCTCAAGCTGGTGCACACTGGCCTAAGCAGGTGCCTTGTGCTCCACCAATACTGGCAAATGCAAGGATTTGGGCTTGGCAGGAGGTTGGAATATCTGGTCCTCTTTGATAGCTGGTGAGAATGAAGGATCCCCAACACATCCTACAGGAAATAAGCCTAGTGGTGATGCTGGAAACTGAGAACAGAATTATCCTACAACCAAAGTAAAGTCCGTGACCAATTTGGACTCCAGTGCCTATTGTTTAGAAGGAAGGAACATTAGACTAGGTAGGACATATGACTGAAACTCAGCTCTGGAAGTAAAGAGATGAAATGGTGAGAGAGCTCATACCTGAGTCTTGGCCACTCCAAGGAACTTGCTTGAAGCAAAGTAGGGGTGAATGAGAGCAAGGATCTGCCCTTGGAAAATGGGATGGGCTGGAGCCAGGTGGGAAGTAGTTCCCCGGTCAGTCAGAGGAGGGACAGAGAGTGGCTGGAGGCAGTGAACACAGTAGAAAGGGCAGGCTTGGTGGACTAAATACTGGAATCAGATTCAAGGGTGCTTTCCTTCAGGTTTGGGGCATGAAAAGTGTAGAAGAAGATTTGGGGAGAAAGACGACTTGGTAGGTGGCCTGATCACCTTACAAACATTTGTGGTGAGAATACACAAGAGGCTTTGCCTTTCATGTGAAGAAGAGTAACTTATTTCCAAGCCAGCTGTTACACAATTATTAATTCTCTCATGCAACACACATTTATTTGAGTGACTATTATACACATACACCATTACTGGTCCTGGGGCTATAAGTACATTCTTCAAAGAAGTACTTATAGTTAATTATAGCTATGTGGCAACAAAGAAGAGAATGACACCTGTCCAACATGGACCACAGACTGGTGAGAAAAAGCTTCTTAGAAAAGGAAATGGAATATAGGCAGAGGGGACAAGCACAGACACAGTGGAGAGAGATGGTTTGGTTTAGTTGGGGAAATAGTAGCAGTTCAGCATTGTTGGCCGAATGATGAGATCCAAAGCCATGCAGGAAATGATTAGAGAGAGAAGTCAACTGCTCTTGCTGCTTCAGGAAAGAGAGTGGGGCCATATTTGCCATTAGCTTATTGGTCATAAAGAACTCTGAGACAAGGCCAGGCACGGTGGCTCATGCCTGTAATCTCAGTACTTTGGGAGGCTGAGGTGTCTGATTTCTTGAGCTCAGGAGTTCAAGACCAGCCTGAGCAACATGACAAAACCTCATCTCTACAAAAAACACACAAATTAACCAGCTGTGGCAGCTTGCACCTGTAGTCCCAGCTACTCAGGAGGCTATGGTGGGAGGATTGCTTGAGCCCAGAAGGTGAAGGTGGCAGTGAGCTGTGATTATGCCACTGCGCTCCAGCCTGGGTGACGGAGTGAGACCCTGTCTCAAACAAACAAACAAAACAAAACAAAACAAAACAAAAAACCACACAACAAACAAAACAAACCAATCTCAGACATTAATAATATCTAACCTTTATTGAGTGTTTATTATAACCGAGGCACTGTGTTAAGCATTTTATGAATCTTAACTCATTTCATTTTTACAACAACCCTGTCGGGGGTTGTATAATGCAATGTTGTCTTTATACTGTGGATGAGAAAGTTGAAGCTTGTAACTAAAGTTTGCACATAGAAGAGGGTAGACTCAAACACAGACCTGTCTGGCTAGGAAGCTCATGCCCTTTACAAGCACTGTGGCTGCACACCTGGGAACAAACAGGCTGGGAGAGTCATCTCATTCAAGCCTGGAGACTTCAGGTCTGGGAATGGGGATACAGGCAATAGTTGATGTTCAGCCAGGACACCAAATCATTAATCCCGCCTCATTTTCTGTCTTCCAGTCTTGGCCCATTTATATTAAGACCTTTCCCAGGGGATAGATTATGCAAATATATTTGATCTGTTTAAAATACTCCATTTATTCCTACAGTTGTATATGGTGATGGTTCCCTGAGACTCTTTCAGGAAGTATGTGAAGTCAAAATGATTTTCATAATATTACTAAGACATTATCTACTCCTATCACTGTGCAGACATTTGCACTGAGAGTGTAAAAAATGCTCACAGTTTTAAAAAGTCAGTTTCATTTAGGAATGTTCTTAATGAAGTAGAATTATTAATTATATCAAATATTGACCCTTGAGAACACGTTTGTGTGACAGAATAGTAAGTACTTACAGACGTTTTCATTTTATACGGAAGTATGTTGGTTGTATCGAGGAAAAGCACTCCTGTGATTGCATTGTGAGCTAAACTAAACTTTTTTTCATGGTACACCATTTTACTTCAAAGAATGACTATAAGATAAATGTAATTATTTAGACTTAAGTATTCAGCATATATATTTGTAGAAAATGAATGAATTGAATTTGCTGTCACTCTAAGGAAAACAACAGTCAGAATTTGTTGGCAGCAATAAAACCCAATATCTCAAGTGCAAATTAGAATTTTGGGAAACTTGAATCGGCTGCTATGAGTATGACAGTTTTCCAATACTTTTCTGATGAGATCTGTAGTGATATTAGCAAATGTGCTTTAAAAATGTTGCATAATGAACTATGTCTATATTTGGAAGATCTGAATTATTTGGTGAACCAGTATTTTTCAAATAACCAGTGTATGATATTACAAAATTATATTGTACATTCAAAGGGCAAGATGGACCAATGGATTTTAATGTAACAGAGCAGCAAAGTTCACTGATAGGATTTCAAACTCCATGTGGTGACTAATCTTTAAGAAACATCACCTGCTGAGTTTTGGTATAGTATCAAAGAAGAATATTCACAATTATCTGAAAGGACTTTTAAAATAGCCCTTTGCTTTCCAAGTGTATATCTGTGAGAGTCTAAATTTTCTTAAAATACATCGACTAGGCCAGGTGCGGTGGCTCACGCCTGTAATCCCAGCACTTTGGGAGGCCAAGGCGGGCAGATCACGAGGTCAGGAGATCGAGACCATCCTGGCTAACAGGGTGAAACCCCGTCTCTACTAAAAATACAAAAAATTAGCCGGGCATGGTGGCGGGCACCTGTAGTCCCAGCTACTCAGGAGGCTGAGGCAGGAGAGCGGCGTGAACCTGGGAGGCGGAGCTTGTAGTGAGCCCAGATCACACCACTGCACTCCAGTCTGGGCGACAGAGCAAGACTCTGTCTCAAAAAGAAAATAAAAAAAAAAGAAAAAAACAACATATTGCAAAAGATTGAATGCAGAAGCAGCTATGAGAATCCAAGTGTTGTCCATTAATCTAGACCTTAAGGAGATATGTAAAATTATAAGACGATACTACTCTTTAAATATTTTTGTTTTGCCAAACGTTATTTTTCACAGGAATATGTTATTTAATTTAACATGTGATGGGTTTACTATTGTTATTATTTATTTATTTATTTTTTATTTATCTTTTTTGAGACAGTTTTTGCTCTTGTTGCCCAGGCTGGAGTGAAGTGGCACGATCTCAGCTCACTGTAACCTCTGTCTCTTAGGTTCCAGTGATTCTCCTGCCTCAGCCTCCCAAATAGCTGGGAGGCACCTGCCACCACGCCCAGCTAATTTTTGTATTTTTAGTAGAGATGGGGTTTCACCATGTCGTCCAGGCTGGTCTTGAACCCCTGACCTCAAGTGATCCACCTGCCTCAGCTTCCCAAAGTGCTGGGATTACAGGCGTGAGCCACCACACCCAGCCTATTATTCTTTTTAAATAAATAAATACTTAAAACACATCTCAGTTTTAATTTCTAATGTGATAAATATCAATAAATATAACTCACATAAATATAAAGTGTAAAGAGCCCCTGAGACAAAAATAATTACTAGATGATACATTTTTATTCAGATTCTCCTTGATAAGGTGTTTTTGACTTATGTGTTGCATTAGAGGTAAGCTGTGTTTAATACCTAGATGCTGCCCTTTGAGAATTCAAAGAGTTCATGAAAGTATATTTCTAAAGTATAGAGATTTAACTTCTATAACTAGTTCTAATGATATTCATGAAACTTCAGAGAAACTCACTGTTGCTCAACAATAGAGTTAACAGAACCAACACACCCTCCTTTCTATGAAAAAGAGGAAAATCTGTCAAGGCTCAATGCCACTTCCACACTTTTATTTCAAGTAAGCAAATGTATGTACTTATGGTGTTTATTCCTGAAATTGCTTCCTGCCTTTGAAAAGGATCTAATCAACCACTACATTTCCTTGGCTCAATAAAGAGTAAAGGGATTTCACTGATACTTGATTAATTCAGTGCTTAAATTTCATTTCTGCTATAATTTCATTTTTAAAAAATAGGTATATTTGTCATGCAAAAGCTTTTTCTAGTCAATGCATATCAAACAAACACATTTACAGGCTAAAAAGTGAAAATTACCATCATTAATTTTTATTTCCATAGAATTGTTTGCCTTGTTTTCACATCGTGTGTCAAATAGTAGTTCAGAAAAGTAGTTGGGTCTGAGGTAATTGGGTCTAAGAAATTGGGTCTAAGGAAACTGCTAGAAGACAATGCTAGTGCATTGACTGTTTGGGAAAAAGACCTTTCAAAGACTCTCTTTTACAGATAGATTGCTCTTTTATTTTCCCTGTTGATGATCAACTTCCAGTGGTATAAGGGGACAAAACCTTGCTATCCACAGAGAGGTCCTTGGACCAGCAGCATCAATACCACTTGGGAGCTTGTTAGAAGTGCAGGATATCAGGTTCCACCCTAGGCCTACAGAATCAGAATCTGAATTTTAAAAAGATCCCCATTTGATGCCTAACCACATTAAAGTTTGAGAAACACTGCTATTAGGGATACAAATAATATTTTCTCCACACTTTTTTGGTTGTTTTTTTCTGACTAGTATTCAACTTCTCTTTTAGAACAATCTTAAACAATGTAATCAGGGTACTCAGACTTATTCCTGGATTGTTAAAATATTTACTCCTACCAACCATTTTGAAATAAATAAAGATACTTAAGCCCTGTCTTCTAAAATGCCTTATCAATGAAAAGGTCAAAGAACTCAAGAAATACAAATTGAAACCTAAATGTAGGGCAACGGTAACTGATGAAAAGAATCAATAAATATTTACATTTTAAAGTATTTTGTCTTAAATGAGCCTGTTTTTAAGGAAAAACATTTATTGAAGCATGAGGTTCTTCCATCTAGCCCTTTATTTGATCAATACCACCTTTTTAGATTGGAAAAAGATCGATTTGCAAGATAGTCTGATAGACATTCTTTAACATACTATACTTGCCTGCCAGATACCAGTAGCAGCCCCTTGACAGTTTCATCCAAACTCCAAACTTTGAAGTGTAGTGAAATCATTTTTTAAAGGAAAATAAAAGCTTTTATCCAAACATCTTCTTTATACTCCCCAAAGTTGGCCTGTTTGAATGGTCAGCTCCCACACTTGGTAGCTCTACGGTAGTCTGCTTTAGGTCAGTGGAGATCATGGGCAATCTTCCCGGAAATGACAAAAGATCACTTTATAAAACCTGGCCATGTTTTGCAACAGTTGGTTATTTTTGCTTCAGAGAAGCAGGCAATGAAGAAATATGGCAAAGTATGAGGAAAAGCACATTATGGCAATATGATGTCATTTTTTCATATTCTGTGTATATTTCAATGCTTCTGTCATTTGGAATGTGGCCTTCCCCTGGTTAAAGATCATGAGATTTAAATAGGTGTGACCCAGCACTTTATAAACTCAGGGCTTTTAATGTTGATCACGTAAACACTTAGCTGCAGGGTGTATAACAAAAGGCATATATGAAAGACCTACCTGTGTGTAAAGCATTATGTTAATTAAAGGTTATAACCACATCATTATGTACTTCAGGAATTTAGATAATGATTATCTATTCTTTCTTTTTATGTACTACTAATTTTAATGTAGTTCAGTGATACATGCTTAAGAATATGTGCTTTCAGTACTCTGATAAAAATGACTGTCAGAATGTGAATATATTTCACACTTCGTACATATTCCATTAGTCATTACTAGAGGAAAAAATGTGAATAATTTATTGGTGAAAAGTTTGAATTAATCTGCTGACAACTTAAATCATACATAAAGGTTCCTAAGGGTGTGGGGCTGTGGGGGAAAAAGGCATGCTTTTTGTTGATAAGAAGGGTAACTCCTTGAAGGACAGAGAAAATAATTTTACCTTCTACAGAAAAAGCACACAACTAACTAATCTATTTCCTTATAGTGTAATCATCTTGGGTAAATTATTTCTTTACACTTTATATTTATAACTGTTTTTAATTATAATGATTCTGTATGGATTTGGCCACAGATATATATATATATGTATATACACATATTCAAATGCATTTATTTTTACTTATTTTAATATTTATTTATTTATGTTTTAGAGAAAAGGTCTCACTCTGTTGCCCAGTCTGGAGTGCAGTGACATCACGGCTTCCTGCAGCCTCAACCTTCTAAGCTCAAGCAGTTCTCCTGCCTCAGCTTCCCAAGTAGCTGGGACTACAACCATGTACCACCACTTCTGGGTAATTTTTAAATGTTTTGTTGAGATAGTATTTCCCTATGTTTCCCGGGCTGGTCTGCAATTCCTGGGTTCAAGCGATCCTCCTGCCTCAGCCTCCCAAAGTGCTGGGATTACAGGCATAAGCCACTGCACCTGGCCTGCATTTATTTTTAAAAGATCCATTTTAGATCATTTCATTTAAAAACTAAAATATTTACATTTAGAATAAAACTAAAAATCACTAAAAAGTATAAATTACATGGAATAATATTCTACCTAGAGAAGATACAGACAGGAACAGGAACTGAGGTGTAGTGAGAGAGAGTTTTTGAAAGTGGGGAGTAAGAATATAAAATAAATGAATTGAGATACTTTGAGAACTGCTAATTCTAGGTAAAATCTAGGTGAATAATAATAATAAAGTTAAAATGTATTGAGTATGATGTTATATATGTAATTTTTTCCATTTAATTCTAAAATGACCCTTTAAGATTTGATGCTATTGCTTTGCCTGTTTTCAAATGAGGAAACTGAGGCACAAGTTATGTCTTAAGGTTGCACAACTTTAAATAGCATCAGACCTAAGAAGTTAGCCCAGCAGCTCATGCTCTTTAACCCTGTGCTATGCTGAGCCTGGCTACTGTGTCCCACCTCAGGGTTTGCCTGCCAAGAGAGTCCACAGCTCAGAGCCATGTGCTATAAGATTGCTGATCAGATGATTTTCCAGCATGATCTTCATTCACTGACTCCACTTCCTCATCTCCCTTTCCCTGATCAGTCCTGCAATCAAGCTTCCATTCTCACCACATTTTATAAAATAATGTTTTATTTTGAAATCAAGTTTTTGTTTTTGTTTTTTTCTGAGATGGAACCTGGAGTGCCGTGACGTGATTTTGGCTCACTGCAACTTCTGTCTCCCAGATTCAAGCGATTCTCCTGCCTCAGCCTCCCCCAGTAGATGGGATTACAGGCATGCGCCACCACATCCGGCTATTTTTTTTTTGGTCCTTTTGTATTTTTAGTAGAGACAGGGTTTCACCATGTTGGCCAGACTGGTCTTTAACTCCTAACCTCAAATGATCCACCTGTCTTGGCCTCCCAAAGTGCTGGGATTACAAGCATGAGCCACCAAGCCCAGCCATATTTTGAAATCATTTAAGACTCATATAAAAAGCAGCAAAAATAGTACAGAGTTGTTCTGTATCCTCCCCAAACTTGGTATTATCAGCATTTTTTGTATTAGCCATTCTCAAAGGTATACACTGGTATCTCCTTGTAGCTTTACTTTACATTTCCCTGATGGCTAAAGATACTGAAGATGCTCATTTGCCATTCGTACACCGTTCAAGTCTTTTGTCCACTTTCAAATTGGATTTCTGTGGTTTTTTTCAATTCTGAGTTCAGAATTCTTGATGTTTTGAATAAAGTTCTATATCAGTTATATGATTTGCAAATATTATCTCCCTTGCATAGCTTGTCTTTTTATCCTCTTAACAGGATTGCTCTCAGAGTTAAAGTTTTTAATTTTCTTAAAGTTTAAATCATTGGTTGTTTTCTCTTAGGGATCATGTCTTTGGTGTCATGTCTAACAACTTTTCGCCTAACTCCAAGTCATGAAGTTTTTTTTTTCCCTACGTGAAGTTTAGGTCAAGGTTTTTTCCTATAATCGTCCAATGTTCTAACACCATTTGTTGAACAGACTATCCTTCCTCTCAACTAATTTTTGAAACTGTTTTCACCAGGGTTGCTAATGGCCTCCTACTTTCCTGATCTAAAGGAACAATGACCTGTAACACATTTTAGCAATGGAGTGTTGGTGTAGACTGTGTGCTTTGTAACAACGGTGACATCAGGAGCTCCTTCACCTGGACATTGAGTGAATGGAGGGAGAGTGCTGGCCTCATCCATCACCCACCGGAGGGGTGCAACACATTCAGAGTGGTGGGAGCAGCCCTGACTATACACTGCCTGCTCACGTAGCACAAACCAGGTCTGTCTACACATATTTTCCTAAATTGCGATAGACAATGATCTTTCAGGAATATTTTCTATCTGCACTCCTTGAAATAAGAAGATGATATTGTAGTTTTAATTTTTATTTTAAATATTTTTTCTTATTATAAGAGTAATATAGTATATGCTCATTGTAAAAAATTTGGAAATTACTTAACACCTCCTCTTGCTCTTCTCTCTCCTCCCTTCTTCCTTCTTTTGCTGCTTTTCTTCCTTTTCATTCTCCTCCTCCTCCTGCTGCTGCCCCTTTTGCCCCTTCTCCTTGTTCATAGAACTCATATACATAAGGGTGGTCTACTTCTGTGGAAGAAGGAAAAAAGTGAGAGAGAGAGGCTTAGATGGATGGAGGATGGAGGTTAGAGCAAATATCATAAAAATAACATGTTCAATCTTAGTAGTAGGGACATGGAAGTCTATTTTTATTTCTTCTATTCTGGTCTGTAGACTTGAAATGTTTCAGAAATAAAATAAAAATGAATAAAAGCCCTCAAGGCATTTACTTTCAGATGAAGAGACACTAAACATTTATGATCTTTATTATTAAATTATACGGTACTGAACTAAGAGGTTAGAGGCAGAGCATCCCCACCATCCCAGAGATGAAGGAATGCTGCTCCTGACTATTTAAAATGCACTAGTCCTTTTCTTAAATGATATGAAAAATAAGAGAGAATGTAATCTGTCCTGGATGTTTGGGTAGGTGACAGATGGAAGATGAATGAGGTATTTTCTGTATAGGCATACTGTTCTTTGCTATGCATGACAGAATGAATAAATGACCTGCATGGCAATTTTGGAAAATTTCCTGATGTGTTAAGATAATAAGAGCAGGCAAGTTAGCTGACTGGGAGCTATTAGTTTGGCAAGTTAGAATTGCCATTCATAGTCAAGTCACAGATTTTACAGAAGTTTTCTAGGTTTAGTTTGCTGGTGAGTCTGTAACTTTTCAATATGTTCCCTTTTTTAGACATCTTGGCCTCCATCTGCTACCTGATTAGGCTCTGGAGACTTAATATTGAAATATAAATATTAATAACCTCTAAAGATGGAGGTATCTGTCTAAAAGGTACAGCATTTTTAAGTTTGCATCTTGCAATGGTGTCCATGTTCTAAAGTGAAGTACAGAACTAGCGCAATGATTTAGATGATTCAAGCAAAAACACTTTACAAAGCTCTAATTACCTGGACACTTAGGCCAAATCTATTTTTGGCACAAAGTATTCAGACAGCTACTTCATTTTGCATAGACAGATACAGATTATGTCAAACTCAACTTGTTGCCTATACTTTAACACACACATTTTTACAAATGCTTTTTTTCCCCCTTTGGAAAAACTACAGCAATGATTTTGCTTGAGAAATTTTCCTATTCTTGGAATCTTGTCTCTCTTTGGACAAGCCTCTTGCCTCTACGGGGTCTCTTGTTCCTTCGCTATAGAATGTAGGGTTCGGACTTGATGAACTTTAAGCTCCCTTTCATATTCATGCTTTTAGGTAAAAATCTTTGTGAGCCCTCTTTTCTGTTGGACTTTAGTTTTTCAACTGGGATATGACGTTAGGTAATCATTCTCCTGCAGAACTGGGCGCTGAGGGAGGGAGGAGAAAGTGAGCCACCCTGATCCACACGTTCTCCATGCAGGCAGAGAAGACAACATATCTTCACAGCTCTCCCACTGTGTGGCTGCTTGGGGGAAAGATGCTGCCAAATGAATGAAAGAAGGCTGGAATGGTGAGTGACCAGATCACACCTGTAGGAGTTTGGACTTCAGTCTCTAAGAGCTGGGGTGCCACCTGAGGTTTTCAGGCAGCACAGTTATATATTTCAATAAAAGAACCTCTGGCTAAAGTGTGAAAGATGATGGGAGAGCTAAACTGGAAAATGAGGCACAAGGTAGGAGGTTACTGCAGTAGTTTAGGTAAAAAATGACAAAGACATAGACTAAAGCAAGTGGAGAAAAAAGAAACATTTGAGAAATTTTAAGGAGCTGACTTTGTCACAGCTTCATGGGTGATAGGGTGTAATGAGTGAGAGCGAGCACTTAGGGTATCTTGCCTGCTTCTCCATGCAAATTTTGCATTCTTTTCTATGCTACATCCTCATGTATTCTAATCTAAAAGTAATGTTTTGATTACTACTGATTATAGTTAAAAATTTCAGATAAAATTATCTATGTTTCTTCTGTGTATTCAGTTTCAGAAGTGCAGGTATAGAAAGGGAAGAAAAAGAGGCAATGGTTAGAACCCTAAGGAAAGCTAACATTTAAGGGGCAGGCAGAGGTAGAGGAGCTGGTAAGGAGATTAAGGAGGAATGGTCAGATAAGCTGGGGGTAAAGCTGAGAAAAACGTTACCATGGAAATGGAGAGAGGAGAGAACTACAGGGACGATAGACTAACAGGGTCACATGCTGCAGAGAAGTCAAGGAAGTTAATGGAAATATTAACTTTGAGTTCAGAAATTAACAAAGTCTTGTTGATTTTAGTGAAGGCGCATTCTGGTTACAGACACTAGATTGTCATGAGTGGAGAAGTAAATGAAGAGTAGAAAAGTAGGGCAATGATCCTGAGCTACCCTTTTCAGGAATCTTGACTGTAAAAAGAAAGAGCACTGAGAGGGCAGTTTGTTCAGTGGGAAGCACAGCGTTTTTGTTTTTGTTTTTTTTTCAAGTGTCAGAGAGATGAATATTTTTGTAGATTGCACAGAAAGACTCAGTAGAAAAGGAAAGATAGAAACTACAGATAATTAATCTCAATCTTTCAAATTCTAGAAGGTAAATGGGAAGTTTTAAAGATTTTAAAATATATATACTATATCCTTTAACTTTCATTTCTAGAATGTTATCCTAGTTTTACATGCTTTGAACAATTTTCTGTAACTTAAACTCCACAATTAGAATTGTATCTTGAATATTTAATTAAAAACAAAATGGGCCGGACGCGGTGGCTCAAGCCTGTAATCCCAGCACTTTGGGAGGCCGAGACGGGCGGATCACGAGGTCAGGAGATCGAGACCATCCTGGCTAACACGGTGAAACCCCATCTCTACTAAAAACTACAAAAAACTAGCCGGGCGAGGTGGTGGCGCCTGTAGTTCCAGCTACCCGGGAGGCTGAGGCAGGAGAATGGCGTAAACCCGGGAGGCGGAGCTTGCAGTGAGCTGAGATCCGGCCACAGCACTCCAGCCTGGGTGACAGAGCGAGACTCCGTCTCAAAAAAAAAAAACAAAATGAACAGAGATTTGTACAATTTTAGCATCAAATAATTGGTAACTGCTTACATACTCAACATTGAGAAAATTTCCATTGGCTGCTGTAAGAATATTTAGGTGAAAATTATTGCGTTTTTATGTTGGATAGGTTAGACAGGCTCAAAATACTTGTCATACCCAGGAGCCCTTTCAAGATGTTCCTCCCCACTTTTTTTCTTAAATCATATTTATTCAGGCATAATTTACATGTAAGAAAATGCACTCATTTTAAGTGTCCATTTCAAAAAGCTCTGACAAGTTTCACACCAGTGTAACCGTCACCATAATCAAAATAAAAAGCACTTATATTACCTCAAAGAGTTCCCTTCCCCCCTTCCTAGTTCATCCTCACCCTGCTACTGGCCATAGGAAATCCCTGACCTGTTGTTTTCTGTCACCATAGATGTGTCTTTTCTAGAGTTTTAAATAGCATAGTGTGTACTCTTTTCGTCTGCCATTTTTAGCTCACTATTATGTTTCCAAGATTCTTCCATGTTGTTGCAAGCAAATATTGGTAGTTATGCCTTGTTATCGTTGAGTAGTGGAGTCATGAGTATACCAAATTCGCACATTTATTCACCAGTTGATGGACATTTAAGTTGTTTTCAGTTTTCAGCTGTTAAGAATAAGCTGCTGTGAACATTCATTTACAAGCCTTTGTGTGAAGGTATGTTTTCATTTTGCTTGGGCAAATACCTAGGAATGGAATTGCTGTATCATAGGGTCAAATGGTAAGTGGTGTTTAGCTTTACGAGAAACTGCCAAACTGTTTTCCAAAATGGCTATACACTTTTTACATTCCCATCAACACTGTATGAGAGTGCCAGTTGTTGTATACTCTCCCAACCCTTGATAAATCAGCCTCTTGACATTGTAGCCATTCTAATGGGTATGCAGTGGTCTCTCTTGTGTGTCAGTGATGACTCATGATATTGAGCATTTCTCATATGCTTTTGGGAATTTGTGTATCCATTTTTAAGTGCTGTGTATTTAAATCTTTTGCTTATTTGAAGATTAAATTGTTTGCCTTCATCTTCCTGAGTTGCAAGTCTTCACATATTCCAGATCAAGTCCTTTGTCACATAGAAGTAGTATACACATTTTCTTTCAGTCCTTGGCTTTTTAAATGATATTATTAGTGATATCTTTCCAAGAGCAGACATTTTAAATTTTAAGTCTGACTACTTTTCAAAAAAAAAAAAAAATCATGTTTTTTTATTACTTAGGAATCTTTTTCTGTTCCAAGGTTGTGAAAAAAATCTCTCAGTTTTTCTTCTAGAAGTTATATAGTTGGGAGGCCGAGGTGGGCAGATCACCAGAGGTCAGGAGTTCTAGACCAGCCCAAACAACATGGAGAAACCCCGTCTCTACTAAAAATACAAAATTAGCCAGGTGTGGTAGCACACACCTGTAGTCCCAGCTACCTGGGAGGCTGAGGCAGGAGAATCGCTTGAACCTGGGAGGCAGGGGTTGCGGTGAGCTGAGATTGCATCACTGCACTCCAGACTGGGCAACAAGAGTGAGACTGCGTCTCAAAAAAAA
>NW_012115378.1:2932843-2935099 GCF_000951035.1 Colobus angolensis palliatus
TTGGTTTTTGCTTTCATCTTTATTATTTTATTTCTCCTACTTACTTTGTTTTAATTTGACTTTTTCTTTAGCTTCTTAGGGTCCATAACTCCTTTTATGGTGTGGCTTCTGCATACTGTGCCTGGGGTCACCAGACTGGTATCATGTGGCCCCAGCACACTGAGAGATGGTGGACCTCAGTGAGCAGCTGATGCCATGTATTGATTTGCCAGTGGCCCGTAAGACGTTATGGAGTAAAAATTCTTTTCAAAATCATTGAAGTGATTAATGGATAATTGTATTGTTTCTGTCAAGAGGTTGAGAGCAAACAACAGAGTGAAAGTTTAGTTGTGAGAGTAGAATATTCTCAGATAGTGAGTATTTGAGTCAAATAATGGTGCCCATTAATTAAGTAATGCATTTCTGCCACCGAAGGGACAGCAAAGTAGTTGTTAGCACTGCCGTGGATGCTAGAAGACCTTGTAGTTTGTAATTAGGTTCTAATCTTGGTAGAGCCTGGTTGTATGGCTGATCTTGCATTTCGACAGGGCCTGGACATGTTACTGAGTTTGCCTTTTCTTTGCATGAATAACTTTACCATTCACTCTTCTTCATACTTGATGTTACAAAGCAAGTCTCTGATCAACTACTCCTGAGAACCAAATGGGAAAAATTTTAGTGATAAAGCAAAAACAGAAGACCCAATTTTATGTGTGTATTGTGTGATTCCATGGCAAAAACATGTAGGAAATAATTGAAAAGAAGTATATGGGATTATACATAACTTTCATTTCCTTGTTTGTATTTTTCTTGCTGAAACCAGATTTCTTTAGACCTCACTTGCCTGTATACAAAGATATTAAGTGTAGTAACCCAAATATCTCTGGCATAATTCCCTGCCTGTTTACGCAGAACTTGGCTCCTTGTAAACCCACCTCCTTTTCCAACATAAGGAATTCCCAAACATCATTGATCTGAGGTAGAAACTAGGAGTATCCTAGACTCAAGTAGGAACCTTAGCGATATATATTTTTTATTACTAGCATGTATTACAATGTCTTCATTATTCTCAGATTCTATATTTTCACATTTATTTATAACCCCAGATTAATGCTTGCAATGTTTTCTGGTCACTCATGGACATGTGCAGAGTGGAAAAAAAAAAAAGGAGCCACCACAATGTTACCAGCTGCGTGAGCAAGGTGGTGTCTGTCTTCTTGCTTCAGCTCTCATGCTGTAAACAAGTGTCCTTCTAGTGGTCTATTTAGTGCCATGTTTTTTACACTTTTGTGCTTTTTGTTAATAATTGTGCTGTTTGAAGTGGCCCCAAAGCATAGTGCTAAAGTGCTGTTTGGAGTTCTTAAGTGCAAGAAAGCTTTAATATGCTTTACAGAGAAAACATATGTGTCAGTTTTGCTTCAGGCATTAATTACAGAACTATTGGCTGTGAGCTCAATGCTCGTGAATCAGCAATATATATTAAATAAGGTGTTTTTAAACAGAAACACAGAAAAACAAGGTTATGTATTGATCGGTTGATTAAAACGTTGTGATTAGAAGCTTGCTGGGACCTAACTCTGTATTTCCCCTAGGAGCAATGGTTCAGGATCTACTAATCCAGTGTTCATGGTGGCTTTATAGAACACAACTATCACAAATAATGAGAATTGACTGTATTTTAAGAGGGAAAATAAAGATCTAACAAAAATACAGACTAGAATACATATGAACCAGTAAGATTAACATTAATAATTCTAACTGATGGAGGAAGGCCAGAAATTGTAAAAGGATGTGGGGTCCAAGATCCAGAAGCCAGGTACCTTTCCATTTTAGGCTTGAGGGAAAGAGATAAGGTAGTAATCAGAGGAAGAAAATTTGAGGGGATGGAAGGGAATGGCAGAGTTGAAGAGCAAATTTAAGGAATTAAGGTCATCTACTAAAGACGATGTGGGGGGTTAATCAAGGACTCAAAAAGGATGTCAGCATTTTGGAACAGTCACTGAGAGGTACTAAGGCTAAAAAATGAAATTGTACTTAAAATGAAAGAACAAACAACACTATTATAATTTATGACTTTTTTTATTAAGATACATAGAAAAATGAGGTTTATAAGCAGATTGTATGGAATCTATTAAACAGGCAGAATACTCACAAAATAATATTGTTTTCCCTAAGTCCTTGGCCAGGCTTCTATATTGGATGTGTGGTGGCAGAACTATCATTTTCAGGCAAAATGTATATGTTCTTGATACTAAAATAAATTGTTTACGTGATTTT
>NW_012115378.1:2936919-2958223 GCF_000951035.1 Colobus angolensis palliatus
ATTGATCTGAGGTAGAAACTAGGAGTATCCTAGACTCAAGTAGGAACCTTAGCGATATATATTTTTTATTACTAGCATGTATTACAATGTCTTCATTATTCTCAGATTCTATATTTTCACATTTATTTATAACCCCAGATTAATGCTTGCAATGTTTTCTGGTCACTCATGGACATGTGCAGAGTGGAAAAAAAAAAAAGGAGCCACCACAATGTTACCAGCTGCGTGAGCAAGGTGGTGTCTGTCTTCTTGCTTCAGCTCTCATGCTGTAAACAAGTGTCCTTCTAGTGGTCTATTTAGTGCCATGTTTTTTACACTTTTGTGCTTTTTGTTAATAATTGTGCTGTTTGAAGTGGCCCCAAAGCATAGTGCTAAAGTGCTGTTTGGAGTTCTTAAGTGCAAGAAAGCTTTAATATGCTTTACAGAGAAAACATATGTGTCAGTTTTGCTTCAGGCATTAATTACAGAACTATTGGCTGTGAGCTCAATGCTCGTGAATCAGCAATATATATTAAATAAGGTGTTTTTAAACAGAAACACAGAAAAACAAGGTTATGTATTGATCGGTTGATTAAAACGTTGTGATTAGAAGCTTGCTGGGACCTAACTCTGTATTTCCCCTAGGAGCAATGGTTCAGGATCTACTAATCCAGTGTTCATGGTGGCTTTATAGAACACAACTATCACAAATAATGAGAATTGACTGTATTTTAAGAGGGAAAATAAAGATCTAACAAAAATACAGACTAGAATACATATGAACCAGTAAGATTAACATTAATAATTCTAACTGATGGAGGAAGGCCAGAAATTGTAAAAGGATGTGGGGTCCAAGATCCAGAAGCCAGGTACCTTTCCATTTTAGGCTTGAGGGAAAGAGATAAGGTAGTAATCAGAGGAAGAAAATTTGAGGGGATGGAAGGGAATGGCAGAGTTGAAGAGCAAATTTATGGAATTAAGGTCATCTACTAAAGACGATGTGGGGGGTTAATCAAGGACTCAAAAAGGATGTCAGCATTTTGGAACAGTCACTGAGAGGTATTAAGGCTAAAAAATGAAATTGTACTTAAAATGAAAGAACAAACAACACTATTATAATTTATGACTTTTTTTATTAAGATACATAGAAAAATGAGGTTTATAAGCAGATTGTATGGAATCTATTGTACAGATTGTTTAAACAGGCAGAATACTCACAAAATAATATTGTTTTCCCTAAGTCCTTGGCCAGGCTTCTATATTGGATGTGTGGTGGCAGAACTATCATTTTCAGGCAAAATGTATATGTTCTTGATACTAAAATAAATTGTTTACGTGATTTTCAAGTGCTAGTCTTTATGTTGTATGTTTGCAGACATCTACTTAGTAGTAATTGGCAATTATTTATTGAATATCTACTAGATTACAGAAACCAGAAATACATAAGAAATTAAACCTAGCCTCAGTCATCAAGAATCTTAGCTAATGGTATATACTCACAAATGAAGAGACAATTATGTTTCAGTGTGGTGAGTGCTGCAATGGGATAGACATGGGATATGTGGGAACACTTGGGAAGCCTCAGACCCAGTACTGGAGGTTTCATGAACGAGAACTGGACTGAGATAACTGGGCTACAAACAGCTGGCTGGGAGGGATTCTAGGTGGTACAAAGACCCACAGATACAAACCACATAAAATTGCATACCAGAATTAATATCAAAGTATCTATTCTATTCTATGTTTGTATTACATTGTCAAAACCAGTGGTTGGCATGAGTGCTCTTATAATTTTTCTGTGTAAAGTTTTATGGGACAATTATCACAATCATCATCAAAATTTTAATGTCAATATTTCTATAACTTGCATTTATTATTTCTTCTTTTAAACTATTACATATTCTGCCACTTTGATTATAATCAGAATATATTTAAACTTTGGCCATAAAATAAATTGTTATCAATTTATAAACACATTAGGCAGAAATAAAAAGAGACATTTGTATGTCTATCATTAAACTATTTTAGAAACTCCACAAAGATGGTTTAAGAACATATTTTGTCACATGGAAAGGATTTGGGGTGAATTTTTTATTTAATATCTTTATTAACTAGCTTTTCTAAAATAGTTTTTAATAACCCTCAAGCATTTTTTATAAGCTAATAGTTTTCTCCCAAGCAAAGCTGTGAGAGAATGTTCAAGTAACAAGCCTTAAAGTTAAGGATTCTGGCAAAGTTTGACGTTATAAACACATATATTGTTTGAAGAATAGATAATCTTTATAAATATTCATCTGGATGAATACTCTGCTTGGAAGTGGTTTATATTTCAAATATAATAAATTTTACGTTGATTTGTCTGTCTTTTGTATATGGAATAGGAGATATAAGTGATTTCAGATATGTTGGGAGTTATTTTTATTCTTCAATTGGCTTTTATTAAAACACTATATAATACTTCCTTGCAACTAGAGTCTTTTTTGCTTTAGGACAATTTAAAATTACATAAATATTTCTTTTTTTCACACACAGATTCATTGAAAACAGTTTGGCACTAATTAGAGAAATTCATGTAAGCTATGTGGCCATATATCGCATATTAGCCATTTTCTCCAACCTGTCAATTGGAAGAATGTTGCTGTGAAAATATGGAGAACAGTATTTAAAATATATGGTTAAACTGCATTTGGCAGTTATCAGAGCTTGCTAAGGGATCTTGCATAATATTAGATGTATTTGAAAGTGTATGATTGGTTTAAGGAATACCACTGTGGGCTTCTTTTTTTTTCTTCCCTAAATAAGTCATTTGAATTCCTATAACTTTTTCTGCATAAGATGAGTGTTGTACTTCATAAGAAATGTGTTATTTATGTCAGTCTATTTCCATGATGCTGCTGTGGTTTCAATTTTATATTGACATAACATAGAGTCATGAATGGGCATTTGGGATATTTTAAAAGTCATTGAATCGATATATTTGAACTGAAATGCTGTCCATTTTTCTGTTTGCTGTTGCAATTAGATGCAGAATGTTTGCATTATTGATAGAGGGCTTTGGGTTAGTAGCTTCATGCAAGTAAATGGGATGTACTATTAATGACAGAAATGAAATTATTTTAAAAATAGTTTCAGTAGAGGAGAGAGAAAAACTAACTTATTAACTTGACATTTTAGATATGAATTATTAAGTTACTGAATATGAAAACTTTATATCACAGAGGTATAGCCAAGAGGAAAATCATATTTGCTTTAGACTAAATGTAGCAGTAAATGAGAACCAGGAATATTCCCTCTTGCGATATCTATGATATACGCATGATAGATTTCCATGTGAATATCCAGATGTTGAAGAAATTCTCAGTCTTTTTTCATACATTATAGTGGACAGTTGTTACAACTATTAACTTTATACTGTATCATAGCAAATTGTGGACTGCTATTCAGGTTAAGTTGTGCTTATACACAGTTCTCACATAACTAAAGCAAGTGAGTGAGAAAGATACAAGGATATGCATGAAGTCATTCTATATATATATCTGAAAAGAAGCAAATCATTTTAAAATGTTGATACTTCACTAAGGCAAGCTATGCATTTGATCATTGTACACCAGTCTGTTCCAATAGCACATTGAAAAACTGCTGGCCTAGAGGACTCTGGCTATAGAGAACACCCATGATTATAAGTGATCAAGATGTCTTTATTATCAGTGGAAAGTGGCATTACAAGACCTGAATTAATTGCAACATATGGATTTTATTGGATTGAGCCGTTCACCAAGTAGCACTATTGATTAAATGCTAAGATAAATGCTTTGATGAAATCTTGAAATCAATAAATCTATTTGCATTATGACTTTAAATCATTTGTTATTTTAAATGGATGTGATGGTGAGCCATCTGGGAATACAATTTGATGAATTATAGATAAAAATAATGATTGGACTTTACATCAATTTTTGATTTTTGGGGGGGATCTCCAGTTGGGTGCCATTTCTAGAGATTTTTGAGAATTAGGACTTGGGCACATTTGAATAAATATTATATTCCAGGCATTGTGCTTGGGAAGGATGTATGTCCTTGTTAAAAATAAAAGCATTGTTTTCCTTTGGCAATTGGGTGTTGTTTAAAAGATGTAAAGATGTAGTTACCCACAATGACATCATTCTAAGACCTGGAAAATGGAAAAGGTTAAGATGTGGAGAACAGTGGCTCTCAAGTTTTTCTTCAGTGGAGAGATAAGAAATTAAACAACAAAAAGAACATGACACAGGAAACATTTAAGGTGAAAGAATGTTATTTTTTTATAAAAATAACTGAATTAAATATTTTCCTTCAATATCAATTAAAATTTTTTGAAGGAAATAACATAAGAACTTTTTCTTTTTTTCCTTATAAATTATTTATAGGGCAAACAGAAGACTTTTGAGCAGGACACTAAAAAAGACAAGGAAAACATTGGTGCCGATGAAATGCTAAGTGAAGTGTTAGGTAGTTTAATGTACAGTGTAGAGACATGTAGTATTGGCTCATTTCTGTAAACAATGAAAGGATTGTGTCATTTTGATTGCTGCTCCCTCAGGTAATTTCTTAAATGACGAAATGAATGTATCTGCATTTCTAATAATGAAATCAGCTTCATTGCTGGAATGAGATCCTGGTAGCAGACTTCTCAGTCATCTTGCAGCAATGTGGGTAAGCTGTACCTACTGGCTCTCTTATTTATTTAACACCTTTATGTC
Source organism: Colobus angolensis palliatus (assembly GCF_000951035.1). Taxonomy (NCBI): domain Eukaryota; kingdom Metazoa; phylum Chordata; class Mammalia; order Primates; family Cercopithecidae; genus Colobus; species Colobus angolensis. Next base: position 2,941,638 of record NW_012115378.1, read on the forward strand.
AGCAGTGGTCTAAGTGGTGGGAGTACAGTTTTTTTTTTAAATCCGTGATTTTTCAGTTTACTGAGAAGAGTGAATGTAACAAGTATAAGACATTCACAAGGGAAAAAACAGCAGCTGCATTCTTCCCCATCTCCCCTGCCTATACATATAAGACCTAGCTTAGTCATTGTGACTGATTGTGCAGAAACATTACTCACAAAATACCCACACACATTTCCTAATACCCATATCATGAAATAGGATCATGTGACAAGTTATGGTCAGTGAGTTGGAAGTAGAAGTAGAATTGATATAGTTCACTTCCAGGAGAAAGCATTATTAACAGGTATGTGATGCTCCAGTTCTCTCTCCTTCACTGTGGTGACCCGGAAGCCATGTGTTCTAGATGGTATAGGTATAACAAGGAATTAGACTGGGTTCTTGAGTCATCATTTTGAAGGGAGCTATGCTTAAGAGCCTCTAGACTCAAGGTAGACTTGCTATGTGTTAATCCATTGATAGATCATGATTGTTGATCTTGCAGCATAACCTCTTGTGCTGACTAATGGTTTGCCAATATCTGATATTCCCTTACTGCTGCCATCAGTAATCCAGAAATGAAACTTCTAAGCACATTAACAGTGTTCTAGGAAATTTTAGGGGACTAATTCTTTAATTCTTTAACTTATAATTTAAACATATGATAGCTTAACCTTAATCTCACCTACCCTTTTCCCTTACTACAAACTTTTCACTTTTGGCCCAGTATTTTAGTTGGACAAAGAAAATGTGCTACACTCGAGTAGGCTAGGTGATTCCATGCCTAACCTTGATGTTGCTGGATTTTTGTTAAACAGGATCTTTGGAACTTGAACCTGCTGCAGGTAACAATAACAAGTCAGCACAGTCACTACTTAAGAGAGATTGGTGCTGATAAGCACTCTAATGACTCCTGTTGTCTGCATAATGATGATGGTGATGGTAATGCTAATGTCAGCTAACATTTCTATGGCACTTTAGTATGTACCAATCATGAGTTTAAATTCTTTTCTATATAATAACTCATTTAATTTATAGTTAATGGTTTTCCCCAATTCTACTTCTACTCGCTGTGAATACTAACTTCATTTCACTGCTCAGTGAAATTTCTTCCAACTCCTCCAGAAACAATGATCACTTCTGAGCTTCCTTACCACTTGGTACCTATTTTTGTTAAGCATGTATAAGATTATATTGTAATTATTTGTTGATGTGTCTCGACCATCATATAACCCACAAGGGCTGCTTCTTGTTCAATTTTGTATTCCCCAAACTTACACATTGTCTAGAACAACAATCAACATAAGATGAATGATTGAAAACATAAATTTAATAAATGAGTGAATAAAGAATTGAAATTATATGAGTTTTTCTATTTGTTATGGCCAAGAGAGTACCGACAAATAAAAAACTGGGAAAATGGTCTTTTTACAATGAAAACAAAAGATTTTTACAGCTTTAGAGTAACCGTGAAAATTTATAAAAATAATTTTAGACTTCACCTTCAAAGCAGCTTTTAATCAGGTATATTCTTTGGCCTGAATAATCAGATGTGACCTCAGTGGGGAAAATAACACAAGAGCATTAGAAAGACGGATTTGTAAGGAGTCTCTTTTCGTGCCTAGAAGTTGGTATTTTATACCCTTTGGGACATGGGTAGAAAATGGCCTAGTGGTCCTAGCTAGGGTCTAGGACTTAATGGAGTGGTTCTCTATAATCAGATATGAGACCTTTTAAGTAACTTAAAGGCAAAACTGCAAAAGCGTAAAATCTAGTAGCAAAGCAACAGTGTTCATTGGCCTTCACTAGGATTCAAGGTTCAAATTGTTATTATTTGCTATTTAATAAAAGAGAAATAATGCAACTGAAGGTTTCCTTTCAGAATTAAAGCATTCTGATAAATGATTCTATTGGAACTTTGACATAATTTTTATTCCAATTGGTTAAAGTCAAGGTCATTGATGGGTATGTGGACTTCCAGGCAAAAAAGGATGTCTCAGGAAGAACTCTTGAACATTCCTTACTGTATTGTCAACTTGGGAAATATTAAGGCTCTGAAATCTTCAAATCCGAAAGGAAAATAAAAAAATTCTACTTCTATGATTAGTAACAGTAGTAGTAACAGACGTTTATTGAACTCTTACCATGTTTCAGGCATGCTACTAATCCTGTATGCATTTTACCTTATTAAGTCTTCCAAGCATCTTTTTGAGAGTTGTGTGATTATTTCCATTTTACTGATAAGGAAACTAAGGCACAGAGAGGTTAAGTAAATTGCCCTTGTCACAATCTCACATAGTTAATAAGCAACCCTAAAGCTCAATTCTTAATCTAACACTGTACAGGCTCCCTATGGATGGGAATGAGGTTCTTCTTTTTCTTCTTTTCCCCATCTTAATTGGGGTATAATTGACAAATAAATTCATCTATATTTAAGGTATACAACTTGATGCTTTGATATACCCATACATTGTGAAGTGACCACCAAACCACAATCAAACTAATTAACATATCCATCATCTCCCAAAGCTGCTTTTCTTTTGATATGGTCAGAACACTTAAGATCAACCCTCTTAGCAGATTTCAAATATAAAATACAGGATTATTTACCATAGTCTCTATACTGTATAGTAGATCTTCAGCACTTATTCATCTTGCATAACTGAAGCTTTGTATCCTTTGATCACCACTCCCCATTTCCCCCAGCCCCGAACTCCTGGCAACTGCTGTTCTACTCTGTGCTTCTATGAGTTTAACTATTTTAGATTCCTCATATAGGTGAGATCATACAACATTTGTCTTTCTGTGTCTGTCTTATTTCACTTAGCATATTATCCTCCAAGTTCATCCATATTGTTGTAAATGGTAGGATTTCCTTCTTTTTCAAGGCTAAATAATATTTGTGTGAGTGTATGTGCTTATTGTGTATCACTCCTGTGGCTCTTTTCCATGTTGCTGAGGTTAGGGAACAAGCTGGACTAGTACAAGGCTCATTCCTTTTAGCACCTTCCCACCAAAAAGTACTTTCCTGCTAGGTCTACTATGGTTGGTCAGGAGGTTGGGGAACATACTCTTTTCTGAGAATCCTTTGCAACCGACAACTCTAATCTGGGTTGTGCCTAAGATTGGACAACGAGGACTTAAAAGAAACTGCCGACTCTCTGCCATTCAAAGGGACAATCTATGCTGTGTGGTCCAGATATCTCATGTATGATTTTTTCATGATTCTCTGCATAATAAAAATTTGAAGAGACCACATGCTTTAAGAAAATATTATTAAAAAAGAAAGCCAAACAATCTGAATTTCAACTTAGGGCTAATGAATATCTGGAACTCTTTTCTGCAGACATTTTTATCACAGGTGGTTGGACCACATGTCTTTTTTAAACAGCTTATAGGTGCCTATACAAATTATATAATTAGAAAGATTTCATCTTTGTGGTAAATGGAAGTAACTAGGGAATTTTAAAACTATCTGAGCATAGTTTTGTATCGGCAATAATAAAAATAACAGATTATGTTTCGCAACTGAATTTTGATATTTGTACAACTCAAAGTACTTTTACTAGTGTATTATATGATTAGATTTATAGAAACAGTTTTTGAGGTACATAGCTTGGGTGTTCTTATGAATTCTTACTTTATAGATGAGAAAACAGATGCTTGTTAGGTTACATGACTTGACCACAACTAATGGGGACTCACATCATATGCTCTGCCTTAAACCTTATAGTTTCCGCTTTGTAGCACCTGACCTTTCTACCCAACCCATGACTCAGCTCTGTGGCCAGCCTCATGAGGGGATTAAGGAAAAGGGGAAGAAGAGGCCTAAGTAATTTTTTCATAGATATTGAAAATTGATTCATAGGACCTGGAAATTCAAATGTTGAAAGCACAGCTATCATCACAGCTAATTATGGGGTTGCAGATGAGTTCAACTTATCTGGGCTCAATGACTAAGGCTTTTAGATTCTCTCCTTCCCTCCCTCCCTTCTTCTCTTTCCAGAACTTGTTTAGCTAAAGTGACTTATGAGTCATTCAACAAATATTTACAAAGCCCTAATCCTTGCCTAGAAAATGTTCTTCTCTGAATGCCAACCTGGCCCCACTGGATTTGAACAGTAAGTTCTGAAAAGAGGATCTAAGCTTTGGCATGCTGTTATCGGTTCAGTATTGCCTGGCTCCTTAGGGACTTAAATGGCATAGTAATTGGGAGCAAAAATTCCCATTGTACACATGCTATGTATAAGACATAATGCAAGATATTTGGGATGAGCAGAAAACAAAATGCAATAAAACATATTCCTTAGAGATCTTATAATTTAGCAAAATAGTTTCTAGGCCTACATATTTTGTGTCAATTCATATTTTTTCCTCTCTTAAACAATGTAGATTCTTCAGTATTAAAAGACCTAGTGTAACGAGGAAAAAAGATGTACTCATTTATTTAATACATAGTGAGTATCTGCTATGTGATCAGGTAACATCCCAGGCCCTGGGGAACCAAAGCAGCCTGAAACCACCTTATAAACCTCTGCCTTAACTCAAATCGGGGGAACAATTTGAAAAGAAATAGACATAAAAACTAAATGAAATGGTCCAAATTGTGTTATGTGTAATGAGGCCAAAAATAATAATAATAATAAAATAAAAAATCAAGGGGCTAAGAAAAACACATTTGAAGAGGGGACCTCCTTTAGGTGGGACGCTCATGAAAGCATCTGGAGGGCTTCATTTAACCTGGGACCTAGGGATGAAAAGAGTTAGTCCTCTGAAGAGAGAGGGGAAAGGCCTTCCAGGCAGAGGGAACGGCAGCAAAAAGTCAAAGGGCAGATTTCATTCCCACCAGGGCTGGAGTCAAAGATTCAGATGATGTGGTCAGGATTTGGTCCTGCTCTTTACCTCACAGCTCTGCTTTCCTGTGTAATAGTTTCATTCTGAGTCATGCCCTCATCATGCTTATGGCCAAGGCCCCATGTCCTGCTTGGGGCCGAGAGTACAGGAACCCACGGTGGGAGGATTTTACCAGAGGGAAAACGGATTCTGGGTAGGTAAAAACAACCTCCCCCTCCCCCCTCCCCAATTTGAAAACACTTGAAGCCTGAAAGAGTTCCAAACAGATGGAGGACGAGTGTGGCAGGTTGTGGGAGGAGAGCCGCCAAGATTGGGTGGGGCTGTTAGTGAGGGATGCATCCTCTAGGTGTTAGGAAGAGCAGCTTGGATTGGATCCTAAGAGCACTGGAAAGCTGTTAAAGGGTTTTAAATGGGACTGATATAATTTGATTCATCTAATTTCTAAGTTTTTTTCAAACGTTTGAAATTATTCTCTGTTTGAAAATAATTTCAAATTTATGGACAAGTTGCAATAATAAGAATACTATGTGGGATACTCATCTGCCCTTTGTTCAGATTCACCTAGTGTTAACATTTAGTCTCATTAGTTTTATTATTTGCCTCCTCTGTTTCTCTCTCCCTCTGTCTCTCTCTCTGTCTCTACACATGAGAAAAATCACACACATAAAACATGCCCATATAATATTTTTGAGCCATTTCAGAGTAAGTTGTATTTTGTCATCATAGCATTCTACCCCTAAAACCTTCAGCATGTTTTTATTACTAAGAATATTCTATGATAAAACCTCAGTACAGTTAGCCACTTCAGTACATTTAATTGTAATACAATATGTTAATGAAATCTAACATCTGTATTCCAGTGTTGTCAGTTGACCCAGTAATACCATTTACAGATTCTTCCCCTCTCCTGTACAGGATATAGTATAAGATCACATGTTGTATTTGGTTTTCATGTCTCTTTAGTCTCTTTTAATCTGGAACATTTCTGCAGCCTCTCTTTGTCTTTTATAGCATTGACTTCTTTGAAGAATACAGAATGTTCCCCATTTGGGGTTCCTCTGATGATTCCACATGGTCAGATGGAGATATATGTGCCAGACGGAAATACTACATAAGCGATGTTGAATCTTTCTCACGGTTTCACATCTAGAGGCACATCAAGTCCATCTGCCCATCACTGGGAACACTAATTTTGCTCCCCTGGTGTAGGTGTTGTTCAATTTTTCCTGCTTCTCCTCCTCATTATTATATTATTTTGAAACACATAAACAATCTGTCAGGAGTTACCTAAGACCATGCAAATATCCTGTTTCTCATGAAAAATTTCCCCAGGATTTGGCATCCACTAATAATTTACTGGAATCAATCTTTGCTATGATGATAACAAAATGTGATTTTTCCAAACTGCACTCCTTCCACATTTTATCGGCCAGTTCTATAAACAAGAATACTACCCTCTCTTATTTCTTTATTTGTTATTGGTGTGGACTCACTGACGTAGTTTTTCTAATAGTCTAGACTTTTTTACTGTTCCTGTTTTAGTCATGAAATTATCCCAGATTTGGCCAGTGATAGACTTTTCCAACTGAAACCTGAATCTTGTGACATGTCCCCATGAAATTTTTTAAAGTACATTTTTGCTATCTGGAAAAACAAGATGTTTCATGATTACCTGTACTTTCCTTGACCCAACCTCAGAATCAGCTGTTTTTCTGAGAATCCCTGGTATTTGTTAGGGGGAATGGGCATGGAGACTAATATTTGGGTGCTAGGCATACAAATTGCTATTGGCATGGCTCCAGAGGCAGAGGCAGAAAATATACACACACATGTAAATATGGATACCTACATGTACATGTATACACACATATATACATCAATGTACACATATACATGCATATATACAAACACCTACATATTCTATTTCTAGTTTAGAAATCATGTATTGACACTTATACCTCCAATTGTAATCCACTCCACAGAGTTGTTCATCCTTATTGCTTTTACAGTTAGAGTTTGACTCTCAACAACGTCAACATACTTACTCATTTGCTCAATCCTGTAATGCATCTGAAATAATTTCACACAATTGCTTCTCTTTGTCACTAAACACATCCAATTGTATTTTTTTTTTTTTTTTTTTGAGACAGAGTCTCGCTCTGTCACCAGGCTGGAGTGCAGTGGTGCAATCTCGGCTCGCTGCAACCTCCGCCTCCTGGGTTCAAGCGATTTTCCTGCCTCAGTCTCCCGAGTAGCTAGTATTACAGGTGCGTGCCACCACGCCCAGCTAGTTTTTGTATTTTTAGTAGAGACGGCATTTCACCACATTGGCCAGGATAGTCTTGATCTCTTCACCTCAAGATCTGCCTGTGTTGACCTCCCAAAGTGCTGGGATTACAGGCGTGAGCCACCGCGCACGGTCCAAACGTATTTTAAAAGTTCAGGGTTTGGGCCAGGCACAGTGACTCATGCCTGTAATCCTAGCACTTTGGGAGGCCGAGGCGGGCGGATTGCCTGAGCTCAGGAGTTGGAGACCAGCCTGGGTAACACGGTGAAACCCCGTCTCTACTAAAATAAAATAAAAAATTAGCCTGGAGTGGCGGCGGGCGCCTGTAGTCCCAGCTACTCAGGAGGCTGAGGCAGGAGAATTGCTTGAATCTGGGAGGCAGAGGTTGCAGTGAGTCGAGATCGTGTCACTGCACTCCAGCCTGTAGGACAAAGCGAGACTTCATCTCCAAAAAAAAAAAAAAAAAAAAAATTCAGGGTTTGTTTGTTTTTCTCCTTCTCCCCTGGCCTCCCCAAGCCTGAGGGTATATAATAAAATATTGTGTTCACACATAACTTAGATTCACCCTCTCTCTCTTTTTCTCCTTCCATGTGATTATTTATTTGAACTACAACTGGGTTCACTTGTTTTCGTTTGTTTCAGCTACAGTTTTTCCTCTTTCCCAACCTTGTTGGTTTAATCTTGTCAAGACATTAACAACCTTCTGAAAGAAAAATTAAATGGGAAGTTATCCTCAGAGAAGTGTTACTCCCTCTCACATCCCTTCCGCCCCGTTCACTCTGCTCCCAACCCCTTGGAGGTAACCAACTTCATTGCTTTCTAATGAATCTTCCTTGAACTTCTTTTTTAAGGATAAGCAGGTAAATTCATGCTTTCTTGTTTTCCTCTTTCTTTCTTACAGAAAAGGCACATGTTCTATGTGTTGTTTTGTACTGTGCTTTTTTCAGTTAACAATATCTCCTGAAAATTCTCCATAAAAGTTCATAAATATTGTTCTTTTTCTTTTTCATAGCTGTGTAATACTCCATATGTGTATGTATCATAGTTTTTTTCAATCACCTATGCCCCAACATTTAGATAGCTCCCAATATTTTGCCATGATAGATAATGCCGCAATAAAAGCCTCTTCCACACATGTATTTCCATATGTTGGAGAGCTATCTTCATAGTGAATTTCTAGGCATGGAGTTGCTGGATAAACAGCTAAATGCATATTTACTTTTATTAGTTATTGAAAAACTCCCCTCCATAGAGACTGTGCTATTTCTTCTGTCCCTCCTGCAATCCATTTGAGGGAATGAAATCTCTACTACCTTACAAGACAATGTATTATTCTTTGCCAAACTTTTTGCCATCATTTCTTATTTGGATCAAGTTCATTTTTCAGGAGATTTTTTGGGAAGGGCACATGAGTACATTAGGAAATAATTTTTTGAGTTCTTGCATGCTCAAAGATATTTATTTACAGCATTGATTGTTGAAGAACAGCTTGGATGAATATAATATTATTAATTTACACATTTTTAGTTTTGTTTGAAAATGTTGTTACTATGTTTTGAATATGTCCCTGAAAGGTCATGTGTTGGAAACTTAATCCCCAGTGCAACGGTGTTGGAAGGTGGGGACTAATAAGAGGTGACTAGGGCATGAGGGCTTTAACCTCATGAACAGATTAGTGTCATTATCATGGGAGTGGGTTATTTATCTCAAGAGTGGGCTTGGTATAAAAACAAGTTTGGCCTTCTCTTGCTCTCTCGCTTTTGTCCTCTCTTGCCCTTCCACCTTCCATCATGGGATGATGCAGCATGAACGTCCTCATCAGATGCTGGTGCCATGCTCTTGAACATCCCAGTCTCCAGAACTGTGAGCCAAATAAACTTCTCTTGTTTATAAATTACCCAGTCTCAGATATCCTGTTATAGTGACACAAAATGTACTAAAACAGTGGATCAGTTGTTGCCTTGTTTTGTATGTTGTTTTTGAGAAGGCTGATGCCAGTTTATTTCTCCACCATAAGGTGGATCTTCTAGTAATGACTTCTCTCAGCTTTTGTTTATCTGGGAACAACTTTATTTTCTCTTCATTTTTGAAAGACAGTTTTGCTAGATACAAGATTATTGGTTGACAGATTCTCTTAGCACTTTGGATATTTCATCCCACCTGTTTTAGCCTCCATCTTTTCTGATGAAAAGACAGTTGTTAATCTAGTTGGATTCTCTTGTAGAGGCCAATTCATTTTTATCTTGCTGCTTTCAAGATTTTCTTTTCTATTTGTCTTTCAAAAAAAGTCAGGGTATGGATCTCTGTGTTTATACTATTGAGAGTTCATTTTTACTTCTTTGTTTACTTCATTTTTATGTTTTTTTTTTTTTAAAATTCTCATTTGAATCTAATTTTGGGTACCTTTTGATTTCTGATATAATTTCATCTTTTTCTCTCTTTCTTGAATTCCGTCAACTTTCTTCTTTCTCATTCCCCTCTATTTCCATTCTTGATTTTTGTGTTTGTAATTCAAGACTTTTTCATATTTACAAATATTTGTGTAAAAATGTTTAATTCTGTTTGGAGTATTGTATCAATTTCTTCAGCTTTGTGGTTGATTTTTGGGGGGAGGGGTTTTATTAACTAAAATGTCTCAACTCACATTTTCTGAATTTTTCTCCAGTTTTTATATGGATGTGGTCTGCTATTTGTATTCCTATTCATTTTGTAGTCAGTGATCCTAGTTTGACAATTCTCTATTCTGATGGTTCTACCCTCTATGTTGCTTTTATGGATGGTGATGTTTGATAGTGTGTCAGGAAGACAAAAAATTAGTGTGCTTTTTTTTGTTTGTTTCTTTAATTATTTTATTTAATTTAGTAAATATCTTTAATTTTCTTTTCTCACATTCTACTTTTCTTTCACTGCTTATGTTTCCAAGGGTTACATCTCCTTTCCTGTACAACTAATTTTTCCCCTGAGTAATGCTTCTCAGAGACTGTTGCTTCTGGTGCCATCATCCTCAAACCCCTTCGCCTTTAGCTGGTGTTGTTAATTATCAAGTTCTCCCCTGTGATTAGTGTTTACTGCTGGATTTTTCTCTTTCTGGGGATGCTTTTGTTTGTACCATGTTTCAGTTATCTATACCCCTTTGATCTTTTTATAGTCTCTTAAGGATTGCCTCCCCGACTCTTTTCACCCACAGGCTTGTAGTAGTAGGTAGGCATCAGGAGCTCAGCTGGAGCTGCTTTATTTGTTTTACATACAGAGAATTTGAGTGTCATGATATTCTCTCTCATAATACTGCTCTCTTTGGATTATGTATGATTTTATTTGCTCTCTTTGTTGGTTTTTTCTTTTTCTTTTTCTTTTTTTTGAGACCCCAGGCTGGAGTGCAGTGGCACATCTCGGCTCACTGCAAGCTCCGCCTCCCAGGTTCACCCCATTCTCCTGCCTCAGCCTCCCAAGTAGCTGGGACTATGGGCGCCCGCCACCTCTCCCAGCTAATTTTTTTATATTTTAGTAGAGATGGGGTTTCACCGTGTTAGCCAGGATGGTCTCGATCTCCTGACCTTGTGATTCACCCACCTCGGCCTCCCAAGGTGCTGGGATTACAGGTATGAGCCACTGCGCCCAGCCTCTTTGTTGGTTTTATGTTTTTTTTCCAGGGGGTGGAGGGTGAATGGTAGATTCAAAATTAGGCGGTCACCACGAACCATTTCTTCAAAAATAATTTTTTTTTTTTTTGAGACAGGATCTTGCTGTGTCACCCAGGCTGGAGTGTAGTGGCACAATCATGGCTCACTGCAACCTTCGCCTCCCAGGCTCAAGTGATCCTCCCATCTGAGCCTCCTGAGTAGCTGGGACTGTAAGTGAATGCCACCATGCCTGGCTAATTTTTGTATTTTATTTTTTTAGAGATCAGGTTTCGCCATGTTGCCCAGGCTGGTCTTGAACTCCTGGGCTCAAGTGATCTGCCTACCTTGGCCTCCTAAAGTGCTGGAATTACAGACATGAGCCACTGTGTCTGGCCATTTTAAAAAATTTTAAATTTCTGAAATCAAGATGTATCTTACAGTTATGTAATAAGAAAGCATTATGTCGTAGTCTAAATGGTATGTGCTTTCTGATATACATATCCAGTGGAGGTATGTTTCTCTGCTACTATTTACAAAGCACATTAATACTTATTACTTGTTTTTCTCACAATGTTCCTATTGGGGTGGCAGGTCAGGTATTGAAATTATGATTTCACAGATGAATAAGTACAGGTCTGGTGTGACAGAAACATTTATAAATGCATTATAAATGTATGCTCTCCCTGGCTGGACCACATTTCTCAGACCCTGGCTCCAACCTTACCATCAAGCATAGCCATTTGGCTAGTTCTAGACATTGGAATGTGAGTGAAAGCGAAATGTGTCACTTGTAGACCAGACTCCTAAGAAGCAAGTGAGACTTCTCCACACTCGGTTTTCTTTTCCATTAGCTAAAAGCAGATAACTCTAAAGCCCCAGTGGATGGAGAAATTTTTAAAACTGGATAAGTCTCAATCCTTGAATCATTGTATGGAGGAAAGTTGCCTGCATTGAATATTTGCATTGAACTGTCCTATGAACAAGAAACAATTTTCTATTACCAATGAAATTTTGGTATTTGTTCCACAGCTGGTGTTATCTTAACTCGTGTATCTGGAAATATTGGATGTCTTACACAATATCTCATAGTTAGTGAATGGTTGAATGATGGCTAAGGCCCAGATCTCTTATCTCTTTGTTAAATGTTTTGATGGGTCTCTATTGCTTAGGTACCATGGGATCTGGGAACTGAGCATGCTTTTTATAGAAAACTCTGAAAGTAGGTAAGTAGATAGTTGCATTAAATGCTCAATTAAAAAATTATGTTTTAGATTTTGAAACAGGTAAAATGAATACATCCATCCTGGATTCCTTATAAGTCTGTGCAACTGATTTTAGAGAATATTGGGAAATAACAACTATTAGTAGGATAATATCAGTTTTTTTGTGGTACAAAATGAAATGCACTTCTTAACAGTGTGCATAACATTTTATCCCAGATGGCTCTCTCTTTTGCCAATTTTATGTGGAAAGCAACAGCTTGTCTGGGAAAATGCCTAAATACTCTTTCAGGTCAAAGTTGTCCTCACATAACAATACACTCATGTGTTTTTCTCTAAGAAAAGAGCTTCTAGGAAGGCTAGGATCATACTAAAGTATAGTCTGTTCTGAAAAAAATTCAATTCCAACAAAAGTATTACATTATATTATCCCGGGACTGATGATCTCATTTATGGATAATGGTCAAGAATTTATTGTTACCAGGTTTTTGGTTAGTACTATTTTGGTTAGTACTCTTTCCAATATTTTCTTTTAAAATAGTTATCGGTCATTGGAGGAAATGATGTCAAAACTTCCACAAGTTTTTTTTTTTTTTTTTTTTTTAATGCTTTCCTTGTTTGTTACTCTCTGTCCATTTCTGCAGTTTGCAGCTCTGTCTTGTACACAGCAGGGACCTGTTGCTACCTTAAACCTGACTCCAGTAAATGAATTTGGAGACTTTTTTTTAACTTGAAAAATCTCTCACTGGGTTCTCCACGGTAAATTTGGAGAGTTGGGGAGTTCTCTATAGCATACAGGATGGGTGGGTGCACAGAATGTGACAGAAAAGCAAACACACAGCCCTGTAGCAACTTTGAGAAAGGCTCTGATTCAGTCCTACATGGAGACATGCTGCTGGTTCCTCCTCAACTCCTTACTCCTTTATGGTTATAGTTTCTGTAAGTGCAAAAGTCCCATCTTCTCTTTGCTGTATAAGACAAAGTCTACCCTTTGCATTCAGAAGAGTCCCGTGTGATGGGCAAGTATGCCTTGCCCCATCTGACAGGCAGGGAAGACTGAGGCAGTGTCTACTGGGCCCTGGTGTGAATGGGTGTCTATAAGGTTAGAAATGGAAGCACGAGTGCAATAGGATTTGTTGCGACTGGAGGGTCAGGCCAAGTCAGAGAGGGTACAGGAAAGTTCCAGCTCAAAACCTGGGAAGACAGAATGAGGCAAAGATCAAAGATGGGAATTGAAGTCAACTCTATGAAGTCAAGTGCTCCGAAGGAAGATACCAGTATAAGCAGAGCAGGATCAAGACTTAATTGAGTCTTTGGTCCCTCCTTAACGACTAAAGTTAACTTAGCCTCTCCCACCCCCCTTTTTTTGGAATGGTATTTCCTTTAAGGACTGTTTAAGAAATTCCCAGCAGGGCGTGGTGGCTCACGCCTGTAATCCCAGCACTTTGGGAGGCTGAGGTGGGCGGATGACGAGGTCATGAGATCTAGACCATCCTGGCCAACATGGTGAAACCTTGTCTCTACTAAAAATACAAAAATTAGCTGGACGTGGAGGCTTGTGCCTGTAGTCCCAGCTACTCTGGAGGCTGAGGCAGGAGAATCGCTTGAACTTGGGAGGCAGAGGTTGCAGTGAGCCGAGATCACACCACTGCACTCCAGCCTGGTGACAGAGTGAGACTCCATCTCAGATATAATAATAATAATAGAAAAAAAGAAAAGAATTTCTCTGGCCAGTTGCGGTGGTTCGTGCCTGTAATCCCAACACTTTGGGAGGCCGAGACAGGTGGATCACCTGAGGTCAGGAGTTCAAGACCAGCCTGGCCAACATGATGAAACCCCATCTCTACTAAAAATACAAAAATTAGCCAGGCCTGGTGGCAGGCACCTGTAATACCAACTACTTCAGAAGCTGAGGCGGGAGAATCGCTTGAACCCTGGAGGTGGAGATTGCAGTGAGCTGAGATTGCACCAGGGCACTCCAGGCTGGGTGACAACAGCAAGACTCTGTCTCGGAAAAAAAAAAAAAGAAAAAAAAATTCCCTAGGGTTCCTAATTCTCTTTAAACCTTTCTGGTCTTTGTCCATTTACTGTGTGTGTGTGTAGATATGTTTCCCTATGGGGAAATACTTTCAGAGTTTTGGGGTGAGATGCCAGAAAGTACTCTTTCTGCGGCACACTTGACCAGGATTTTCTCTGACATCTTTGCATTCCTTCTCTGGGCAGTGGTATCAGCTTGGGTAGCTGTAAAGTCAAGCACTGAATTTGGGAGTGTGGATTCAACTGGTAGATGAACTGAAAGCCAAATTTTGATCAAAAGAATGCTTTCTGTGTTGAAGAAGCCCTAGGAAACTGGGGTGGAAAAGCCCTCCCTGGCAGAGAGACTACAGAGCACTAGGTCTGGTAGCACAAGAGATTTTGAAATCAGAATTAAAAGCAAACACCTCTGCTTTGCTGGAGGTGTTATCTGGGGAAGGAAATGCAATTAAAAGATCATGGTCTTAATCAATTTAACTCTCCTGTCCCTATGTGGCTTCCAGAAGAGAAAGTTTTCTTTAGTTCTACTTAACTAGAGAGAAAAAACCCCACAAGACCACTATCAGATTCTCCTAGTCCTTTGCCTTAAAAGTTCATTAACTGACAGTACTTGATAGAGCCGCTCAGAGGATAGGCAGGGGCCAACTTCAAAGGCCGCAGTACTGACAGGTTAGACTGAAAGGCCAAAAGGCAGCTGGGGAGGGAGGGTGATACAGAGATTTCTGAAGAGATTTTCTGAGGTGAAAAACAAAAGAGAGAGAGAGAGAGGTAATAGAAAGCTGCTGAAGGCAGAATAATTAAATACAAGTGCCCAGTAGGAAATATTGGGAAGTTTGCATTCCTATCTGACCACTTTCCCCTCCCTTAGGTTTTGAAACTATTCACAGCCAAGTTTAATTCAATTGTACTAGGACTTACGTTATTGTGAAAAAAAAAAAAAAGATGTTGGTTGTATAGGGCTCCGATTTTATTTTATTTTTGAGTCATCATCACTAATACAAACAATATCAACAGCCTAGATGTATACATTGGTCTGTAAGAACAATTTTGGAAGACACACACATTAACTTTTTAGGATAGTTTTTCACCTCAAAATGATATTTAAGTGATATTATTTATCATCTCCTGAGTGAATGTTGTTCTCAAAATTATCCTTTACTCTTTCCTTACAGTTTCATATTTTCTTTGGTAAGGACAATGGTCATAGTCCCAGAAGCAAACAGAAATTAGGTTGATCCTGAAAGAAAGTGTTTAAGAAACACTAATAAGATCATCATTTTTTTCTAATAAAAAATTTTTATTATTAGAAAAAAACGATGGTCTCAGTTCTTTCCTTCTTTAGAATATGGATGTCATTTCTTGAATTCTGAGTTGTCACTTTGGTTTGTTAATTATAGGCCATGCCTAAGGAAAATTTTATTGACTTATTAAAGTTTTCTAGGCCCAAAGATATATTAAGCCTGCATCACCAATGATAAGAAGTCTAGCAAAAATCCAGACTTCTTCTATCATTCTCTCCTAATAGTTTGTTTTGAAAATTGGAGTTTTATCCAATGTGAAGTTTACCTACACGTGATCACTTGCCCCTGCTCAGGTCTTTGAACACAACTGAATCTGAAGAATCCTAGCTCATGGATGTAGGTTAAGTGTTGCTGTTTTCTTTGTTCAGAAAATATTGTCTAGGGTAACAAAATTACATAGAGTACTTTTTAAGCATACACAGAAGAAGAACTTGGCTGTTGATGAAGATTTTGGTCCACAATTCATTGAGTTCATGTAGAAATTCAGCTTCATTTTAATTCCACCAGATCCAGAGTTTAGTTTGGGCTTTTGTGTCACAAGTAGAGAGCACATAGGCAGAGAATGTATGCCTTTTAGGAACATCACCTTCTGTTTTCTTGCTTTCTCTTTATGAATTTCATGCATGGATATTAAAAACTTTGGATAGTAAATGATCTCCATAACAAAATCTTTCATTTGAGAATGTAGTGAACTCAGTTTTGTCATGCCAAATGTTGGTTTTGAAATTTAATGTAATTTAGCTGCAAAGAATTCTTTGCATTTTTGAGATGAGTTATGGTTCTACTACAAATGCTGAAAGAAATGATAGAATGATAATGTGTTCTTTAGGGTGAAATTTGAGTTGAAAATAGATTGATATGAGAAGGACAAATGTTCCATTGGAACCCACTATGGGTGTTTGTAAAACTGCTCAGAACCCAGTGATTGCTAAGTGTTTATTAATTTTTGTTAGTTGTTCTTCACAACAGACTTCTCAAGTGGGCTGCATTATTATTTTTTATGCTTTAATTGTTAGAATCTAGTTCATCAGGGCTGATACCAGGGCTGACAGTACAAGTAAGAGAGAAAAAAATTCCTAATATACATAAATAAATGAATAAAAAAGCAAATAAGTAAAAAAGAAAATAGGTGAGTAAATGAATAAATGAATGAATGAATAAATAAATAGAAAGTCTGTTGGGAATGACCTCTTCAGATAATTCTCATAGTGACCCAACTATACTGTGAATGGCTGAGGAACTATCATTTGGT
>NW_012115378.1:2958563-2971925 GCF_000951035.1 Colobus angolensis palliatus
GTGCAGGATGTGCCAGTGTGTTACATAGGTAAACGTGTGTCATGGGGGTTTGTTGTACAGATTATGTCATCACTCAGGTATTAAGCCTAATATCCACTAGTTATTCTTCCTGATCCTTTCCCTGCTCCCACCCTCTGCCCTCCAGTAGGCCCCAGTGTCTGTTGTTCCCCTCTATGTGTCCATGCATTCTCATCATTTAGCTCTCACGTATAATTGAAAACATGCAGTATTTGGTTTTCTGTCCCTGCATTAGTTTGCTGAGGATAATGGCCTCTGGCCCTACCCGTGTCCCTGCAAAGGACATGATCTTATTCTTTTATATGGTTGCATAGTATTCCATGGTGTATCTATAACACAGTTTCTTTATCCAGACTAGCATTGATGAGCATTTAGGTTGATTCCATGTCTTTGCTATTGTAAATCGTGCTGCAATGAACATACATCTGCATGTGTGTTTACAATAGAAAGATTTATATTCTTTTGGGTATATACCCAGTAATGGGATTGCTGGGTTGAATGACATTTCTGTCTTTAAGTGTTTGAGGAATTTTCACACTGTCTTCCACAATGGTTGAACTAATTTACACTCCCAAATGCAGTGTGAAAGCGCTCCTGTTTGTCCACCACCTTGCCAGCATCTGTTAGTTTTTGACAAAATGGCTGTTTATACTTGAAGAAAATAAATGTATTCTGTATTTTTTTAACAGCATCAATAAGAACAAGGCTATGTCCAGCTCCACCAGGTGGTTTACAAACTCTGTATTATTTATATTTCCAGGTATTCATGCAGCATGCTCTACCCAAATGAAAACTAAATTCATAATGAGGAGACCTGGATTTGAATTCTAGTTTGCCATGTTATTTGCAGGACTATCAGTAAATCACCTAACTTTTCTAAGACTCAGTCTTCTCTTGTATAAAATGGACGTGATAATAATCCTCTCACAAGGATGGTTTTGAAGATCAAGCCTGATAATGGTTCTTAAGGTGTGTTGTAAACTGGAAAGAGCTATAGAAATGGTGAGAATTATCAAGTATTACAACTATCACTCTTTTCACACAGACAAAGTGTGAAAGTGCCACTGGGTGGCCCTTGAGCCCATTAGGTTATTATTGTTCCAAACTTGAAGACAATAGAAACCTGCTAAATGAATGTTAACTGTGTTTATGTTTAAATAATTTCCCTTAATAACATATTAAATGTATTACCTAATCTGATAATTAAACATGTTATTAAATAATTAAATTTATTTAAATTTATATAATTAATTATTTAAATACTTAAATTTATAATTATATATAATTATTATAACTACTCTATAATTATTTTATATTGTATATAATATATATTATAAAATATATAATATATATTAAATATGTAATTATTAAAGAATAAGAATTATTAAATATGTAATTATTAAAAATTTAATATATGATTATTAGATACTAATTGCTAATTGGTTATGTTATATAAGTAATAATAATTAAAATATTAGTATACAATTTTGAATTCCATTCTCATCTGTGAGGTTAAAAATCAGCAGGGGGGAACCCTTTGTGAGTTACAAGGGAAGTGTAAGAAACCAGTACCCTCACACAGTATTTAAGTGCTTTTGCAATAGAACTTTGAAATCCGAATGTAGTGCTTTAAAAAAGGCGGTTCCTGGGGATAAGGGAATATGCATGACCATACCTCTTCGTATTTGAGTGACTCAAATATCTGCACTGAGACACTGAACTATGTAAAATACCTGAGATACTTAAGCATTTAGGAGAATTTTTGGTTTGTTTTAACTGCTAGACTGGAAGGAGAGTAAAAAGCTTCTTAGTTCTATCTAGTGAAGTTGATTATTGCTACCTTACGTGACATAACCCTAAAATGATAAACATTCATTAAAAAAATTAAACCTACAATGAATTAATGAAGTGGATAAATCCTCAACTCCATCCACATGAATCCATTGCAGAACTCATGATGAAATTACCATTTCCCAACCAAGCAGAAACCACTGAGCACATCCCTCACCAAACTACCCTGGGGCTTGGTCTGCAGATTCCAAGTGTCATATACCACTGCTCTTTACCTTCAATAAACAAATGTTTCTACAGCAGTGGGCCAGGAGGGGAAAGACGGCTTGCTTTCAACCCAAAGGGACAGGAGCCCTGCTTTTGGAGTGAACTCCACTGGGGTGCGGCAAGGGAGGCTCTACTCAGAGTCCCAGAAATCTGGCTCAGGAACACCGAGACCATTGTCTTTAGAGGCAACAAAAGGGGTTGTTGAAAAAACCAAGCTTTAATATAAAGCCAAAAATCTGCGCTCATCATTTTGTGTTTCTTTGGCATTGAAATATGGCAACCACTCTCCGCTCCTGCTGCTGTTTATGTTTAAAGGAGGCCTGCAGCCATGGAATGGGAGCCAGCTTTCAATATCTCACTCCTAAAAACAAAAACAAAAAATCCCTCTATCGTTTCTACTCATGCGTCCTTTGACTTCCTGTCTGAACCTTTGGGGCTGGGGAGATGGTGGTGAGTGACAGATCAGCAGGATTCTTCACACCAGAGCCTGAGAACTCTCCCGGACAATTCTTTCATAACCGGATACACACTTGTGTTTACTTGGAGGAGGGGGACAACATTCCTTTGGCATTGGGTCAGATTTTCTTGTCTTCTTACATATGTATGTGTGTGTGTGTGTGTGTGTGTATATATGTTTTTCTGGTTCTAGTTGGACAATTTCTGTTAAATCTCAGGAACAGTGGAGTGTAATCATTGTGGAGTTTATTTCAACTTCTTGGCTGGCAGTTACATTGGCCTCTAATCATGAGTGGTAGAGGAACTGCTGCAATTACATAACCTTTACCCTAACTGCTTGAAGAATGACAGGGAAGGTGATGGAGTGGGACTGGTAACTAGGAGGGGGCAAAGGTCACTACAATGTTAATTGGTGTCTGCAGATCACACCCATTTTTCTATGGTGAATAATTTAAAAACAATGTCATTCATTAAATGAACAAATGTCCTTGACTTCTTAAAAGAGGTGAAGGGAATTGATCACAGTAAGTTCTCTGAACATAAAAATTAACTAAGTTTATAGTGCTGGAACTGATGTGTGTGTAATAATAGTGCATTATATTTGAAGGGTGAATTATATTTCTTCATAGTGCTTTTCATTTATATGATCATAAATTACTGTATATTTATATTTTATTGTATTACTTTATTTGGTCATCATCATAAATCTGTAAAGAATTTAGAGCAAGCATCCATACCCTCAGTGAGAAGTTTATTGAAAATAAGAAGTTACGTGATTTGCCTCGGGTCAAGTAAGCCAGTCACCTACTTGATGCTTGGTGCCCCTTGATTTTTCAATGTATCATTTAACTTTATGGAACGTCAGTCCCCTAGCCAAACTCAATGATTCAACAGTTGTGATACAATCAAACGACTACATGTCATTCAGTGAAAAGCTCTATAGCACATCCCTGTTCTTTAATGTACCCAGTTTTAACCTGGAAAAAAAAAATGCCGCGGAAACATCATTGCTGCTTTCTGTGGGTCTAAGTGATGGCACATAGCACATTCCTTTCTATTCCATTTTCTTTTCTGCATCAAAACAGACTTTTTACTTGATTTCAGTGGTCTTTTCTTTAATTCTCTTTTGTATTAGCTTAGGGCAAAGTCTCTCTTGTCCACCAAACCTTAACTTTGAAGGAGTTGCATTTCTTTAGACCAATATTTTGCAGGTTACAACCAAACCCAAATGTCACCTCTTTCCATCCATATCTAAAATGCTCACAATACATGCTCACAATAATGAGTCTTCCCAGTCTAAAGTGGTTGCTGGAGTCCCTGGTCTAAGTAATCCACCCCAAATCCTTTCTTGACCACATTTCTAAAGACCCAGTGAACGCTGATGAACAAAAAGTAATTATAGAATCCTATGAAATCCCAGTGAGCCAACTACCCCTCTGAAGTGTAACTATTCTATGAGTGTTGTGAACCACATTGGTCCGTAAAGAAAGAACCTGGAGTGGCTCATGCCTGTAATCCCAGCACTTTGGGAGGCCAAGGCAGGCAGACCACCTGAGGTCAGGAGTTGGAGACCAGCCTGACCAACATGGTGAAGCCCAATCTCTACTAAAAATACCAAAAAACTAACCAGGAATGTTGGCATGCACCTGTCATCCCAGCTACTCAGGAGGCTGAGGCAGGAGAATTGCTTGAACCCAGGCAGCAGAGGTTGCAGTGAGCTGAGATTGTGCCACTGCACTGCAACCTGGGTGACAGAGCAAGATTCTGTCTCAGAAAAAAAAAAAAAGAAAGAAAGAAAAAGAAAAAGAAAAAAAAAGAAAGAAACTAAAGGCTCCTTCTACCTCAAAGGAGTTATCTCAATAAATATTTGTTGATGCTAAACATCATAATGGGTAATGTTTCTCTTTATTCATCTTCCCAAATAGATGTTTTGAGGAATGTTGAATGTAAACATTTGAGGCATTCAGTAAAACTGCAGCTATGAGCACTTCCTGCCTCCAGCCTTTTGTTTGTTTTCCAGTGAGAATGTGTAGTAACCCATTTCAAACTCTGGCTTGCGTTTTTTGTAGTGAAGGCTCCCCTGGAGCTAGGAATGCCAAGGCAAGAATTAGCCAGATTGTAATCTTTGTGCCTAGCAGTCTGACATCACTTGTAATCTCTGCCAAAATTCCTTTGGAAACAGATGTTCCTAGAGGGGGAATGGTAATCATTTATCCTCTTACATTTGTTCAGTAAATGCTGATTTGTGGAAAATACAAGGATTTAGGTTATGGTTAGGAACAATTCACTAAGGATATACCTTTTCAGATAGAATAACCACTATTATTCCAAAACATTTTTTCTTCTTTCACAGCATTTCTCATGCTTGAATTCAGGCTTTCCCATCTACTTACAGTCAGGAACAGTCACGTATATGCTTTCCCATGCTCCACCTGAAGTGGCTCCTGTATCAAGCTGTAGGTGAGTAATTTACATATCCTGGTAGTATTTTCTAATCACTAGCCTAGTATACAATATAAACTTTAAGCCCTCCTTCTTGTGATTTGTAGATTATCTCTTTCACCCAAAAAAGTGGAATGATAACATAAAACTCCAAACAAGGATCATTTTTTTGATGACTGACTTATAAACAAGGAAAACTCTGG
Organism: Colobus angolensis palliatus; assembly: GCF_000951035.1. Classification (NCBI taxonomy): domain Eukaryota; kingdom Metazoa; phylum Chordata; class Mammalia; order Primates; family Cercopithecidae; genus Colobus; species Colobus angolensis. The sequence continues at coordinate 2,963,741 of NW_012115378.1, forward strand.
GTCTCATATCATTACTGTGATCACAAGGCCCTTGGGCCACTACAATGAATGGATGTATATTGATATATGTATCAGAAAAATACTGCCTCTGATATAAAAATATCAAGGATTTAGTTTTTTTATATTCAAGGAATACATGCTGTATGGAACATAAAGCTGAGTGAAACTGATGTAAGACTGATTTGTGCTTGCCTAAATCTCTATGCAAAAATTCTTTCTTTATTGGTACCATTGAACTGAAAGTATTTTCAGTTGAATTTTCATCTGAATGAAGAATCAGCTACTGGTAAGGATGAAAGTTCATTCAGAGGTGAACTCTTTAGTAACTGCTGAAACATCTTACCAGGAAGTCTTGGAGATCTTTTATGTAATTTGTATGTTCTGTAGTTTCTGGATCATCAGAATTTGCTTATTATGTATTTCAAACCCTGAATTATTAAAAAACTAAAAATAAATTATGTTAGGACAAGTTTCCTCCAGAAATTGCGGGATAGGGGCATTCAATAATGTAATATATGAATTCCACTGTATGTTAGTAACTTTTTCCAGAAATGTCAGGGTGTTACTCTTATTGTGAACAGAAGTCTTTACAGCATTTATTAGTCTTTGATTCAGTATGGAAAAACCTCTAAAGGCCAGACTGTATATTCCCTCTGCAGAGTCCAAGCTCACGTGTGTCTTTCCAGAGTCAGTTTCAATGCCCCACTGAGTTTCCAGGGGATGGGATGGGCAGTGGACACAACAACGCAGTGATGAAAACAGGGCTGCATCTCAGCCCTTCTGTCTAAACTCATGTCTGAATAATTTGATTCTGTTCTTACATGAACTAAATGATGTCTTCCCTTCAAGAGAATGGGAGGGCAAGTTAATGATCTAGTCAAAATTTTGGAGGTGGTCTCAAGAGTAAATTTATTCTCATAGCCAATCACTGTCTTTAAAAAAATCTCAATATCAGTTATTGAGATTCAACTTCATTTTAATGGACTCTACTATCTAGCTGTGTAAAAAACTCAAATCCTTAGGTTATCTCATTTTCGAAACACCAAAGTAAATCCACAGGTGTTCTCATTTTAGATACCTTCAAGTGAATTCTGCAGCTAATGCATTCCAGCAAGACATCAGAATGAAATCCTTCTAAAAATTAAGCTTTTGATAAAAAAGATATGTTCGTGGTAGAATAAAAAAAAATTTATTTTGTCCTCAAAATGTCCCACTCTAGGTTAACAACTTACATGCTGTGTGATGCAGAATTCAGCTGAGAATTGTTACCTGCTGGAGTGCTCGAACATCTCTGTTTTCTAGGGTGACCAGTGTTTTGATCTGACGGGAACTGAGGATTTCTCAGGACTTGGGGCTTTCAGTGCTAAACTGGGTCAGTGTGAGGCAAGCTGCTGAGTCACTTTCTGAGGAAGTTCTGGCTCTGTTGTCAGGTATTTTTGTAGCTCAGAGGTCAGAATACAAATCAGTGTCTCCACTTCTTAGAACAAGCATCACTTCCACCTAATTTTAGAGCACATGGGTTGCCGCATCAACCTCCTGTTTCTAGTGCTTATCAGGGTCTATTCCAAATAGACTTTCCTCTATTCCAAAGCTTTCATGAAAGATCCTGACTGTGACCACTGATATTTAGAAATGCAGCCCGAGGAATACGTTGTCCTCCTTATTTTCTTCATTTCTTCTATAATTTTTGCTCAATCACTTTGCATCAGGCATTGGGTTATGTGATGTTTCCAATGAGGGCAGACACTGCCTACCACAGGGTTAGAATCTGATAAGGCAAATGAGTGAACAAGCACTATTAACAAAGCTTTGTCCCTTCATCAGGCCTGGTCAGATCAGGCCAAAGCTATGGTCCTAGGATAAATTCTGTCAGCTTTGTACAGCTCACCTTCATAGATTTGTAATTTAGCCTTCTGCTAAGTGGTCATATGAAGAAGAACGACTTTGTGCTTTTCCAGAAAAAAAATTGAGAACTATCCCTTACACAGTTCAATATCCATTGAACAGAGATCTGTATAACACAGTCAGCTCTTCATATCTGTGGGTTCTGCATCCACAGATTCAACCAACCACAGATAACAAATAGTCAGAAAAAAAATAAAAAAATACAAATTTTAAGAAATATGGTAAAACAACTATTTGTATAGCATTTACATTGTATGAGTGTTACAAGTAATCTAGAGATGATTTAAACTGTATAGGAGGATGTGCATAAGTTCTACGCAAATACTACATTATTTTACATCAGAGACTTGAGCACCCACGGATTTTGGTATCAGTTGGTGGGGTGGTTCCTGCAACCTATCCTTGGTGGATACTGAGGGACAATTGAGAGAGTTCATGGCTGGAAAATCATCTATCTCTGTAGTTGAACAAATATGCTTCCTTGTAGTGGACAGTGAGAGCCAGGAAATGAAGATAAGTTTGACACGCAGTTTTCAGTATCTTTTCTTAGCCTTGATTTAGTTTTCCGGTAAAATGATATTCTCATTTTTATAGTGTTAAAATATTTTAATCTCTCTCCATCAAGGGCTCTCTTTGCAACAGAGGGAGAATATTTCTTTTCTTCTATAACTAACCCCTTCAAAGACAGCATTCTTTTTCTATTTAAGGCTATAAAGGGGTCAAGCATGGTAGCTAACACCTGCAATCCCAGCACTTTGGGAGGCCAGTGTAGGTGGATAGCTGGAGCCCAGGAGTTTGAGACCAGCCTGGGCAACATAGTGAAACCCTATCTCTACAAAAAGTACAAAAATAAGCCAGGTGTGGTGGCACACACTTGTGGTCCTAGCTACTTGGGAGGCTGAGGCAGGAGGATCACCTGAGACTTGGAGGTCAAGGCTGCAGTGAGCTGAGATTGTGCCACTGTACTCCACTGTGCAACAGAATGAGACCCTCTCTCCGTGAATAAATAAATAAATAAATAAATAGATAGATAGATAGATAGATAGATAGATAGATAGATAGATAGATACTAGCTGGTCATGGTGGCACATGCCTGTAGTCCCACCTACTTGGGAAGCTGAGGTGGGAGGATTGCTTGAGCCCAGAAGATAGAAGCTGCAATGAGCTATGATTGCACCACTGCACTCCAGCCTAGGTGACAGATTGAGAACCTGTCTCAAAAATAAAATAAAATAAAAAAATAAATAAAAAGACTATAAAGGATTTTGGTTTTCAGAGGACCATTGTTCTGAAATTGACTATGAATCAGAAAAAAGTTCTTGCCCTAAGCTTCTCTAGTGTTCTACAACCAGGACCACCCTCTTACTCCTGACTTTTGCCAATGAAATCTTAGGGGAAGGTTTTGAGACTGTGTGGTTCTTAGTGTACATCACAGCATTGCTGCAGAGTCTGATGTCTTAGAAAAACATTTGGTACTGAAAATATCTCTTCACCTTTCCCTAGTCTTCCAGTTCTCTTTTACTAGCACAAATAGTGTTTAAAACAAAAATTTTCATTTTTAATATGTGTTGCTAGGGCGACCAGAAGACAGCAGCAGGAATTAAACCGAAGCCAAGAAACTGAGCACAGTTCCTCGGGCAAATCTTAATCTTGGCTGATGCCATATCTGGTGGGGGCGAGCTGAAGTCTACTTCCCTGTGCATAGAGAGAGAAACCTGCTTTTGAAACTCCTTCCAGAAGCATACCATCTTTTCATAAGTGGGAAATGTCTTGTGTTTTGCCTTCTGTTTCTTGTTTGATGGCATGCCTGGTCTTCTTTCCTATTTTTACCTTGTCTGCAGATTTTTCCACCACAAAGAGAGTTCCCAGATAATTATCCACTCTTCTGCCTAGTGAACAAAAGGAAGCATAATCTGGACTAACTAGAGGTTGAGTATCCCAGGTTCTTCTCAGGTTATGGTTATCTGAGCTATACTTATTGAACACCTGTTGTAAATGACCATCATGAAGATGAAGCCATGTAGGTTCTAGTTGTGGTTTCCCCACGGAGTGTTCCGGGCAAATCACTCTGTGATTCTGTTTTCTGTATCATTAAAAGAAGAGAATATTACCACCTTCCTAAAATGGGTATTGTGAGGATTAAATGGAAAGAAAATAGGTTTTGTGGAAATTGTAAATGTTACCTTAACACTACACCAATGTTAGTTATTTTTTCTCAGTATCTGAAATTTGGGAGGAAAGAATAAAAGAGAGAAATGAAGAACAAGAGGAAGAGAAGGAAGAAGAGAGGGTGTGTGGATTTTTTACCTTGAGATGCTTATACATGCGTGACAGAGAAGCAAAAACAAATGACATGAAATGATGCTGTAAGTTGGGAAATTTTATACATTTAGTTGGCTCTGCTGATTGTTCTAATTACCAGTTCATATGGTTTGGCTGCATGCCCACCCAAATCTCATCCTGAATTGTAGTTCCCATAATCCACACGTGTCATGGGAGGGACCCAGTAGGAGGTAATTGAATCATGGAATTGGTTTCCCTGATGCTATTCTCATGATAATGAGTAAGTTCTCACAATATCTGGTGGTTTTATAAGGGGCTTCCCACTTCGCTCAGTTCTCATTCTTTTCTCTCCTTTTGCTATGTGAAGAAGGACATGTTTGCTTTTCCTTCTGCCATGGCTGGAAGTTTCCTGAGGCCTCCCCAGCTATCCTGATCGGTGAGTCAATTAAACTTCTTTCCTTTATAAATTACCTAGTCTTGGGTATGTCTTTATTAGCAGTGTGAGAACGAACTAATACAGTTAATTGGTACTGAGAGTGGAGTGCTGCTATAAGGATACCTGAATGTGGAACACAACTTTGGAACTTGGTAACAGGCAGAGGTTGGAACAGTTTGGAGGGCTCAGAAGTAGGTGGGAAAATTTGGAATTCGTAGAGACTGAAGGGCTCAGAAGACAGGAAGATGGTGGGGAAGTTTGGAACTTTCTAGAGACTTGTTGAATGGCTTTGACCAAAATGCTTATAGTGATACGGAAAATGAAGTCGACTGAGGTGGTCTCGATGGAGATGGGAAACTTGTTGGGAACTGGAATAAAGGTCACTCTTGCTGTGCAAAGAGACTGGTGGCATTTTGCCCCTGCCTCAGAAATCTGTGGAACTCTGAACGTGAGAGAGGTGATTTAGGGTATCTGGCAAAAAACATTTTTAAGTGGCAAAGCATTCAAGAAGAAGAAGAGCATAAACGTTTGAAAATTTGCAGCCTGACTATTGTGATAGAGAAGAAAACCCCATTTTATGGGGAGAAATTCAAGCAGGACGCAGATATTTGCAAAGACAACAAGGAACCTAATGTTAATCACCAAGACAATAGGGAAAATGTCTCCAAGGCATGTCAGACACCTTCACAGCAGCCTCTCCCATCACAGGCCTGGAGGCCTAGGAAGGAAAAGTGGTTTCCTAGGCCAGGTCCAGGGCCTTCCTGCTGTGTGCAGCTTTGGGACTTGGTGTCTTGCATCTCAGCTACTGTAGCTATGGCTAACAGGGGCCAATGTACATCTCAGGCCATTGCTTCATAGGGTACAAGCCCCAGGCCTTCGCAGTTTCCGCCTGGTGTTGAGCCTGTGGGCACACATAAGTCAAGAATTGAGGTTTGGGAACCTCTGCCTAGATTTCAGAGGATGTATGGAAATACCTGGATGTGTAGGCAGAAGTTTGCTGCAGGGTGGAGCCTTCATGGAGACCCTCTGCTAGGGCAGTGCTGAAGGGAAATGCAGGGTTGGAGCCCTACACAGAGTCTCCACTGGAGCACTGCCTAGTGGAGCTGTGAGAAGAGGACCACAGTCCTCCAGACCCCAGAATGGTAGATCCACTGGCAGCTTGCACTGTGCACCTGGAAAAGCTGCAGACACTCAATGCTAGCTGGGATGGGACTATACCCTGCTAAGCTACAGTGGTGGAGCTGCCTGAGGCTGTGGGAGACCACCTCTTGCATCACTGTGACCTGTATGTGAGATATGGAGTCATAGGAGATCGTATTGGAATTTTAAGTTTTAATGACTGCCCTATTCGATTAAGAACTTGCACGGGGCTTGTAGCACCTTTGTTTTGGCCAATTTCTCCCATTTGGAATGGGCATATTTACCCAATGCCTGTACCCCCATTGTATCTAGGAATAACTAACTTGCTTTTGATTTTACAGGCTCACAGGCAGAAGGGACTTGCCTTATCTCAGATGAGACTTTGGACTTGGACTTTTGAGACCATACTGGAATGAGTTAAGACTTTGGGGGACTATTGGAAGGACATGATTATGTTTTGAATTGTGAGGACATGAGATTTGGGAGGGGCCAGGGGCAGAATGATATGGTTTGGCTGTGTCCCCACCCAAATCTCATCTTGAATTATAGTTCCCATAATCCCCACATGTCATGGGAGGGATCTGGTAGGAGGTAATTGAATCATGGGGGTGATTTCCTCCATGCTATTCTTGTGATAGTGAGTGAGTTCTCAGGAGATCTGATGGTTTTATAAGGGGCTTCCCCAACACTTGGTTTTCATTCTTCTCTTGCCTGCTGCCATGTGAAGAAAGAAGTGTTTGCTTCCCCTTCCATCATGGTTGGAAGTTTCCCGAGGCCTCTCCAGTCACACTGAGCTCTGAGTCAGTTAAATCTCTTTCCTTTGTAAATTACCCAGTCTCAGATATGTCTTTGTTAGCTGTATGAGAATAGACTAATATACCAGTCAAGTGTTTGCCTCAAAATAACCCTAAAAATTATGGTACTCCCTGGAAGGACATTTATTTTGTTATGAAAAAGGAAAAGAGGCAAGATAGTTCAGAAAATAAGAGTGGCAATCTGGTATGTTTTACAAAAGGATCTAATATACCCAAATTTTCTCTCATATGGAATAGCAATTTCACCTCAAAAAAACTCATCTCCTTTTTATTTAATTCGAATAGCTAAAATTTAAAAATGCCAGTTTGTTTAAAAACATTTCACATTTAACTCTTACAATTTTTGAAACAAACATGTTACTTTTACACTTTAATACTTCAGTTGTAAAAATAGTTCATGTTTACTTTAGAATATGCAGAAAATATAGACGAAGAAAGAATGTTTTAAAAATTTATCCAAAGTCCTTTACCCAGGGACAATCACTGTTAATACCTTAAAATATTTTCTACCATTTTTTTCTATTTATAAATCAAAATTGTATTCACATGGCATGAAATGTTTTCATTCTCCCCAAATTTCCTTTCTCAGAAACAACTAATTCCACCTCTTTTTAAAGCTTTTTCTTTTTCTATTTACCTCATCTCTAAATAACATATTTGTGTTTCTTCTTGTTTTATAAGTTTCAGGCATTGTCTATGGACTTCCCATTATGGAAAATGGCAGAGAAGTTAGCTTTGCCCCTCTACCATGTATGTGTATCATCTCCCACCTTCTCCATAGAGATTTTGGTTGATTAACATGCCGTGCTTACATTATTATATTGCATATGCTATTTGGAGATGAGATTCAAAGCTGAGATATATGGCTTACTATGATTAGTCTTTTTTCTTTCTTTCTCGTTTTTTTTTTTTGAGATGGAGTGTTGCTCTTGTTGCCCAGGCTGGATTGCAATGGTGATCTTGGCTCACTTTAACCTCCGCCTCCCAGGTTCAAGTGATTCTCCTGCCTCAGCCTCCCAAGTAGCTGGGATTACAGGTGCCTGCCACCATGCCAGGCTAATTTTTTGTATTTTTAGCAGAGTCAGGGTTTCGCCATGTTGCCCAGGCTAGTCTGGAATTCCTGGACTCAGGTGATCTGCCCACCTTGGCCTCCCAAAGTGTTGAGATTACAGACGTGAGCCACTTCACTGGGCCTTATTAGTTTTCTTGAACAATTTGGGGATGAATAATTACCTAGTTTTTCTTTTTTAGTTATTTTCTAAATGTAAATAAGGGTTAATGCAGGTTTTTCTCAGCATGACCATCAAACAATTTTGGGAATCTGCTAAGAAATGCAATTGCAAATTTTCAAAAAGTAAGAGGAACTTGGATCCCTAAATCAATACTTGGAGGAGAGCTGCCTACTAATCAGGAACTCCCATTTTGGGATTTAAGCCATTGTTCTATGTGGGTTTGATTTTATAACAGCTGAGATTATCTTATTTAATTTCTGCACCACAGACCACTTTTCTTCTAGGGTTTTTTCTTTTTCTTTCTTTCTTTTTTTTTTTTTTTTTTAAAGACAACGGAGTCTCACTCTGTCGCCCAGGCTAGAGTGCAATAGTGC